>NC_081250.1:23722025-24094895 GCF_030490865.1 Poecile atricapillus | reverse complement strand
TCCTTCCTTCCTTCCTTCCTTCCTTCCTTCCTTCCTTCCTTCCTTCCTTCCTTCCTTCCTTCCTTCCTTCCTTCCTTCCTTCCTTCCTTTCTTTCTTTCTTTCTTTCTTTCTTTCTTTCTTTCCTTTCTTTCTTTCTTTCTTTCTTTCTTCTCTACTGCCTTCTTTTGAATCTTCCTCTTACACTCTTCTTTCTGACTAAATTTGACTTCCTTTGTTGGCCTTGTGCAAATGGCTGTGCAGGGAGGACTGTCCCCCCTTCTGGATAATGGTAATTGTAACTAAAGACATGTTCAGCACAGTACTACACCTGTGGACATCTGGACAGAAACAAAAGAGATGTCATTACATCAGAGTAGGATGCTGTGTTCATCCTCAGATAAGTTTCAGGTATAATCCCAAGGTGTCAGTGGTATTACTATTATAGCTGAAGAGGGAGGAATACCTTAGCACATAATGAGCTACATAAATGCTACATTTGTAAAGAACAATATTCTAGTTTAAATAACAGTTGGGAATGTTGTATATAACTATTATAAGCAACAGGAGCTGAAGAATTAATACAATCATGGAAAAGTACTGGGCTTTAGCAATTTGCTTATGACTAATCCCTAAATATGGGTATTCTGAAATTGAAATTCATGAAGCATGCTATACTAACTTAACTTGAGTAAGGACATCATTGGACCTAGGGAAAAAAGCTAAATATTATAGGAACAAGAATCAGCATAGCACCTAAAACCTGCTTGGGAACTTCAGCAAATGAAAAAATTTTGGTGTCATTTTAAACTGTATTACATTGCCATAATAATCATTCTTATATAAGCTCTGGTGATCCCAAGAACTATCCATACATTATCTATAATTCCTGTCGTTTATGGTAATAAGCATCATCTCAGGAAAAACTCATGCAAACCTTAAAACATCTGCAATACGTATTCTTAAAACAGCTTGAAATATTATTGCTTCTCCATCTGTAATTGTGAAAAAATAAATAAATTTCAAACTCCCTTTAAATCTATTTGAAAATGATGCAGCTGAAAACTAATTTCCTGTACCCTTCGTCATGTGGCCCTGTAGTGTGGCTGTGGAGTCAGCACAAGCCAGGTGGTCCTGAGCAGCCAGAAGAGGCCATGGAGAGCAGCCTGGCTGGGTACTGCCATGGAAGCCCACGTGTGGTTGAGTCAGGGTGTGAGCATGCACCAGGGAGCTGTGGGAACTGAAAGTGGTCAAAGAAGAGGCCTCAGGCACTGGCTGGAGCCTCTGGGATAGTCAAGTATGCAACTTTCTCACTCCGGCCTGAGGAATCATGAGGAGATATCCAAACAGTCCTTAGAGAAGGAAAACAACTTTTGCAGGTGTTGTTTGCTCCTTGCTGTTTACTTGCAAGAAACAGCCAAGGGGTGTTGTTCCTAACTGTCCAGTGAAGGTGATGTGTTGGCTTGATGACCAATGAAAGCTTTACCTTTTCGGACCTTCTAGGAACTGTCTATAGAAGATCTGAAAGAATTAGAAGTGCTGTCTTTTGCAACTAAGGCTAGAGAGTCTGTGCCATCACTTTTGCCATTCCTAATACAGTGTGACAGAGAGCAGACTCATTTCTGCTTCCACCCTCTGCTCCTGATAGCACAGCTCCAGTGCTCTGGGCTGCCCAGCCTTCCTCCAGCTGCAAGCACACTGCCCATGGGCTGTTGTGTCCGTGTAAAAAGATGATCCTTCTAACACAAAAGACCCAAAACAGCAGGCACTTGAGCATACTGCTTTGCACATCCCAGCTTGCTTGGCATGTCACTGGATGATGGGGTCTGAGCCATGGAGATGTTGATTTGTTCCTCTGTCTGGAGACTGACAGGGTCCATCTCCTGGGGTTCCCCTTGTGTGAATCTTTCTGACTCTCTCTTGTTTCTGCCCTGTCCATCGACCAACACTTTGTATTTGCATGTACATTTTAATTTCAATGAGATATCATCCTTGATCCAGTACTGATGCCAGCTTAAGTGTGCTGTAGTGTTATGGGCCAGTCTTATGGTTAAAGTAGAAAAAAACTCTTCTTAGTCAGGGGCTTTATAGTTTGATAGTTAAAATATTGTTGTTCAACAATACTTGAAATTTTTACCACTGAAAAAGACAAAAAAGGTGCTGGATTTTATATAGCATGTCAGCCGTCCCTGTGGTTTCATCTGGCTAAAAGAAAAATTACTAGAAATAAATAGACTAGCTAAGATTCATCATGGGAAATAGTTCTTACTCATTTACTCATATGTAGTATCATATGGTGAAGTCATTTTAGTTAACACAGGGGAAAATACTGTGTTAAATATTTTACAGATGGCTTATTTTTTAATTAGGAGAGACAGGAACAAGAAACATTTTAAATAGCTCCTTCAGTACATAGTAACAAATGTTCAGAAAATCTCATGAGGATAAGATTTACCTGCATCTACAACTGTAACCCAACATGGTGCTGCAGGCACTCTTGGCACAAAGTGCAGGAAAAGCAGACATATAGCAGGTAAATCCAGCTGATGTTGATTTTGCTTATGCTTTCTCAGTCACAGTATCATGTCCCTCTGCTATTGGTAGAAGCTGTTGTGTATTTTACAGCTGTTGATAATTTGTAAGGCAAAGTGCTCCCTTTGCTTCCTTGATACCAAATCCCTACAGATGCAGCAGAAGTGATGAGGCTACCAAGAGTAGAGGCACCCACCAGCCTTGCTTTACACCACACTGCAGAGCACTTTGCAGTACAGTGTGTACCTGCAGGAACACCATACTCGTGCTTGTACGTCTGCTCACTGTACAGATGTCCAAGAGCCATTGTTTATATGTTCTTCGTTAAGCTTTATTGTCAGTTTGAACCAATATAGACTGCAGGAAAGAGCCTGGAAAATATGCAAACAAATCTAGGCATTTTTCTCTGATCTAGGTGTCCAGTTTCTGCTTCAATTAAGTTATCTGCCTCGAATAATCAAATGCAAGTTTGTGGCCCACTGTGTAACTACGTATTTTTTCTGTAACATTTGCGTGTTGCATTACCTCTGTCGCAGCAGAATGGTTCTGGGAAGATTCAGACAGTAATAAAACTACTTCCTATTAGAGACAAATCCTCTGAGCCCTGTCTGCCTGCCATCACTTTATGTTTTTTTGTAATCTCAGTGACACAGCTGCAATGATCCCACTGGATCACATGTGCTACATTGAAGTGGAAGTGCCACACCTTTACTACATTTTGACATTACGTATTTCTGCTTTAGATGAGGACAATATTTAATTTCCCCTCTGAAAGTGGGTGCCTTTCCAGACCATTCAAAGATGAGAAAAGCTGTTACAACGCTGTTGCTGAGACAAATGTTATACAAGTCATTGTGTTATTCACTGCATGTCAGCTGGACTAAGCATTCAGGTCCCTGTGCCTTTTTCCCATTCAGTTTATGGGTTTCAAATGTGTAGGGTGGTCACAGGATTGTTTGTCCAGGTAGAAAGCACCTAACTTCTAGTTTTCAAGCTGTCTGAAAAACGAAGGTGTGTGAGTGCTCACTGTGTTACTGTGACTGAAGGTGATCACAGCCACATGTCCTATGTTGCTCAGCACATACACCTTGAGTGGTCTGTGAGGCATCAGAAGGCACAAATGTGTGTTGAAAAAAGCTGCATTTCTCACTTTAATGCAGAACTTACATTATTATAAAACTTAAGATGATGTGTTAATGCCAAGAGCTTTACTTGCTTGAACCCCCACAACTGTGAAGCAATAAGATTTTACCTGACGGCCCCTGGATAATTTTCTAGATAGGCCGGATATATGTTGATGTAGAAAAAACCCAGAGAAACAAAAAGTTGCTGATCTAGTTCTCTTCTAACCTGTGCAGTCGTGTCCATGCTCTTGCTCCTCAGTACCTTATGCTGAAGCAGTCAAGCTCGATGGCCTGAGGCTTACACTGCTGTGTGTCTATCCACAGCCCAGCCACCCAGCTGCATAATGGAGAGTGCAATCCCATGGTGTTCCCAGTTTCTCTTTTCCTGCCACACCTGCTTGTTCACCTAGTTTGAGATTACTCAGACTCTTGCTTTCTGTAGCCCCATAAACATCTTTTGAGCTGCTGTTACACTTATTTGCAAACTGGATCTTTCTGGGTTTTGCAAGTCAGATTTCACTCAGATTGTTCATAGGTCTGCAGCTCTGTATTAGCTTAGAAGCAGCTGAAAAAGGACAATCAAGATAGCCTGAGGTGGCAAAGACAGAGCTAAACTCAGATCTGCTGCTGGTGACCCAGTAACATGGAGCTATACCCCATGTCCTCTGTACTCACCACCAGAGATTCACAGAGGAGACTAAATTTAAAGCATACCAACCTCCAGTTAGACCAAACTTGAGCACATGTAAGTCTGGGGATGCTCAAACAATCACACATACAGAGTTCAGTCTAAGTCTAAAAATATGCTCATACACCAAGACAAGGAATTTATCTTAACATGAAAAGTCCAATAATGCTTTTATTTCTGTTGTTTAATTCCCAGAAGGGTCATCTACATTGTGTTTCTCCAAGAAGACTCCACAATGAAAAAAACAACCCAGAGTTGCTTCTTACTCATCATCCTTCTAACTGTAAGTACAAGAAAACTGAACTGCTCATGACACCTGTCGTATTTAAAATTGTGGTGATGCTGGGAAAAATGAATAGCAAGTTATACTTGTTATACTTCACAGGTGAAGGAAAGAGTTTCCTTACTAATAATTTCAAAAGAAGGTTATCTAATAAAAATTTGAACTTGAAAGCATTGTTTCTTGGTAAGACAGAACTGCAAGTCTGAAGAAGGTTATGCATATCACTTTTAATTTCTATGTTTTACAGGCTACAACATATCATGGGAATATGTGTATTTGAAAACTGCCCTTAAAGTTGTTCTGTGAGACAAACTGACTTAAGTAGTGATGGATTTTCACTGTTTATAGTTGATCTGCTATTAAGAAAGCAACTGAAACAAAAAATAATCATATAAATCTATTTATTAGTTCAAATGCTATTTTCAACTGTTTTATATCAACATTACATTTATTTTAATGTGTGAAACATGATTGAGTAATTGTGGTTCTAAACATGTGGTAAATTCATTTCTGCCTCACTAAATACCTCTCTCATAAATTGAATACTTTTGATGATCTCTACTTGTGAAACCTCAAATTATTAGTGATCATCATAAAATCATAGACATTACAGGCAGTCAGAGCCTAAGTTACAGAATGATCAGCATATGTCTGAATGATGCTACTGGGAGCAAGTACTACTCACTACCCTGGTGTGGTACAAGTAATTTGCATGATGTCTCCCACCTTATTTCCCATCTAACTCTAGCTCCTCTTCTTTTTCTTCTTTTTCTTCTTTTTCTTCTTTTTCTTCTTTTTCTTCTTTTTCTTCTTTTTCTTCTTTTTCTTCTTTTTCTTCTTTTTCTTCTTTTTCTTCTTTTTCTTCTTTTTCTTCTTTTTCTTCTTTTTCTTCTTCTTGTTTTTCTTCTTGTTCTTCTTTTTCTTCTTGTTCTTGTTCTTCTTCTTGTTCTTCTTGTTCTTGTTGTTGTTGTTGTTGTTGTTGTTGTTCTTCTTCTTCTTCTTCTTCTTCTTCTTCTTCTTGTTCTTCTTCTTGTTCTTCTTGCTCTTGTTCTTCTTGTTCTTCTTCTTCTTCTTCTTCCTTCTTCTTCCTTCTTCTTCCTTCTTCCTTCTTGTGTTTTGTTTGTTAGCTTCTCCTGCCCCTCTGCTTCTCATCTTCTCTTTTAACATCTGAATGTGAAATATCTCTGTGCATCTCCTTGTCAAATCCCATGCTGTAGGAGCAGAAGAAACTCACATGTTGCAGAAAATATGTTGGAGACCATAAGCAGCTGCTCTACCTGCTGTTTACTCTACCCAGCTGGTTTACTCATTGGGCTGTACCTCTCCTCTCAGCCTAGCAGAGCTTGTCCACAGCACTGTTTGCCACTTAAATTTATATAGATAAAAAAGGAAAGTAGAGAACAGTAAGAGAATGAGAGAGGAGGAGGTAAAAAGGGGTAAAAGAGGTAAAAAGAGGTAAAAAGAAAACAATAAAATTGGATAATCCAGAACAACAAAGAAAATATTGAATTAATGGTTCAGGATTAGGACCCTCCATCAAAAAACTGCTGAAGAGATAGAGAAAGAACTGGAGATAGTTAATACATTTCTGCTAACTTGGTCCCAAAATAATTTGTCCAGAATTAGTTAATGATTTGAGGAGTCATCTCCATCCTTAAGAGAAGTCTTCTACCCTGAGGTATACTGGAGTATTGTGGCTTTTGTGACCATTTGGGTTGGCTGTTCTACCTATCCTGCAAGGGTGCATGTGACAATGCACTGGCTATGAAGTCACCCATGGTCAGAGATGTCTGTAACAAAGAGCCTGAGAAAGACCAGCTTCCTTCTGGGTTGAATCCCACCTGATCTGCATATCTTGATAGGAGTCTTGACAAGGAACAGCAATTATTCCTATAAAAAGCCAATGCCAAATGAAAGAACAGAGCTTATTTTACTCCCAGTCAAGTGACAGGACTGTAAATATTCTGATAACTAAAATTGTCAACAGCACTTCTGGGCACTTGAGGTGCTTTGACCTACAGCATGGATTAGTAGGTCAGTCCTGAAGGACTGATCCTTGCCCTGCTGTTCTCAGATCTTTTAAATCTCTCACCCATGAGAGCATGTGTGCAATGTTCATTCTGTGCTCATTCCTGCAGCTCTCCAGGGCTAGGATTTCTTTTAAAAACTCTTCAGTGAGATCTGCATTCATTTTAAATATCTTTGCACCAAAGGACATTTCACATTCCGACCTCAATGGATAATTTAACTTACATTTTCATGCTTCCAATCTCTATGTGCCCTCTTTCCCCACTGCAGTGGGCATACTGTGCTCTACTTTGACATCGCTTAGATTAATTTCTCTTCTGGTAATGAAGAAGCCACAGTCATAGAAGTAGACCATGAACAAGATTTGTTTCCTTCATGAAGCTTACCCAGAATACTGATGTTAGATCAAATGTGAAAAATGTTTTGCCTGAGTCATTTTTCCAAAAATTCCTCATCTGTAGATGGTAGAAGCCATCATTTTTGCATTTCATTTATGATTTGTAACGAGTAAAGGGTGTCTCATTTTCACAAAGGCTGTTCCCACTCTATTGGTTCTTCAGATCACTTCTTTGTTCCAAGAACTGTGAGACCTGTCAGCCACTGGGGCTGAGGATAATATAGTAATTAAGGTTATTTGTGACACAGGCAGAAGTGATCTCCCATCCCTCTCCTCTACCCAGCCCACAAAGCACCCTCTAGATCTCCCTTCTTTGATGATGTTGATGGTTTTCTGTCATCCTCTCATGACCCAGTTGATCACTGCAAGCTGTTGCAAAACAACACAACCTTTTGAGGACCTTGATTTCTCCTCTGGGCTCCAGGCTCACTGTTTGTGCTGTTTGGCCCACTCTAGGTGCTGATGGGTCCCCTGTCGTGGTCACCCCTATTGAGTAGGGGAGACTTTTACCTGAAATCTCTCTTCTTAGTGTAGCTGTGATTCCCTAACACAACTTCAGAGCTGGAGCACACCCCACCCTCTATACAGTGTTAGTCTTTTGCAGAAGGCTTCCTCAGATTATTCTCGTATCTCTCCTTCAATTTTTTGCCACAGACCCTACTTGGTATGCACAGCCACTTCCTCCCCACCACATCCTTTAGACTTATCACCAAGTGGTTTTGGTACCTTCTGATAGAAACCATCTCTTTTATGCACATAATTTTTCACATAGAGTAAATAGCACTTCCATGTACAGATCTGTAATAACTCGTCTTTGCCAAAAAAAAGCCTGAAACATCAACTATTCCAAAACCTAATTTAGAAATAAAGTCAACTCTTTATTGTGTTCCTCTTTGATGGATTCCCTTGCTTTTGGATGTGCCATAATGCATCACCATATAGTCCTCTACTACACAAAGGGAATTTCATTAGAAACTTTAGTTGTTCATTATGTCATAGTTCACTTTAAACTGATGCTGCCTAATTTTTTGCAATTATTGAGAGCCACAGAATGTGACTGAGATTTGCTTCCTCAAGTGTATGAGCCCTGATATGCTGGAGCAATTAGTTCCTGTCCTCAGTGCCCATTTCTCTTCACAAGAAGGATGGAGCATCAGCACAGTGTGCCCAGCAGCATCAAAATGCTGAGAATGATGAAGAAGAAGAAGGTTTGGGTCTCTTTCCTGTGTGACCAATCAATTTTTCAGGACATTGACAGAAGAGGGTTGTATTCTCTGCCTTATTTTTTCAAGTAAGAACTGTGCCTACAAATGGCCCTGGAAATGAGGATTGATGAAGCAGTTTTTCCCACATACTCCAATTTTGTGTCCTGAGCCAACCACAACATGCATGGTAAGGACTAAATGGATGCTGCAGCTGTTGGCCACACTATTTTCAATTAGACCCACTAGACCAATATTGTATTTTAAAATAAATTCTTTCTGAGTGAAAAACAAACTGTGCACATTCACAATGTCCAGATCTGTTAAATTATTTCCAAGCCTCAGTCACAAAGATACGCAGAGTCTGGTTCTTCTTTCCAACTCCTGAAAGACTTGTGAATAATTTTGGTTCACGAAACATTGAAAATTAATTATATGAAAACATAAATGTGATTTTCAGTAACTGCACAAACTGGTGTATGTTGGACTACAGTAGTGGTAGGGCAGGTTCAGGTCTCCAGAACCCTTTTCACCATGATGGGGGAGCTGCCCATGGTGCACCTGTTTGATCCTCACAGCTGGGAGGGCAACACACACTGGTGGACTGGTGTGGCCACAAACTCTGCTGAGCTCCTGCTCCTGCTCTGCTCAGTGGTTCTCACTGTGCATCTCTGAAACCCATGCCTGTGCAGGTACTGTGAGAACAAGCCTTTTGTTGCTTAGACGGCATCTCTTCCAGCATCTGGTCCAGAGAAGATCTCCCATGGACTGGAAGAGCTGCTGAAGATCCATCACAGCCTTCTTTGTCTCGCTTCCTCTGAGCCTTCTTGATCTCTGGCACCTTTGGCAGCCCAGGATCTTCCCCAGCCTTGGATGGTGAGATCACCCTGAGTCTCATCACCTTAGACCATACCTTTGGAAGCAGTTCTGCAGGCACACTTCCCTGTGCAACTATTTATGGGTTGCTTCATGCTGTAAGTATGTGCACTCACAAGTTTTGAACCTGTTCTCACACAAGGGAATCTCTGGAAAGTAAACTGCTGATATTTTAAGGTGGTAAGAATTAGTGTGAGAATGTGAGAGTCAAGCTGCTCATCATTTCCCAAGAAATAGGAATGCTGCATTCTGTTCTATTCACCCAGTTTCAGGGATGATCAGGACATTTTGACTACATCTTTGCTTTTTGCAAAACCAGGCTGTTGCTATGCAGCTGATTGCAGTAAAGAGGCCTCTCACAAGAGGATAATCAAGGCTGCAAGAAAATATCCATGAAGTATTCTGGATTAGCCCACAGTCTCCATCAGGCTAAAAGGAAAGTAAAGCTTCTTCATGTAAGCAAATCTTGTAGCAATGGAAAAGAACTATAAGATTTGTGGCTTGCTTTTCATTACAACAACCTTGTCTTCATCTACTGTCCCTGATAAGCTCATGCTTGTTTAAACAGCTGCCAAAATCTGCCATGTTAGTCATATGGGATCTCACTGAGATAATTACCATCCTGCTCCAACTGCGGTAGTGTATGGGAACATTCTAACATTCAGTAATTAAGTGAAACATGTCATGTTGTAGTATTTCCCCAAAGAAATTGCCTTCTGCTTCCTAGCACACTTATGATGGATATAAATGGTTATGTTTACTGAATACCGCATGCTAATGACCTTCCTAAGATTTCACAGTTGTTTTCTTATCTGTCCCAACACTAGCAGTTGTGAAAAGTAGTTCAAACATAATCAAAGTATGAGAGGGGCTCTGCAACTCGTCTAAATCATGCTGAGCTCTTTCTCTAAAATGTGGTGGATTGAAGAACAGGAGTTTAGTGATCCATAAAGAGATGACTGCACACAGCACTTTTAAAAGAATTATACCAAGTGAATGTTTGAGCTGTTGAAATCAATAAAAAAAAGTTAGAGCATCCAGAATTTCTACTAGTCTGAGCTCACCAATAATTGTTGCTAAATTACTATATTTAGTGGAAGGAGGGAAAAAAGAAAGACAGCTAAAAACACCTTCTTTTCCTAAATGTCATGTACAGTTATTATTAGTGTCCTGCAAGCTCCTTGATGGCAGAAGAAAAATATTTGGAGATGCTTGTTCATCATGTCCAATATTTTGTGGGAAAAAAAGTGAAAGAATTTTATACTTACTTTATCTGGATTCTCCCTTGCAGAAGTGGGCAGTCTTGCACAGGTAAACATCAGTTTCTCTTACAGAAACCAGGACACTGTTTGTTCATTCCTGAGAGTTTAACAATGAAGCCAAATTGCTTACTCAGAATCCTTTATTCATTCTAGGTATAAAGTGAACTTCACCATTCCCAGCAGCCTGTTATTTCTCTTTGTAATGATAATTCACTTTCTTATATAGTCATTTGTCACGTGGTGGCTTGGTGGTCGTATGTATGACGTCATTTACTTGGACTTTTAGGAGTGACATCATATGTACGGCTGCTAAACTGCTGCATGGGACATCACTTAAACTGTTTTCTTCTGAAGAATTCAGTGCATTTTCAAGCAATGATCACATTGATTATTGTGAATTATTTATTTCTCCTTAATAAAGAATCTTTATAAATGAATGAGGCATTCCTTTATTGTATAAACATTATCTATATTTCCATCTGAGGTATCTGGTGAATGGATGGGAAGGCTTTTTAATGTGCAGTAATGGACTCTGAACATTTAAAATTTGTTCCATATTTTGTAGGTTCAATATTTGTAGGTAGTTGCCAGACGAAGATTAATTTGCCTTGGCTTTTTTGTGGTATAAATGTAACTTTTAACTCTTAATTTCTAAAGTACATTGACATAACAATTAAAACATAGTAGCAGAGGTGAGTCAAAATCATGAATTCCAAGAGAGTTTATACAAATACTGATACACAGCTATTCATGGGACATTCCCAGCCTCTCTCATTAACATGATACACACTAAGCTTTCCCTCCTATGCAGTCACACCCAAGCTTCTGCTATTTCTGAAAAGAGAATAATGACCCAGAGATTTCTTCCTGCCCCCTTTGCCTTTTTCTGACTCTACAGTAAGAAGTGAGGAAGACTAAAACAAATAATAACATCTGACACCACAAACTGCGTCAAAATGCTTGTCTGACTGAACTGCAGATATATAAAGGCTGGATCATGAGCCCACTGGGCTGACTTTGGGAGGTCAGGCTTTAAGTTCTGGGGGGTGGATATGGGATTCTCTTATGCATAGTAAAAACCCCAGTATCAAACAGGGATATGACTTTTCCACCTCCAGCAAGCCACAAAATTAATATTTCATTAATCTGCTGAAGTGGTAATCTGATTTTAAGGCAGAATAAAATTGTGTTCAAGCTTCCAAGGCCAGCTTTTCAAATCCAGGCAAACAAAAATGAGGAACAGCAATCAAAGGAAAGAGTAGATTTAAAGGGCACATCACAGATGAACAATCCCAGTGTCATACTTATGTCACAGAACCCCTTAATTTGATTTCACACACAAGCTATTCAATTACATAAAAAGTGCCTGGAAAGATTTTTGGGCAATTAACCTTGAAAATCTGAATCATTGTGTTTAGTAGAAAGAAAATTTAAAAAAATTAAAGTAATAGTAATCATAAAAAAGATAATTTAAGAGACAATTATAAATCAAATGTTCTTACTCCAACTTTTATCCAACTTGCTTTTGTTTTACTGGAGGCCATTAGGTTATTGCTACTGATGAGTTTTAGTGACACAACTCATCCATATTTTTAATCTGTCTGAGTGAGTTCCTGGCCTAAATGTGGGCAGTAGAAATTTCAGCTGCTCCATGATTGCCTTGTGTAGGGGCAGTAGACTGGGCCTCCTGGTTACATGGCTGAGCACTCTTACACAATTTTGCACACAGTCCAAGACGTTTAATCTACCACCACCACAGGTACTCTCTACCTCCAAGTATCACAATGTTCTCATTAAACTATACCCAATAAGGGCTGCCTTCTTCAGGAATCACACACTACAAGTAATGAAACTGTGAGTAAGGTGCCTTTAGTGTCTGAATTGTGTTTCACCCCTCAAAACCATCATTCCACACATGAATGTGCTCCCAAACTGGCCCAGAATCACAGACAAATTACCAAGAAGAAAGGCATTGCCACGGAAGTCCTTCTAGCTTCCTGTGATGAGACTGTTATTTCTGTCTTGAATACAAACAGCTTGGAGCTGAGATATTATTCAAAATAAGAATGGGAAAAATTAGCATGCAGTATCTACTAATCACTTCAGAAAAGCACCAGAGTCTGTGTCATGAACATGGGCATGAAGGGCTAAGACAAAGCTGAGGTTGTCTGAAGAACCTCATCTGCACTTTCCTGTGCTTCCTGTGTGGATTTAGAATTTTGCTTGGCTGGTTTTTAAATTATACTTGGGGACTCCAGCTGCTCCCCTTAGTCTTTTTAAAATTAAGGGATCTCTGATGTTTGGCTTTGCTTCTGTATTTCCATTCTGACTTTCTAGAAACTTAATTTTTCACTTGGATAGCCAGATGAAATGTTCCAAATGGCTTCACTGTCCAAGTATATCTTGAAGGGCAGGGGAGGAGGGGGGTGATTTATACATACATCTACAATTTGTACAAAATTATCTCTGCCAGAAAATATTTTCATTCTTATTCCTCCTATTTTATTTCAAGTGTGTACGTAAGTACAAGAAGATTGACTGTCTCCATGTCCTCCAGCTAGCAGGTGTATACAGTTGAAAATGTCTGTGTCAAAAGAGATGAGATGATATGAGATGAGATGAGATGAGATGAGATGAGATGAGATGAGATGATGATGAGATGATGATATGAGATTAGAAAAGCATAATTGATTTAAGACTAAAAAGATTAAACAGACATGGTTTGACACAGAAGTATCTGGATAGAAGTAATGGCTTTTTTTTTCAGTGAAGACAAACATACTATGGTTTTGCCACATTTGTTTGGAATATATTTTACCATAATAAGTGTTTCAGTGTGAAAATGAGGAGAAAAAATAATGTGTTGATGGAATACAATTGCCGGTGATGTGAAATAAAAAAGGGACAGCAAAATGTAAGAAGCCAATATTTGAAATTTCAAACCTGTCATGTTTTCAGTTCTAATGCACACCTAAAGATCTCTGTATTAGCATTTGCTGCTAAAAAGGTCAAGTTTGTGTGTTTATGAGAGTCCTAGATTTTGAAGCAGTCTGCAAATGAATGTGTTTGTGTTGGCTTTAGTACCATTTAATATAGCGGAAAACAGAGGGTCAAGCTAGGAAAGTGCTACATTAGTGTTGTTTTTGAGTGGGGAAACAGGAACTCATATTTTACAATCACCTTCAAGTAAAGAGTCATGATACAGGATTGAGGCAGAACAGAACAAACTAAAGCTCCACACTTTCATTTTCACTCACAGACCTCGGCTGTACAAGGCGGGGAGGGAAAAAAGGATGGATGGATGGATGGATGGATGGATGGATGGATGGATGGATGGATGGATGGATGGATGGATGGATGGATGGATGGATGGATGGATGGATGGATAGATGGATGGATAGATGGATGGATGGATTCATGGATTCATGGATTCATGGATTCATGGATTCATGGATGGATTCATGGATGGATGCATGGAAAAAGAACATAACTGACCCCTCCAGCTGAGATCTCTGCCTTCCAGAGTCAATGATGCTTTCCTTTAACCAGCAGGCAGCTCAGAATGGAATAATTCAGAAGATGTCACTAGATCAAAGATGAACTTGCTATTTAGACTATCAAATTTAAGTACTTGAGCTTAAGTACTTAAGAAACTTAAGTACTTAACTAGGAGCTAAGGTCAGGTATCAGGTATAAACTCTACCCCGTGTTTCTATGACCTTAACAGTTGCAGAAGCTCAAAGTGGGTGACTTAAAACATGAAATAATCAGTTCAAAGCAAAGGCTGTGGCACTGAAGTATTTTTTTCTGCACTGCCTAGAGATAAATCAGCACAAGTGAGTAGAACTACATGGGTGTAACTTTGGGAAGATAGAAAATTCTCTTGGAAGGATTTTGAAGACTTTATCAAGCACTTAATGATCCTCTCTTTACCATGAAAAATGGCTTGGTTAAAATCTTATGTGTTCATGAGGTAAACTAATAAAATACAGCATTTACTTCATAAGTAGTACGAGGCCCATCATAATGATAAACATATGTGCAAAAAAAAGGTCTTTCAAGAATGCATAATAGAAGTTTTTGGTCCTCACATTTTTATTTTTTTTTCATTTAATACTTTTTGTTTATTCAGTTGTACTAACAGCTTTTCCTTTCCATACAGAGAATTGTTCCAAGTCTTTCTTCTACTGTAAATTATACTGATCCTACATTAGAGCCTGTAGTAACTGAAAATTCAGTCATACGGCAGAAGATAATAGATTCACAATTCAAATGTTATGAGAGGATGAACAGAGCTCCTCCATACAAGAAAAAAGGTAAAAGAGGTTTTTTAAAAATCTGTATTTTGCCATGCGTGGTTATATAACTATAAAGAAATATTTACTTCTCTATACTAACCCATAGTCTTTCTCAGGGTGCAGTTTCCTTTCCACAAGCAGTAATCAAACTCATTTATTTAGCATCCTCCTAAATGCAAAGAAAGGGAAAATCCTGGAAGGAGCCCAGGGAATTAACAGCTCCTCCATCTTCTGTCACCTGCATTTCTGGCTTAATGCTTTGCTGCTTGAATCTCTCTTGTTCTTGCTTGGGCAGTAGCATTTTCCTGAACCTCTCAGCAAGGTCATACCTGATTGTGAATCTTAAATATAGATGTTGTTCTGTTTGCTCCACTCACTCTTTCAATTTTTTGCCATTTGTGTATTGGCTGCTGGGTGTTGTGCTCTGTACCAGCACAAGTTCCATGTATTCTATATTCAGCAGCAACAATAGGAAAAAGAGGTTTCTAAAACACTGAGGTTTATAAAGGAGGTTTGTAAATATCTTTATTGAATATGAGGCATATATGAAGACTAATAAAAAGGGAAATAACAAATAATAGTGGTGCTGCAATTGCATAATATAAAGCAGCATTTCTGTTTGGGACTGAGAGCTCTGATCACTTTTTCTCACAAGATATGAATGAAGATATGAGGAGCTAGAGAAAAAAATATCACAGGTAGTGTGCAACTTATGCAAGTAAACAGCAGATATTGAGGACACAGTTTAAAGGGAAAACATTTTAACATTAATTAACAAAAGTACCCAACACAATAGCAGTGTTGGAGATAAATGTGGGATTTTTTTGTAATTCAAGAATGAAGACATTCTACAGCTCTTTATCTTAAAAATTTTACTGAGCTCTGTAAGACTCAAAGAAGAGTTAGATGTTAAGATAATCAGGTCTTGATATAGAAATATTTGGAAATGAATATAAAGATTCCTGCTGCTTAAAATAGGTTTTAATTCAGGTGAATAATGGGGAATACCCACAAGTGATTAAACAGGGTTATTGGATAGAAGCAATAATGTTTCAGGCATAAATAAGCCTTTTAGTTGCTCAACTTGCAGCAGAAATACTTACCGTTCCTTGTTAGATTACTCTTTTAGTCTCCAGCTCTATAAACACCTAATTTTTGCATCCATTGGCAGTAACCACTGGATTCACCTTTCTTTTGCACTTTGCTGGTGTGATAAGCTGTAAAGGGCAGATTTTCCAGAATGAGCTGGGAATTTGTATGTATCCAGACATAAATTCCTAGTAGTGTTCTCAAGGATGGTGCTGTTGCAGAAGGACAGCAGGGAAGTGCCTGCATTCCTTCAGCTGACAGCCAGATTTGAGGGATGCTGTTAGTTCATAGCAACATGCACTTAATTCATTTATAACTCAGAATGAAGATAATGGGTGACTACAGAATGGTGCCAGCACGACTGAAGTTGTGTTCTGAACTGAAGAGATAATAAAATGAGGAGCTCAGGCACATGGAAATACATGACAAGCCCTCCAGAGCAGCACAGTATGTGTGTGTATATATATGTGTGTGTACATGTATACATAGATAAATAGATTGATATAGATAAATGTGTGTGTATATATATACATCCTTATAATTACCTTGGAAGACAAGCCCATGATGCATAAATTGACCTATGTGATTATTTTTCTTTATCAGGCCAGGCAAAGGATTAAAGTTTTAAAACTAGACAGTGTCTTCAACTCCATCTGGCATTACTTTTCAAAAACAAGCTCAAATTGCAATCATTTTCTACTCTTCTTTTTCTTTGATACTACAAAAATATTCCTAAAAGTTTTTCAGATATATTTCAAAGAACACGACAATGCCATGAGGGAAAGAAAAAAACCTGCTGATATGATGACTGGTTAATTAAGTGAACAAGTAACATTAGCACATTTAAGTTATCACTTGATAACTGAAAAATATATGTGCATAAAATCTTAGCTAATGAAGAAAAAGTGTACATAAAAATTTATTTTCTGAACAAGATCTAATCTGGAAAAAAAAATAATTTTGAAATTTTTATGCTTTTTGATTAACAGCTACTTGACTTACAAACAGCTATTGGTGCAAGTTGGAACAATTTAGATGTCTTTGTACAGCTTTCTTGCTTCAGTAAGAATGTTTATCCGTGGATAGTTTCAAAAGTTCTAGAAGCAACTAAATATCCATATGTTAATAACTTCCAGTTCTTATTAGGTCCGTTCTATTATGATTCTCTCAAAAACAACTTCAATCTTTCATCCCTAGATTAAAAAAAGCTAAAATGTATCTTTTTATTCTATTTTACTTTAGCCTGATGATCTTGGTGATAAATACTTTTTTCCCCAAAACAGACTGGTTTTCAATGCAAAATATCCAGGCGGGGACGGGGGAGAGGGGGAGGGTTTGAAGTGTTTCTTGTATAAATCCACAATGAGTCATGTTACACATTACAGTAAGCAGCTCTAGAGCACAATTTCTGAGGACCATGGCATGTACAACCTCTGTAATGGGGTCAGCAATGAGCTGTGCTCTGCCTCCCAGCACTGCTGCTGTTTGAATATCCCACAGCCTCAACAGCTCCACCTTCCCAGAAGGGGCACAGGACAATGAGGACAGGATCACAGCTTGCCTACCTAGACAGCATCAGCAGGCAGAATCTGCCGGCTACAGATCAGTCTTGCACCTGCTTCACTGGGTTTGTAGCTACATCCCCAACCTCTGGTGATGAACAAGGCAACAGCCCTACAGGAACCTGTCTCTGCAAATGCTGCTTTTTGCTGGCATGTCTCCACAAATGCTTCCAGCCTTGACATTTTGAATGCCTGATTTTCAGGCCTGCTGAGCAGCAAAAGGTGAAATGAAAAACAGATGCCTCACAGCTCTTTGGGTACTTCTAGTGTACCTGCTTAGAGCTGACAGAAAAAGGAACAAAAAGAGAAATTTGTAGGATTGGACCCCACATTCAAAGTTCAGTTCAACATGCTTTAAAACATAACTTTCCAGTAAAATGAACACCACTAACTTCAGGTCAGTAAAAAAATAATAAAGGGGTATACTACAAAAAAGAAAATTGATTGACTGCAGGCAACAATACTCCTTGATATTCGAGGTGTTCAGGAGAGACTTTTTTATGGAATTAACTCTTGCAATCCTCTTAAATGTCCAGGTCTGTTCTGCAACCGAACGTGGGATGGCTGGTTGTGCTGGGATGACACACCTGCTGGAAGGCTCACTGCTCAGAATTGTCCAGATTATTTTCCAGACTTTGATCCAACTGGTACAGTATTTCTTTTTATCATTTTATCTTTCAAAGGATGTCTTCAAAACATTTGAGCCATTGAGTGGATGTGCTCAATCCAGTGACATTTTTGCAGTGCTCTGAAATCTCTGAAAGTTTGGTAGAAATTAAAACACATCAAGTTTTTGGGTTCCATAATTTACATATTTTCATTTAAAAAATATCTCGTATGTATTTATATTTATGTAAATATAACCCATGGATTTATGGAACCTAGTTTATGAAAATGTCAGCTTTTGAATTACAATATCAAAATATTCTTAGCACCTCATTCTAAGTTTTTATAATGAAGAGAAGATGCTTATGTGCTTGAAACATGTATCAGTATGTTCTTTATTCAGTTTTTATTGTAAAATATAATTTTATGAAAGAAGATGAGCAGATATAATGTTAAGTTTGAATTTCAGTTCTTAGCTGAATTATTCATACAAATACTAAAAGCAGACTGAGAGAAGTAATTGAAGAATGTTTAAAAGGGAAAATGAAAAATCAGTGGAAGTATTTCTAAATAGATATAAGGAAATATTAGACACAGGTTTAACATTGCCAAGAGTACAGTTTGAAGAGAGGCACAATTGTGTGTTCCATGCTCAGGACATGTTGCTTACAGGTGGTGCTTGATGCCACAGTGTGCTAAATTCCACATAGTCACCATGCCCCAGTTGCAGTTAAGAGCCATGAAATTAAACATTTGGGAGGGAGGGTGCATAAATTTGAAAGTTTTCAACAAGCTTAACTCAAAATGCATGTGCCCGACTGGAAATGAAGGAAACAGACTATTGCATAGCTGTGAGTTAATTATCCAACACCAATAGCTAAAATTGTTTATTTTCTTGAGCTTATTGCTTATTTAGAAACTGAGGAGATTCCAGGTTGGATCAAACCCTGTATACATTTTGCTGAATCCCATTTACAGTAGCAGACAGATTGATTGTTATTTCTGTTCTTCATAAATCAAGCCACCCATAATTACAAAATTCACACAGCAAATTGCAAATTTCCAGTGTCAGGCCCAGTCTGACCTCCATTCAATCTTTGCTGAAGGAGCTCCCCTCTTTTTAGTGGAAGTAGGCATTGGACAGGATAGATTGAAAGACATCTGTCTGCTCAGGAATCCTGTGCTTGGAAAGTGAGTTCATGTGGCAAGGTCATTATCCACTTCCTGTGGAAACACCCTGAGACCAACCCAATAAATTTTTACAGCAATTTACACCCCTGAGACAGACAATGAGCACCAAATCACAAGGTCTTGTCTTTTGTGCCCTTTCTTCGCAAGACTTGATATCTTTTCTGTACAGTGTCATAGTGTTCAAGGAGGAGTCTTGGAGCAGGATCATGCTCATGGCTCATCATTGGAGCACCTGGGGACAGCAGACTGAGAAGCTGAGACCCTCAGCTGCAGGATTGGCTTTCACTCAGGTCTCCCTCTCTGTGAACCAGTGCTTCAACCATTACACTATTTGCACAAAATTTCCATAAGAGCATTTTAGAAGAACTTGCCGAACCTGGTTCTGTTCCCAGAGAGAGTTCAGGAGAGATCCTGAGGCTCTGGATCCTGAGGTTGCACAAGTTTTTCCTGCATGCATATTAGAAGTGCCTCTAGGATGTCATCTGTACCTTCTGCTTCAGACCCCATTTTACTCATGTTATCCTTCCCTCTTATTGAGGGAAGGCCCTCTTTATGAGTAGGAAGATTTATTACAAGTCCTTCCTTTCCCTGCTTCCATGGTTTTCAATAAAAAAATATGTAGCATTAACAGTCTTAGTTTATGTATATTCCATGCAAAGGTGGGTGTTGGGCAGCCTTGTGATCACAGAATTTTCCCCATAGCTAAAGATCCTCATCCTTCATAGAGGGGGGTGATTTCAGAGCCACTCTCCTACTTGCTCCCCAGCCACCTATTCTCAGCTTTCCCTCTTGTCTGTCTCCTGTGACTTGTTCTGAACTAATTGCTCTGCTTCAACGGCACTCTTCAAAGTAACACTTGAAGCCATCCATGGAGAAGCATCTCACTCTACTTACTGATGCATATTAACACCAAGGCCTGTGGCTTGTACACGGATTGCAAATCACTCCTGAATGTACAAAAGCTTGTCATGAAGTCTGGCCCACAGTGTGGGCATACTGCAGTTACTCTTTCTGGCAAGATTTGAAAGTTGAAATTTGGAAACTTTTTAGTATTCCTCTTCTCTGTACACATCCGTAGTAAGAAAAGCATCCTCCAGTAATCAATTTCCTACTGTTCTCTCTGCTGTCCTCTTTAGGAGCAATACCTCTGGTCTTCTGGACCCAGTATTTTCCACTAGCACTCTTCATCAGCACCTGTCAGCCTCTTTGTCTGCATACTGGTCAGTCAACCCTGTTTCCCAGCTCTGGCAGCAGCTTAGCATCTTCTGCTTTCCTAGAACTGCTGTTGAGTAACCCAGCAGGTGTTACAGATGTGGCCTCAAACTGGTGGGTAGTCAGCCTTTGCTTTACAGGTGGCTGGTTGTCACACAGAGACTTACTAAAGTAGGAGGGAGACAGGAAACAATGAAGGAGTCTTGTCTGTCAAGTCTGTCAACTGCTAATGAAAGTGGCTGCCACTAACAGGTGGCCAAAAGCACAGGCTGAACTGTCCTGAGAGGTCTGTCAGGTTTTGTGTCACAAGTCATTATTTCCTTTGGTACCTTATTCAGCCAGTTTTCTGCTGAGAAACAGAAACTTTATCCTGAAAAACAGCAAATTTCCATGAAGAAAACTGTAGTGACTGTCAGATTTCCTCCCCATCGAGTCTCTGATATCCAAGTACCTCAGCATGTATTTTAGGAATGCAAGTAACCCCATGGATTTCTGAAACAAGTATTTCATGCTGTGTTGTTTTAGGTTACACCAAGATCTGCAGAACCACTGCATATCAGCTAATTGATGGCCATGTCCCTCCATTAAGAGGCCATGTATGTCTTTGAGAGCTGTAATAAAATAATGTCTTTCCTCTATACTTTTTTGCTTTGATACTTATACCATTCATAATTGGATAAGTGAAACATTATTGTCAGCATATCGGATCCTCCTCCCATCTGTATCTGTGGGTGCCAAATACCAGCCCTCTGTATCTGATCCCAAACAACATTCAGCACTGATGCCAACAAAAAATTGATGGAGTACGTTAGAAAGTAAACAAGATGAAATCATATTCTGAAGAAAAGAACACAGAAACAAAGTGGAGAACATGCTCAATGCTCTCTTCATTTTCTGTCTGACAACTTCACAGTTAGCTACCAAGTGTAGTCCCACTTATTTCACTGAACTTAGATCAGTTCTTACTAGACAGGGATCTGTGTTCTGAAAGAAGCAATCTCTTTCTCGCAGTGCACATCATGTGCAATGTGATAATGCATAAAAACAAATCAATTTGTCTGGAAGACATAACAAGACCTACTGCTTTAATGCCAGTGACAGCAGGAAATTCATTGTCTCATCCACTTCTGGCTGTGAAGCTCTGAGCAGGTCTATTTTATATGCTCCTATTCAGGCAACATGCAATTCTCTTGAACTGTATTTTATATTTATATTTTAGACATGTTAATCTTTGGTATAATCCCACTGAAATGGTTCCAGGTCACACTGAAATTGTTTGGGGTTCCGTTTTCAAGGAATGCAGTATGTAATTCATGCTGGCAATATTCTTACTGATGGAAGAAAATACATTGTGGCTATAATGGTCTTCTAGCAAGTCAGGTTTGCTGAGGGCAACAGGAGGAGCTGAGCCTTGCCCTGTGCCACCTGTGGGCTGTTGGGTTTGTGGCAGGGGAGCCTTATATTGCCCACCTTACTGTCCCTGTACATCCCATTTAGTCAGGATTATTTTGGTGCAGTCATATAGCAAGGGAGCCAAATGTGGATGATTTTTTTTTGTGGCAGACACCCCTTTTCATCTCAGTTTCACTCTCTTTACCTTTTGGCAGAAAGCAGAGCTTAAGAAGAGTATCCACCCCACCTTGTGAACCAAAGATGCATTTAGCACAACTGCCTTAGTTCTCTGCTTTGTTGGGTTTCTGTCTTTAGTTCCCTTTTGTAAACTATTATTCATAACTCTTCATGTAGCTCCAGGAGCAGAGTTTCTAGAAGTGCAATTTGAAAGCAAATCCATATGCATCCATAAGCAATTAGATGATGATTAATCAGATAGTGATTAATGTGTTGTTGCCTCTTACAATTGAAGAACATTCAAATACAGCCTTGCCTTCCTGCTCTGACACTGGAAGAGCCCTTGTCTTCCCACCACAAAATCCAAATTTTGGCTGAATTTAACTAAGATAGACAGCTCTGGATTCCTGCTGGTCCTATTCTCTTGTCTTGAAGTGATATAATTTAGACAATTATTAAAAAAGACAAATCTGAGTTCTTTGTCCAGATGCTTCTTTTCTCCTTACCCTTCTGTGTATTTCTGTCCTGTTTCTTACCAAGTTTGACAGCTGTGTTTTAAAAATTGATTCCTATCCCCATACTGCTCAATATGACTCATAAAGATTCTAGTCCTGCTGACTAAGACACTCTGAAGGCAGTGATAATCTTTCATTTAATAGGACACTGGAGTTGAAGTTTTCTAGGGTCACCACTGCATTATATTTATTTTTTTTTTCATTTTTGAAGGAGTTTCTTCCAGAATATTTTACCAAAGATGTAAGTAAATCATGATGTGCAACACCAACTATTCCTTCTTCTGCAAAACTAAGCACTGCACAGGTCTATCCAAACAATGGCAAAGAATCCAGTGTCTGGTACGGTCTGAGCATGACTGCAATAGGGGATAACTTCTTTCTTCTTCCATCTTATAACTCAGCAATAAACAAAAAACTGATGTTGGCTCCTTTAACATGTGCTAGCTATAGCTCTGGTCTAATTGTGAAAAGCCTGATTGATGGAGCAATCATGTTGTTCCACAGATATTAAGATATTTGTTACATATAGATGACTGAGGGTTTTTTAACGAGCATATGATTCATAAAAGTGCTCTTAGTGGCACAAACAATACACATGCAAATAATTGCTACTGGTTAATCTTTCAAGTCACTTCACTGCTCCCATGAAACTCCCCTTGTGGATGAGATTGCTGTCATCCATTTTTCCCAGACAGCTCTTGAAGTGTTTATATTTCTCTGTTTACTGCAGAAGCTCTACACAACTGCCTGTGAAATTTGTAACTTTAAGGTTCCTACAGAGAGATGAGATCAGTCCAATGTGATGTCGCTCTTCCACTTTGAATAATGCAATGCCCAAGTGGTGCCCCATCCAAGCTGATAGGGTACAGACAGAACTTTAAAAATTAGTGTTTACACGGTATTCTAATAATCTCCAAGCCCAAACCATTTTGCCTTGCTAGTGTTGCCTTACCCATCCTTTCATGTGTGTATTTTTTCAGCCTTTACCATATTCTTCTGGTTAGCACAAAGAACCAACACATGCCCAGATTCAATATCCCCCACCTGCTACTGGGCCACTCTAGAATAACTTGCAGTAGGATAGTGTTTGGATTGCAGCTTTGTTTCTGTATAAAATAATCTGTTTAGAAGAGATGTTTGACCTGTTTGAGCCACTGGAATGGAGAGCAAAGAGTGCTTATTCCCCAGTTGTGTATTCTCACATCACAGCAAGAAATCCACAGGACTTTGGCACTTTCAGAGTAGGATCAGTTTTCAGTAGGATCAGTGTTTGTCTGGCTTTAAGGAAAAGTATGAGGTGAAAGGTTTGTCTCTACCTTACAGAGGCCATGTTATACTCTGGCAGAGTGCCTACCTAGGCACTGAAGTGCAGGGATGATGGATGACATTGCCATACGTACTCTGCAGCAGATTATCAAAAGCCGTGCACTTCGCAGGGTGCATGGGATAATCAGTGCAACGCTTGCACACTCTGTTCCATTAATCTTTCATCTGTGACTGAAAACTTTTTCCAGCTTTTGATAGCATCTGGCAATGAGTAAAAGGGAACATTGCTACATGGGCAGTCTGAGATTATCTCCAAACTGCAGCTATGGAAGGCTCAAATAACACGTACTGTTCCTCTTGGTATTGTTGATGCACGTATTGATTTTTAACAAGTCCCCCAAAACAATGATTTCAAATCCACAATAATTTAAAAAATATGCTGCATTCTGGAGGATTATATTTTTTTTTTCTGCAAGGGCACTATATAGAGTGTATTTCTAGTCAGAGTAAAATAACTCAGTCTACTATCCTTATCAATCTCACCCATATGATCAGTTCCTTTCTTGAGACTTTAGGAACATGAATCTTACAAATTAATAGATTTGATTAACAGGTTATCATTGATTATCAGATGAAGAAAAGTGAGTGGGAATGTTAACCACAAAAAATGAAATTGTCTGTGTTCAAATGGCTATGGGCTCTGCAAAAGTGTATGTACTGGAAATGCTGATAATCTAAATACAAAACCAATCAAATTATAGAGCTAGAAAAGGCAAAGGAAATTTTTTATTTCAAGATAGACTTTTCAGACTATTTTAAAATTAGGCTTAAAAAACATGTTTTTCAGAAGTCTCTGTGTCACCGTCTAAGAAAACATAAAATAATTGTTTATTATTTTATAAGTTTATGATCTTATCCTGTCTTTGTTACTTGGGCAAACATTCCAGTGACTCCCATGTGGCTAGTGGTTGAGGGAAGGCCAAAGGAACTGGTCCAAAACTTGGCAGGTGATAAGGAGTGACCGCCTGTACCTCAGCATCCAGGGTGTCCCCAGCAGGAGTGTAAGCCTGTCAGGAGGGACACAGACACAGCCCACACCTGCAGCTCCAGGCATCCTGCAGGGCTGTGAGCTGCTGAAACCCCACTGTCCCCCACCACAGCAAAAGGATGTGCAGAGGAGCACGAGCCTGGAGCACAATCCACATGGCAGGGCTTTTCGGGAAGGACTCCAAAGCCACCTGCGGCAAAGGAACCAGCATCAGAGACACCTGTGTAGAGGCCAGACACATCAGATTATTTAAACAAAGAGCTCTGCAGCCATCTCAAATTAAACTGGACATGTGGGACCAGCACCAAAATGTTTGTGAGGCTTGTCTGTGCCTGCATGCTGTGCAGACCCTGGGGAGAGTGAGCAGTGCTCAGGATTCCATCAGTGGGGAGGTTGGGCGAGACTTTTCCACTCCTGTGCACAGAGAGAGCACTGGGCTGGGGCTGTTGGCATCTCCAGCACACAAGCTCTGGGTTATACTCTACTGACTGCCCTTTAGCTATGCAATATTTTTAACTCGTTTAACCCTGATTCTTGAAACCCTGCACACTTCCTTCAGGTCTGGCATCTACACCTGTGGTTATTTTCTCGTCCATAAGCTGCTGTCAACTGCCTCTTTAAATGGATTATTATCAGTTAAATATTGCAGCTGAATGAAGGCTGAGATATATACCCTAGTGTGTACAGTGAAAAAAGAGACAGCTAAACAAGTTTACCACCAGATAAGTCCCAGAAAAAACCAAAACAACAAAATAGCTAGTCATTATTAATTACACAGATTGAAAATCCTTTGGATTTTATTACACAGACATTTTCTTCCCAAAGAAATTATTTCAGATGGGTTTTTAAATTTATAATATGCTGATCTTAAAATAACTATTATTGTAATTTATCATCAGAGAGGGCCTCAAAATATTGTGATGAAACTGGAAATTGGTTTCGCCATCCTGAGAGCAACAGAACTTGGTCCAACTACACCCTGTGCAACTCTTTCACCTCTGAAAAACTGAAGGTATGCTGAAGTTAAAGAGGCCGTGGTTTTTTGGCAAAGTTTTGGGCTGGGCTAGCAATAATACATGTGAAAGAGACCAGAATAGCCTTATCTTTCAGCTTTATTTGTTGCACAAAACTTAAATAACATTGTTCTTGTGATTTTAGCTTACCCAAATTATTTAATGAGTTCTCAGACCTCAATATTGGTTTGCTATGGGGTGGGTAATTTAGTGGCAATTCATGTGACAAGTTTTGCAGTATTTTTCAAATGCATTCTTGATTCCTATGATTTTCCCTGATTGACCAACAGTTATAAAATAATCTTTTAGAGTCTCAATTTTACTTTTTGTAGCAGTAATATTCCAAGATGATGATGTCTTCTCCACAGGGCTAGTAATATTAATGTAAGTCCAAATTATTTTTCTTAAGCAAAGAGTATTAACCTGTACTCACACTCTTTGAAAATAAATATTTATGAAGGTACCATTAATCCAGAAAATCTTACAATCATGAACACATTTAACTTTGACTTTTACTGAAGAAATTGAGGCTATTTACAATAATGAATTAAGAATTTGCATCAATATTTCCAAAATCAAGGTGCTAAACTGAAAGAGAAATACTAAATATAAAAGCACCAAAAGAAATAAGGAGAGAGAAATCTGAGAAAAGCTTTAAAAAAATTCAGTTAGGGAAGCTCATAACAATAAATATATTTCCCAAATGCAAGTGGAGCTCCAGGAAAATCTGATTACACATTTGTGACAGAATAATTTGCGACTGTGTGGAATAGTGGAAGGAAAATATTCAAGAAGAGATTTGATTTGTGGTTTGTGTTGGAGGACCTCTTCTTGTGCAGCCAAAAAGCAGTATGCAGGTATATTTAGTAGTAACTCAGCTCAAAGGGGATTGGAAAAGTCTGTTGGACCAGGCAGGAGGTGAATTCTAAGGGTCTTTTCAGCATGACAAAGTACCATGGTAAAATGAGGCTCACCTATGTGACAAGGCAAGAGTAACAGTAACAATATGAGCTTACAGAGACATTATGCAGAATCACCATAAATATATCATTTCTCCAGGTGTTGGCATATGTAAGGAGGCAAAAAATGCAGTTCTGTTACCCATTATCCATGCCTTCCAGAAGAATTTTGAACATCATTCATGCAGAGAACAGATAGAATACAAAGGAAAATTATGTGCACAGCGTGATTCTTCTGAAATGAAAAGTTATGGAAAATGCAGAAAGAATCTATTTTTACAGAAATGCCAGGTTAGATTATAACTTTTAAACCTAGCCCTCAGTAAACAGAAATGTGCTTTATTTGTAGACTATTACCTACACGTAATATAATTAACTGAGTCACAGGCATTACTCTTAGAGATTTCTCTTTTCTCAAGTGAAGAATTCTAGAGGAATGAGGAAGAGCATTTAGGTTTTCTTAACCCAGGATAAAAAATCTGAACAAACAAAAAATGTAACCAGTCAGCATGTTATATAAACCCTATGTGTCAGAAGGACATGGCAGTGGCCAGTTCAAGGAATGCAGAAATTAGTAAAAGTGCTCATTATTTGTTTGAAGTTAATTGAGAATACCAATACGCTATACTTTTGAGACAGATCATTGAAAAAAAAAAAGATATTTAGCTAGATCTTGAAATTTTAATGATAGACCATATGCTTTGTTAGCTGAAATTTCAGTCCATTTTGTTCTGTCATCGTTTTTATATTTGAAAGACTTTTTTAAGAACTTGGCATAGTAAATTTTCAGGATGCAATCAAAAAAACAGTTGCTGATTCCCAAATATACAGTTACTTTAGCACTTGAAAACAGAAAGTTAGATAGATTGAATAACCAAGAATCCTCCAGGGTGTACATAAATTTGCATGCAGCTATCTGGAGATCTTTTCTACTTCTATCTATTTCAGGCTATAGGTTGTATAAAAGATAGGTAGAAAAAAAATATATTTTTGAAAAGGTCATCTGTAAATTAAATTCAGGTTTTAGGAATATATCTATTTAATG
Source organism: Poecile atricapillus (assembly GCF_030490865.1). Taxonomy (NCBI): domain Eukaryota; kingdom Metazoa; phylum Chordata; class Aves; order Passeriformes; family Paridae; genus Poecile; species Poecile atricapillus. The sequence goes on along the minus strand of NC_081250.1, from coordinate 24,067,153 downwards.
TCATGAAAACACACAGTAATCATGTAGTATGATTATATGAAGTGGAACAAATGTCACAGGTACACATCTCCCACTCCTCTGTTTCTCCAGAAAGTTATCTCATCCTCTCCACAGTCAAGTCTGTCCCCTCTGGGATTCCTGGTGCTCTCAGAACAGGTTATCAAGCATTTGTGCTCACTAACAATGCACTGGTTAGTTTTTGTGAAGGAGATCTGGGAGACCTGGGGTATTTTCAGTAAATATGCATAGTTTTCCATAACTTGGTGAATGGTGTTTACACTCAGATCATGCCTCTTCTACATGGTCAGATCAGTGTAAATGTGACTCTTGTTTAAATCTAGATCAGGCCACCACCACCTAGGTTAATGAATGCAGAAGCTTATTTGAAAGTTGTAAAATGTCTCGAGACCAAATTATATAAGATATACACCTTTACTAAGAGGAATGGCCTTGCTTTCTAAATTGCATTCATATTTGTTCTCAAGAGAAAGTTTAAAATTACTTGGAAACATCGAAAAGATGTAAGTGTCAAAACTTCAGGCTACAGAAAGTAATTCATCTAATCACTGAGAAGAGTAAAATTGCTCATGCATAGCAAAAGAAAAATGAATGAAGGAGAGCTGAAAAGAAAATAAACACAGCAGAGCAACTAAGACTTTTCATCTTTTTTCCCAGACAGGCTGCTACTATGTCCTTGCTTTCAGAAAGGAGGCAGGGTGAAGTCTGGCATGGCATTTAGCCTCCTTCACTCACTCCTCTGACAGATGGCTAAATGCTTAAGAGCTTGGCTGAGACCAAAGTGTGACATATAAATACCTCAACATTCTGAAGCCCAGGTGCTGTCCTGCAATTTTATTTTACAGCTGTCATAAAAAATATGGATCAGCCTCTCTTAGATTTCACTGCCACGAGTCACAGTGAAAGCCCAATTATCTGTCCACGGGTACTGAACTCACAGCAGTCAGACCACTGAGCTGCCCAGCACTGAGGTTCACACTAATGTGAACCAGAATTTGTCTCAGGATGTGATGTTCTTGCATGGTCTGCATTATGAATAATGTTCACCTCACCTGCTGCTTTCATGACTCTGAACGCCTTTGCCATAAGCTCCCTCTGACTTCTCCTCTCAAAAAAGGAGAGTCCCAGCCTTTGTACCCACAGAAACTCAACCTCAGCTATTTTAGTTGCCTTTTTTCACTTTTCCTTGCTCTTCTATGTTCATGAGGTATGGAGATGGCAAGCACACATGCATTTAAAGTTAGTAGTGTAAATTTCAAACATATATTGTTGTTCTACCCTCAATGTCTTTTATATAATAATCTATATTTTGCTGGCTTTTTGGTTACTATTACACAATATGCCAATGATTCAGAGAATTGGCCTGGATGACTTCAAGATCTCCTTCCTGAGTTTGATTTCCAGTCCTAATTCAAGCATTGTGTAGACAGGATTTAGGTCACTTGTCCTAGGTCTATCAACCCACCTTTTTCCTGTATTAAAGCTCATATAGCATCTTCTTGTCCCCTCAGTTAAATGAGGACCTTCGTGAGTGCCTCACTATTATCTGGAAGACCTAAGAATCACCTGGAAATTTAGAAGTTTGTCTGGATCAGGTCATTGATGAATACATTGAACAAAAACTCAACCCTAATACGAGTCCTGAGGGCAGTGAAGTACTGACTCATCTCCAAAAAGTGACCATTAAGCTTTTGATCCCTGTTGTTTAAGCTGCTTTCAACCCATAAAAGTTTTTTACCAATTCTGCAGCAATCTATCTTATTTAATAAATATTATTTTGCATATGTGTGAAAACTTGTCATGGGCATATTAAAAATCTAAATTTATTATGTCTGCTGCACTATCCTAGAGCTTGGAAAGTTAGTGACACAGTGTGAGCAGGGATCTCAGCAGTTACTTCAACATAACAGGAACAGATTTACATATGTAAGAAACACTTATCTTTAGATCATGAGTCATGCTATTTAATAGATTGCTGATATTAAAATATATAGAAAAAGAGTATTTGAAAGGGAAAAAAATGCAAAATGGGAGGTTGATTTTGTAGATTCTTCCTGAATGAGAAAACAAACCATGTGCCTGCAAATTATTCATGCTTGCCTTTTCTTTTTGTTAAATTGCAGATGGCGTTCATACTTTATTATATGGCGATCGTTGGCCATGCTTTGTCTATAACATCCCTGTTGATTTCCTTGGCAATTTTCTTCTATTTCAAGTAAGTGTTTCTTACAGACACTGCCTTCTTTCCCTGAGGAATCTCAAGCAAAGGAAATCTTGGAAGACATCAAGGCAGTGAGAAGCAGCTCTTCTGTCTTTTCATGTAATCCTGATAAAGAAGTCTGAGCACAGGCTCCTCTCACCAGTGGGACCTCTCCCAGTGGTGTGTAGCCAAGACCATGTTTTCATGTTTGGTGTGAAAGTGCAGCCATTTCCATGGGGAAATGGTGCAGCTGGGGATGCAGTAAGGCCTTTCATTTACCTATTGCCTCATTTTCCTCGAGGAGCATGTCCAGAGTTTGCCAGGCACTGTGACTGCTTGGGGCAATGCCTGGGAGCTCCAAGCTCCTGAACAACAGAACTACCTGCATCTGAGGACTGAGCTATTGACCTGAGTAGGTACTTACAGGACTCAGCCCTAAGAGTGAATCTGGCACTAGCATGCAGCCTGTTATCCTCATTAAAAGGAAAAACAGAGATGTGCTGTATCAGAATTTTAAAGGAGACTAGACCGATATCGACTGAAAGGACTACAGCTGCTGTATGGCAGCTTAACCAGAGCATTTCAATCTTGTTCTTCAGTGAACTTGTCTGCTGTCAATTAGATGCCTCTGCCTCCACTGTCCAAGAGGAAGAGTAAAAAGATCAAGCCCTCACCATCACCACCACCAAGAATAAGACTAGAAAACATAGGAAAATTAAATGGTTGGACTCTTCATAGATTACAAGATTCCGTAAGATTGCAAATGCCAAATAGGTGGATCCAAAATACAGGCTGTGAATACTTGTAATTTCCAAAGAGGCAATTTGATGAGTGCCTGTGATAACACATCTTAATCAGACACAGAGATAGCTAGAAACTCTGCCAAATGAACTGATGAATTCCCTTCTCATCTAAGCAGATAAATAGCACAAAACCATAGCCACAGTAATGCTTTGAGGAAACTGGAAAAAGCACAGTTTTATCTGATTTGGAACCCTGTACTCTGGTTTGAGTTCTTTGGGACAGTAAAGACAGGATCTGGTCAAATTAGGTATGCTAAATGGACCAGCAAAGTGACTCCTTGCAGCAAGTGAGGCAGGGTCAGCCTGTCTGACTCACTGTGAGCTCTGAGTCATGAACAACGCACGGTGTTGACTGGTCCCAGGCTGCACTGGAAGACTGGTCCCTGCAGCAGCCTTCCAGACAGTAACACACCTCCTCCTCTCCTTCCTCCTCCGCTTCTCCTTCCCCTCCCATGACTAAGCCATGACACAAAGGTTACAGGGAGAAGAGAGAAAGGAATTAAATGAAAGTGCTTCATAATGGGAGGACAAAGAGGAAACCAAAGTACAATCACAGGAAAGTGAGGATGAAGCTATGTGAGAGCAGGGCTCATGTAACCTTCAGCTGTTTGCTATCAACTGTCTGTGACAGCAATAGATTGTTTGACCTTCAGCTGAAGGGAAGCTGTCAATCAGACAGTCCATCAGATAGCAAGAGATGTTTTCAGGACTGTATAATAGCCTTTGACTTCAGAGGCAGCTTGCAGGGATTGCAGTTTCCCACACAAAAGTTTTTGCTGGCAGAGATTTATTTTCAGTTCACTTTTGAGTATCAAGATTCATAATGATCTGGCACCACAGATGTTGCAGTACTTTCAGAAGGGAATAATGAATCAGTAGTGATGAGCATCACTAAGCAATGCTAACTCATAACAGGAGAAAATATTAATAAAGTAGAGTGTCAGCTTCATGCATTGTCACATTATTGCAAGATTTCTAAAATTGCAGAGTGAGACCCCATTATTTTATTCAATAAAATACAAAAGAAAAGAGGTACTCCTAACTCCAAAACACTTCCAATTGAATTATTAAAACAAAGACATTTGTATAAAGACAGATGGAGAGAACAACAAATCTATATTTGCCAGAATAATAGATGGTGTGTTATGAATGCACCTGCAGTCTAATTGCTGCCAAGGCTTTTAAAAGGAATTGAAGGGTAATGGATGGAACAACATTTTGTGAAATTTTTGGGGAGTTTTCCCCAGGGACAAGGGAGAACATGGTGCAAAGCAAGAAAATAATTTGATAACTAAACAATGGGGGAGGAGAGGAAAATAAGTGTCTAGGTGTGAAAATCAGTATTCTCAATATTCAAACATGAGAAAAATGACAGCTTTCAGTGCAGTTCTATGAGGAAAATATTCTAATTGTAATGGAGAAGTAGACATAGGAACTGTAAAGTAAGTGACTGTGAGTAGGTAAGAATCTCTGAAAAAAGAAATGTAGGAGAGAGCCAATATGAAACACAGGGGAGCCACAGAAAACACAGGAGACTCTGAAACTCTAGAGACAATGGATAAAGGCTTGGAGACACAAAAAGCTCACAAGTTTTAAACACGGATAACTGGCTTAGTTATTCCTTCTTGCATACTGATTTATCAGAATCACAAAGAATCACAGAATAAGTTTGGTTCCACTTTCTCCTCCTGGTGTGGACAAGTCAGGCATGTGGACAGTTGATGGAACTGTGATGGCAAACACTGAAGGTCAAATTCGAAAGTGAGGGTATGGAAATAAATGCTGTTGTTATAGGCGGATCTTTAACATGAAAGCTGTAATCAAGGAAAAAGGGAAATGCTGAGGGAAAAGGAGGAAGAAGTAAAATTAAGAGAGGAAGACAGGCAGGGAGAGAAGGCTAAGCACCACACAAAGGCAATATGTACTGAAGGACAGTCCAATTTAATAGATGAATAAGACTGCCAAAAGTCAAGCAGTGCAATGAGGAAGGACAAGAATGGGAGTAGAGACATATCTACCTGGCTGAGATTATAACAAAAGACTCTCTGTACCAGAAATCACATAGAAAGGCACCTGGAGAGACAAGGGTTTGCATTTCTGTGGCCAGGAGCTGAAGAGATTGTTTCCAGTAATAAGGAATTTTTTATTTCTTGGGAACAGAACTGATGTCACACCAGTCCTGTTCCCAGGGCTGCAAAACAAAGACAGACAGTGATAAGCATGTCATAGTATCCCAAAAAAAAGGGGGGTTAAGTAGCACAGGCAAAATGTTGTGATGGAGTGTGGGGAGAAAGGAAGACTAAGGACTGAATAAATATCACCAGGACTTAGGAGGAGGAAAGGAATGTCAGACTAGGTTTGTGATGGGGACAAATACAGGTGGAGTAAACACAAGAACATAGTGTAGCAAAAATAACTCCAAGGAATGATCCATTTTTTTCCAATAGCATGTCCTACAGTGAATCTAACAGGAAGTTCATGAACCCAGCCCTGTATCTGGCTAATGTTGGCTCAATATTTGCCTGTAGCTGATGCTAAAGGAAGGCTATAAAATCAGGGCCAACCTCATTCCTAGCCACCAGGATCTGCATCACATGGACATCCTGAATCAAAGATGGTGACTTGACAAGTAAGGAGGTCAAAAGAAGTGATAAGCATTGCTGGATGCTGATAATCATAACCAGAAAGATGAGCTCAAGCTAAAGAAAAAAATTCCATGCAATGACTTGAAAAGTAGGTGTAAGGAAAACAAATAATAAATGGCAGTGGCCAAGGGGCTATAGAAGGCAAATAAATCAAGCAAGCAAGCAAAATAAGCAGAAAATAGTTCCATTGGCTAGCTCTCTCTTTATGAAGAGAGTGCATTCTGCATTGGCCTCCACATGCAGAGAAGAAGAAAGCCACAGCCTGTGCTCTATTCCAGACTGCAAAAGACTCCTAGTGCTGAGCTTACCCCAGCAAGACTGCAGTATTTCTGCTTTAGGTCGTTTAGCTACCTGTTTTGCCTTCTTGCTCTCAGTGATCACTGGACAGCTCAGCATTATCTAACAGCTCCATGACTGCCTTCATGCAATCACCCTCTGTCAGCCTGGTGATATGCTCTGGGGCATGAAGAGCTGCAGGTACCTTTTTCTCTGCCTCAAGGATGTATGAGGAGGTGACACAAGGATTTGGGTATGAGTTAGAAATGGGAGAAGGTTCAGGTCTGAAACTGCAGCCATGATTTGTTTTCACAAGAATGATGAAAACTTGTCTTGTGAAACACTGCTGCTTGCAATAGCATAAATCCTACCCTCCCCAAAACCAGTGATTTCAAGAGATTTCTTCACCTTCTGAGCAGGAAGACAACCTCCTCTGGTTTGGGATCTCAGCTGGAGTTAGAAATATGCAGAAGACCAACCCAAATCCCCCTGTAATTTAAGGAGATTCCTGCCCAAATTCCCATCCTGTCTCACTACTAATTCCTGAAATAGAAAATTATTTTCATCTGAGTATTTGAGAAAATGAGCCTTCAGGGAACAGTTATTTATAAAGCAGTATTCCTGATATTTATTACTTGTATCATGTGCATCCAAAAGTTCTCAGGGTTCTGCTTTACCGCTTAATATCTCAATTACCATGAATTAAAGAAAGGCATCAAGAGCTAAGAATGTAGCTGGATAGGTCTTTACAACACAGTCTAAAAAGCATGTGGTGCTAAACAGGTGTAAAAACAAACCCGAAAATTTTTCAGAGGTCATGGCTGCAATGCAAAGCATGTATTTTCCAATTACGTCTTGCCAAAAGACATTCTTGAGAGACTGTTGCCAGAAAGAGCTTGTTAAAGTGACATCAGAGGAAAAATACTAATTTACGACATGTGTTACATATTTTTCAGGAGCCTCAGCTGTCAGAGGATAACACTGCATAAGAATTTGTTTTTTTCCTATGTGCTGAACTCCATGTTTACAATTGCCCACCTCATTGCTGTCGTCCCTAACCCAGGCCTTGTAAAAAGGGATCCTGTAAGTACTGCATGACTCCTCCCCATCCTAACACCCAAGTAAAATCACTGTGGCCATGCCAAAACGAAGAATTCCCATTCCTAAACTAATGATAGCCATCTGAGAAAACACACACAGAGGGTGCAGATTCTGAGAATTTCACTCAAACTTGCTCAGATCTTTCACCAAGCAATAAAAATATTTGAATCTTGTACAAGCCCCAGACTTGTTCCAGCCAGTCCATCCATACAAGTATGTGTCAGACCTCCGCTGCTCCCAGCAACAACTACCTGATGGTTCCCAACAAAGCCCCTGAGGTGATAGATGCCTTTGGTGACTGCTTGTCCCTCTTCACAAGCACAAACACTGGGGAGGGACAGGATGGAAAGAGAGATAGCTTATTTCATTATAATACACAAAAAGGTCCGTTTGCTTCATTTTTTAACTTGTGAGGCGGTAAATCAAAGCATTTGTTACTTTCACTGTTCTTAGGTAGTGATACAAATTGTATCACTACAATCAGCCCCTCAGCTGATAAATATGCATGGCAGATCTCAGTCATCCAGCTCTGATCTTGCTCCCTAACCCAGCAATCACATTGTGCTCAGTCCTTACAGCAACCCCAGCCAATGTGAAATTAATGCAAACGTGGTAATTTCAAGTTTCATTTTAACACTAATCACCTTGTAGTCTAATAAGATCATTCAATTATGATTTAACTATTTATCTGCCTCTAATTTCATGAAAGGAATTAAATATTAGCACCTGATGTTATCTGATCACGTGTGTCTCTCAAGTGTGTGCTGATTAAGTAAGTTAATTAAAGCAGAAAATATATAGCCTAAAGAAAACATCACTAGTCTCAGAGACCATCTGGAGATTAAAAAGTAGAAGAGCAGAAGAATAATATAAAAATCACACATTTTGTTTCTCCTCATTGCATAGCATCATGCATAGATAGCCTGTGCAAGAGATGCAATGAAAATACACTTGATATTTGAAGATAAAAAGCTGGTAGGTGATGTCAGGGATCTAAATTGAAGTAAAATCATTACCTCAGGTTAAATAATGGTACTTTCCGACAGCTCAAGGAAATTATATGAAACAGTTTAAACTGAAGTTGAAAGTTGAGGGCATGGGAAGGACCCCTGTGTTTTAAGATTTCATTAAAAAACTGTACCTAGTGCCTTTTGGCCTGATCTTTATTGGAAGTGAAATCTCAACAGTGATAAAATCAATGACAAAGCTCTCAGAGGCTCCAATAGAGCCATGTAGCCACAGAGCAGGTTCCAGCCCACAGAGCACCACCTGATGAAATCCCCAACCTCCATTGCTATGGCACAAATAGTATAAAAGCACACCAGTGCTTACCTTTGGAGGCCATGGAAGCCCAAAGTGGTGCAGAGGTTCATGTTCTCAGCTCTCAGGTGTCTGCCCAGAACATGAAGAGGAGCCTAAACGCTCAATATAGTCATGGAAATGACCCAAGCAGTGTCCTGTTAAAAAAACTGGCTGCAGCTATTGGCTAAGTAGATGTTTTGATGAGAAAAGCCCTCATTTTGCAATTTCTTCTTCCAAAGCAAATTTGCATGTCTTTGACTCAGCAGTGAAAGGCTGTCTACAGACAAGGTACTAAACTTGGGGCCAGAAGATCTGGGGTCTCTCATTTTTGTCCCACCATCAAGTATGGGATGAGGGTACACTCACTTCTTGATCTTGCCTCACATCCTAGCTTTCCCTTCCAAAAAAAACCAAAAAAATAATAAAAAGGAGATGACATGACCTGCTATTATGTTCAAAGTCTCCCAACCTTACTAGAAAGTGTATCCTATTACCCTAGTAATAGGGTAATATAATAATAAAATTGTAAGTTTGTGATTAGGAAAAGAAACTTAACAGACAGGAGCACATTTTTAACATATGATGAAATTACAGAAGATCTCTATATGAATTTATATGAAGATTTCGAGGATTTATGTTTAAAATGCTAAAAAATGTACAAAAATTCACAAAATATTTTATGCTAATGCCTATTAACAGAGCAAATGAAAACTTTACAGCTTGTGTTTTTTCTACTCCTACTGCACCCCCTGTTTTCATAAGTTCATTTGAAGATTACTGCATCTGACTTCCTCTAATTTGCTGCACTTATCCACCTTCTACATTCATATCTTCGGAGCTTCACAGGCTCATGTGTGTATGGCTCTCACCTTTAGTATACACAGAAATACTGAAGCGTGTAGATTGAATTTCAAACAATCATGGATACCACTCATGTAACAGCCATGTGCAGAGATGAAGTTGCTGGTATTTATTCTGCAAAATAATAAATGCATTTCCACCCCAATAGTTCCTGCTCTTTTTTTTCCTAACCTAAAGTTTCACAATAGATTTTAAATGTGAAATGCCATGGGAAAATACTTTCAGTGGTTCATAATTTAGGAGGATATCAACAACTCCATATAATTTTGAAAGAAGAAAGAATGATCTCTTAAATAACATGGAGAAAAGTCAGGAGGAGGAGGAAGAGGAGAGGAAATTCCTTCCTAGCACCTAGACACCCCCATTCTCCCTATGACCCAGGGAGAAATGACATGAGACAATCCAAAGCATCATTTACATGAGGAGAGTCTCTACCACATCCTTACTCATGTTGCTGCTAAGTGTTAAATCCTTTGATGATCATTCTGCTCATGTAACATGGTAAGTTAAGCCATTTTTATAAAAATCTTAATTTGCTTATTTACTTTATGTTCCCTAGTTATACAACTTTCTCTCCCTCTGTTTCTCTTTCTGTCAGATTTATCTGGATCTGAAACCATGGAAAAGAAATATCTGAGTCCAGGTGGCCATACAAGAAATGAAGAAGCAATGGACAAGGTTCAAAGACATTTAAGCAAAAATAAACAGGACACAACTATGGACACTTATTTACATATACTGAAAATTTTGACTGTTCTATCTGACCTAGGAACTGCATTAATTATGCTATTACTGGAACCACATTTATAGGAAGAGATATCATCCAGCACCTTCCTAAATGAGACTGACCCACAGCAGAAGGGTGATCTGTGGATAGCACATCATGTTCTCCATTAAAACTTCCAGAAATATAAATAAAACCCTTGCTGCCAAATCTCTCAATATAGCCTTACACATCAGATCTGTATTTTTCATTTTCTGTATTCCACAAGGGTTCAGTGCTGATATTCAGTACTGATGGGAGTAGAAGGAAGCTACAGCTAATGCCTGAAGTGGCAGCTCTGCCAATAAGAAACTGAGCAATTCATCAGCTCCATGGGCCCCATATAAATATGCTTTTAGGTGGGGCTAAGTTTGGTCACAAGCTAGTGATGTCAGAGTAATTAGAATATTTTCCAAAAAAGCTTTTAGAGATCTTATTGATTCTTTTCTCTTTCATGTTCTAGTAGAGGTATCTCCTCTCTTCTTTCTGCAGGTTCCTCTGTAGCCTCTTCACCTTTTACATGGTTGTTTTACCCTTGTTTCTGTCATTGTATGGTGTGAAAGTTTATATTTTGATTGCAGTTTTATAGAGGCCATAACAAGGGCCAGTGCTCCACTAGTAGTTCCTAGGGGCCCTGTGTGGGGTCTCATGCTTGGCCATTTTATGTCAGAGAGTAAGGGCACAACATCCATTCAGGCACACTTCAATCTCACTGTCATGTCCCATCTCATTGCCACACAGCTTCTTTAGGCCTTAATGTATAAACAATCTACATCCTCTTACATGGGTTCAGTAGCACACCTGGTATGGAAGAGCCCAAAGTAATCACTCTTTAATTACATGCAGCATGATTTCATTTCCTCCTGGCAGCATCTGTAACTCAGGTTACAGAGCCTTACAAAGGCTGTAACTCAGCCCTTGAACATGGGTGAGAGGATGGAGGCTGTCTTTCCCTCCTTATGTAGATGTAGATATATTTTAAAGATCCTGAGCTAGTTTACCACCCTGGCTGATGGTGCAACACACACTGTCAGGAGAATGTAGCCCCTTTCCCTTTGCCAGCATTTCACTAAGCTTGCTGACACTGGGGGCATGAGGTGGGATGGCTTGGTTATCTGTACTGCCCAAAACCCATCTCCTGGAACAAGCAAGCTTCTAACCAGCAAGATGCTTCCATTCAGCATTATTAGTTAGATCAAGAGAGCACAAAGGCTGGGGCCCACGAACATTAAAGTTTTTAAAGCAAGGCCATGGTAGTAGCAATACTAAAAATTCTTGCTTTCTCCTGGACACTAGAACACTATAAATAATCTCTCCAGTAACAAATTAAAGTGAAAACCATGACTGTCCAATTGTGCTAGGTTTTCCTCCCTACCACAGTTACAGAAAGAAGTAGAACACTGAGCTATGTGGACAGATGACAAATGTAAAAGAACAGTTACTGTGATTTATGGGGTTCCAATATTGCTATTCCCCCATTTCCAAAGGAATAGAGAAGCAATGTAAGTAAGACAAGAAAGCAAATGAGATTCACAACATTTCAGAAAGAATGTCAATTTGGGTATTTTTTACCATACAAATGTTATCTTCTCACCTCTTCTTGCTTTCATTTCCTGCTGATCGAGTCTGGCAGAACATGAGGGGTTTAAAACATCTTTTTATCAAATGTGGTACTCATAAATCATACCAGTGAGGACAAATAGCAAAACTGCTGCTCCCTGTGACTTATTTTCCTTAGTTGTCCCAGCATTCCCCCTCATGAAGCAGACCTCCCTGGAACCAGCAAAGGTGGAGATCCAAAAAGGAAAGGGGTGCTTCAGTCTTCTGAGTTGTTTTGTGCATTATTGTTGGGATAGAGCTTCAGGAGGTGCCATTATTGTTAAATAATTTGATTTTTTTTTTAATGTGACTATTTCCACAACTTTCCTGTCACTCTCAAAGCATCTCTGAAGTCTTTTATCTTTGTACATCTGTTCCTCCATCCTGCTTCCATTAGATTACTTACAGAAGCCTGAGCAGCCAGTTTAGCCACCAAGAGGTGACACAGAGCTTGGGCAATTGTGAAATCAATAGAATGAAAGTAAGAACAGGAAGAATTGTCACTACTATTGAAAGTTAGAGAGCAGTTTTCCCCACTAAGAAGAATTTCTGAATTGAACAAAGCACCATATCACATTATTGAGGTTCACAGTTGTGGTGGTTGAGCCCACAAGGTGCAAGCAAGCACAGTTCCTGATGTTCATGTGTCTGTAGAGGGGTGACCACAAGAGGTGACAGGGAAAGGAAATTCACACTCTATCTATGGCCTCATCCAGAAAGAGAGGGAAGGATGATGGCTTTCATGTAACCCAGTCCAAAGGATTTTATATCAAAATAACTCGGACTTTATCAGATCCTGTGGATGGCCTCTTATTTAGGCACCTGAGTGCCATTTCCTCCAGAAATGTGTTTCCAGAAAGGACCTTATAATGCAAAACACATTGTTGCCCAGAAGCTGAAGGCATCAAGCCCCAGAGCTCATTCCCAAGTTTTCTGTCCGCATCTATTCTGCTCAGGTGATGTAGACCTGCACTTGAATACCCAAAACAAGGCCAATCATTAGATGTAAATATCTGTGAAAAGTCAAATTTAAATTGTCATTCTGCCTAGTCGTTATGCATCTGCACCATATCTGGACCCTGAAGCTCTGCCATTGTGGCAGTGAGAAGTGAGCTCTCCCAGCACAGTTGTTCTCATATTCAGCAGAATCTCAGCATCCCATTTCTTGCTGTCATCAGCTGCTGTTCTCTTGTCTAAGCACAGTGGCTGTTGGCAGCCATGAGGCTCTTGAAGCAAAGCACACCCTGTCTTTATGCAAAATAAGTGAATCCAGTCCAGATCTGCTAAAATTCATGACGTGTTTCCAGCACTGCTGCTCAAGAAAGTTGTGCTTACTTTAACCTCAGATCTGAGCTGTAGCAATCTCTGAAAGGCTATTCATCTTCCATAGTATGGAACTGTTTTTGACTTAGATGCCTTACTGAGGCTTTTTTCATTTTTCCTTTTGTCTTCCTAAGAGATGGGAAAGATGACAAAGTGAAGATGACGTAGAAATTTGGGATAGTACCTGGGTGACCATAAGTTTCTGTCAATTGCGCCGTCTTCAATGCACCTGAGAGACTGAAAGCTCAATAGATGATAATATGTCATTCGCCCCTAAAAACACAGGCATAGAAAAATGTCAAGTAGCTACTCCTTAAATATCAGATCAACAAGTACAGATGCTAACTGCTGCCTTTTTGTGGATTATGTGTTACTCAGTATGAACACTGCACACCCTAATGAACTTCTGTTTTAGACAAGGCCTCCCGCCTTCATAGAACATTTAAGCAGCTCAGGTGTTGATATTTCTCTGTGAATATAAAGCAGTTATGTCTAGAAACATTCAAGGTGTCTCTCCAAGTTCTCCTTGCAATATGCCTTTAAAAGGCTCTACCTGACATGTGAGAAATTTGAGTATAAATTGCCCAAAAAGATTTTTCAAAATCCTTCAAAACATTAATTCTTCAAAAGAGAATTCCCCTCAGAAGGACAGTACCATAATGTTTCCAAAACACAACACTCTCCCTAATGCCATTCTGCCACAGCTATTTTCCTCCCAAGGATTTGTCTGATTAAATGGCAGTATTTCCTGTAGAGGCAGCTGTGTCTCAATCCAAGACAATCTACCTCACTCTAAAGCAGGTGGCTAAAACAGGTCAGGTGAATTAAATGCAGAATGCTCATTTCTCCCCAGGAACTACATCATCCTGCACATCTATGCCATGAAGTCAGACGTGCCCTACAATGACTGCTGTGCCGACCAGCAGTATTGCCCATTTTCAACCATACCCCTGCTACCCTGTGTTTCTTGAAGGTCTCTAAGACCAAACAGAAGTAGACTGAATTAGAAGAGATAAAAGTTAAAGAACATTGAAGTGCCTTTACAGATGGCAGCCAAACATGTGGAATAAGGGTATGGAAGAAGAAACAGTAATGACTTTCAACAGGAGTCAAACATCAAGAGTCTTGGGTTAGTTATGTACATGACCTTTAATTTAAGTTGGCAGAATGAGCTATTGGCCAATAATAGGTCAGTTGTTTGGATAACTGAGCCCCTTTGCTCACCATCTCACCTCTGGGTGGCTTATGCCTTCACACACCAAATGGACTGTCTTTGGAATTTTCTGGCATCCCCTTGGCCCAACATCCTTTGAAGGGTTGGTGGCTCTACCTAGCAGCAGGTCACCCGAGGAGAGACACAGGAGCAGATCTGAGTACATCTAGAGAATTAAAACACTCCTAAATGTTTAAGGTCAGACGTGTCTTACATTTGGACACTTGTTTTATGGACACATACAGCTGACCTAGTCACCCCATCTTAAAGATAGTTACATTCAGGGTACTATCCATCTGGCTTATTTTAGATACATCCTTTAGGATGAGATAATTTTTGCTATAATCTCTGTCATCTCTATCATTATCTTTTGATTACAGGGAGACAGATCGGGTGTCTATATTTAGTATCACAAATCCCAGTCATATCATTAGAAAGCTCTTGGAGCATTTAACTGAATTGTGAGTAGATATATCCATGTCATCAGAGCTGGATGTGTACCCAGTCCCCAGGAAATGCTTTTTCAGCTCTAGATCTTAGACATCAAACATAAGGTAGGTGCACTTGGCTGTTAGATGTACTCCATGAAAACTTAAACTACCCTGGCTCAGGGCTCAATGCCCAGAGCTTTTCTATGCCTGGACACAGATTTGAGTAACCTCTGCCTTGTCCTATCCTCCTGTGTCTGGTGGCTCTTGCCCAGCTGTCATGGTAGAGGACAAGTGCCTAAAATAGCTGGAGCTCTTAACCTTTTTTATCAGGGCTTGCCTCCCTCCACTGGGAGAAGATCCTGTCCAAGTGAACAGCAACTTGCACTATCTTGTGCTATTTTTTTACACAGCCCTTCCCTTGTTTTCTCTTCCTCTTTACTGGCCTCTCTGCTCTCCTCCATCCATCAGGCTCATATCTACAATGACTTCCTGAAAAGCTGCCTCTCTCTTGCAACACCACTCAGAAACCAGGCTGATAAAACCCCTCGGGAATGGTGAGGCTGCTTTGCTTTGCCTCACACCCTGCATCACACTTGCCATGCTGCACCCTGCAGGTGAGAAGTGCCAGATGTGCTGTGAGAACCCCTCTAGCCCTGCAGAGCTCAAAGCTGCAGTCCAGGGAGAACTATTGCTACAGCAGCCAGGACTCAGGTATGTGCAGATGTAGCCTTATTAATTTCTGTCCAGAGTGTGTAAATCTGGGCTGGCTGCTTTGCTATAACATAGACGGGACACACATGCTGTTAAGAGTATCCCCTGTTGTTTAATTTCATATTTTGCTGTCTTGTAACACAAAACCTAGGAGCCCTCTGAGCAACTGTGTACATTTCATTCTGTAAATGATTTAAAAGTATATTAAAACATTAATCTTCTTCCAAGCTCCAGTGTGCCAGGTTTCTGACTGGAACACAGCTTAACTCAAACCAGATACATTTTATAATGGTGTGATGTTCTGATAGCCAGTGATTTATAGTTACAATACTTAGCACAGTTTTGCTTTGGAAAATCATTTTATTGCTTATTTGTGTAACACATGGATGCTTGGAATTTTCATAGAATAGTGTTCTAATAGTCAAAGAAAAAGAAAAGAAAATAAAAACAAGAAAACAAGAAAATAAAAAAAAAAGAAAGAAAAACATTTTTTTAAGGCAGAGCAGCAATCAAAATTGAAGCTATTCCTTTAAAATTCTAAGTTTAGAATGTTTAAGAATATGTTGTATTGCATTCAAACTGAATTTGAATAAATCATATCTGGCCTCCATGGCAAGCTGTAATCTCTTTAAGGAGGGTCCTTTACTGCCATGCTCTGGGGAGGTTTCCCAGAGGTAGAGGAACTAAAATAGTAAGGTCAAATATGTTTATTTCCCTTTAAACAAAGAAGTGTAAAGCTGTAATGATGGCTCACATAGGTGGCTTGGTTTAAAATCAATAACCTTGACTGGCCTGTTCTCAGCAATTTATTTGAAATGTCCATGGGGGGCATTTCAATGGACAGCGAGCATTGGAGAAGAGACATTTCATTACACACACTGTGGGGCTTTCCCATGCTTGCTTTCCCTGGGGCAGGCTCTCTGGAGTTGACAAGGACTGATGTAAAACACAGACCGCCCCACCCACCCACCTTTACCCAGGAAAGCACTGCAGGAATGGGCACACACGAGAATCTGTATGACTTTACTGTGCCAAAACAGAGTTAAGCCTTTTGCTCTGACTGAATTACTAGGACAACTTACTTAAACAATTAGCAGGTTTATTTCATATTAAAATATTTTTTTATCATTGAAAGGGGAGCTCTAGGGTTTATGTAGTTTGAGAGTTTTGTCTTGACTTGCCCCAATGAGTAGTGATGGTATTTAATGGTGTAGTTTTCTGTCCATAAGCTATTAACCAATAACCAAGGAGAGCCTTAACAGAGAAATGACAAGTACATGTGAAGAGAGGGTGCTGGATTAGCTGAGGAGAGCACTGTGCCAATTACATTATTGTGCAATTGCAGGATCCTGCATGGGCAGACGGACCTTTGGGACTCCTTTGGCAGGGCTGGAACATTAACAGTGTTTATAACATGCCAATATGCCCTGCAAAACATCATGGACACTTTTCTATCTCTTTCTTGCAAAAGGAGAGCAAATTGTTTTATTTCTCCTCTGGGGAACATTCCAGAATGCTCTTGAAGTGCTGCATACTGCAGCTGTGCTGTTTACAAGAGTTCCATAACTCTCTGCAAGATTTGTGAGTGAGAAGAAAATGTCTGACTGTATTCCTATTGACCCCTTTTGCCCCTAAGTAATTAGGCCATAATTTAAAGTCATTGCAGGTTGCTTTTATGAGGAAGGAGAATTAGCAATAATGGACCTTTTTCCTTGAACAGATCTGTAAAGAACTTTTCTTGGTTTCTGTGCCCATCAATGCAATGCAAACACATGGCCAGAGACAGCCTCCTTGCATGCAGGTTGAGTTTCTTTCCACATGACATTCTGCCAGAAGAGGTTAATTCTTGGACATCCTTCCAGAAGCACAAAAGGATCAGCTTTTTTAGATGGTTACCTGATTTTGAGGGCTGCTAGTTTTTTCCTGATATTTTTTTCACGCTTCCCCTTGCTATAGCCTTCAACAGGACAGTGCAGGACAGGGCTGTCTGTTTCCAGGCTGTCAAAAAGTGGAGCATGTGTTTATCCCTTTGTTCAGGAGACAGGCACACCAACCTGAGCACCAGTTATGGCGCTGCACTAGAAAGGACCTGCTATTTCCTCTCAGCCTGTGCTGCTCATGAATTAAAACCCACTAGCTTCAGTCACCTGCACACCTGCAGACTGAAACACTCATGACTTTTAACTCCCCTTCAGATTGCCAAGATGCTGCAATAATCCTTTCCTGGATTTCACTGTGCTGCATGTTGTACAAGACACAAGGACAGAGCTGCTGCCTCGGAGAACTTACAACAGAACTTTTGTCTTCAGCAGCAAACCAACTCCCTACATATTTTTATCTCAGAATTAACAATCTTAAAATTCTAGAATCATGGAATGGTTTGGTTGGAAGGGACCTTAAAGATCATCTAATTCCAACAACCCTGCCATGGGCAGAGACACCTTCCCTTAGACCAGGTTACTCAGAGTCCCACCCAATGTGGTCTTGAGCACTTCCAGGTATAGGGAGTCTGCAACCTCTCTGGGCAACCTGTTCCAGTGCCTCAACACCCTTATAGTAAAAAAAACCAGTCTTCATAAATTATGGATATCAGTCTCTATAGATTATAGGAAAGATTTATAATTATAGTAATGAAAACAATCAGTTACCAAGCATTGAACAGTGGAAGATTTTCTTCTGTGTCATCTTGCAGTCCTATTTTTTGTTTCTATAAGAATAAATACTATATATATATACTATTTTTGTAATTTTCTTAGTTAAGATTAATATACATTACGGTGTTGGTTGCATTTGTCATGTTTTATTTTTTCTGATTCAATTCTTATCAGTAAAAGGTTTTCTTTTACTGAAAAATATCTTTTACTTGCTCTGACCAAAGAAAAACAGTTTCTTTAATGTAGGAAAATATTTCCACTGCATCACTTAGCCACGCTGAAACACACTGCATATGCTGCCCCATCCAAAGCAGAATGATTTTTGTTCCACTTTGAATAATACAAATTTAACATCTTATCTCAATGCAGTGTTGTGCTTAAACTTCTTGTAGTAACTTTTTCAGATAAATTCTCAAATTAATGTGATGTGTGTGAAAGTACTAGTAGGAAGAATCCTTTATTCTTTGCCAAGGGTTTTCTTACTTCTCTAACTTATTATATCAGAAGTGATTATGTTCCTCAAGAGTCATATTCTGTCTGCGTGTCCATTGCTCTAAAGGATAAGTAAAATATTTCATTTTTGAAGCCGCAAGTCATAGTTGAAATGGAGGGTACATGAAAGAAGGAAATGTTGGGAAATGAAGCAAATGGAGCTTAGCTCTGCAGCTGTCAGGGAATGTTTTTCTATGTGTGCATTTGTTTGAGCTACAGATACAAGAGAAACAAGGATCCTCCACAGCAAGGATCCTCCTTCCTTCCAGTTGAGCAGTATGAAACAGGGAAAGAATTAAGTCAAAATGACAGATTTGAGAACTACCATGGATTTTTATTGCAGAACTCACCATCCATGCTCAATGCCTCTCCACCTGCCAAGCTGAAGACAAAGTTGTTCCTAGAGCCCAGGTGATTGGATGGAAATCTGGGAGAATTTGGCCCTGGCAAGAGCAGGACCAGCCCGTGTGCAACATGCACACACCCTGAGTCACTCCCACTAAAGCTATCAGGAAAATGATGCCTTGAGTCCTCAGGTGACCCCCTGATCTGCAGCTCCTCCTTGGAGACCTCCACAAGGGGACACAGTGCTGGCCCAGCCCAAACCTCAGACACAGAAAACTGCTGTGATGGCTCAGGGAGTTTGTTTGTGTTTTAGAGGCCAGGGTGGCTGGCTGATGGCAGGGAGGGTGCCACCTGAAGCTGTGTGCAGACTGAGGGAAGTGTCTGTCAGGCAAGGCAGCCCTTGTAGGATGCGTGCTCAATAAGGGGAGAAGGAAGAAAGGTAAGCCATCAGCTAGGAGGCTGCATTGAGCATGGGCTAGGAAACAAGGCAGTAAACATATTGACCCAGACTTGTGAAAAACAGTCCAGGAGTGATATAAGAGCCTTAATGAACACTTTTACCCACAGAAAAAGGAGCAAATACATCTCTTATCATTTGTTTTGGTGGGGTGGTAGTGGTGGTTGGTTGGGTTGGGTATACAGCCCTTTTTGGACATACTTTTATTAACTGTTCAGCCACAGTGTGGAAAATAGACATAATAGTCTGTTCTGTCCTGCGTGGTGAGAAGAAAACATGAATTACCAGAAAATAAAAATCAGTTCTTCACACTAATCTTATCCAAATCCTACATCCTAACCTTTCAATAAACCTGTATTTTCATGAACACCAACCTGCACTGCAAATATTGAAACAAAACTAAATACACATATTTGGTCAATTGGGAATGTCCTTCAGTGACAGAAGATGGTGGACTGAATGGCTGAGAAGATTTTCTGATCTACAGGGACAGTCCAGACAAATGCAAAACATGCAGTCCCCTATCTGCTGAACTGCAAAAGTGTCTATTGAAAGAGACAAGTGAATCCTAATGACATCT
Source organism: Poecile atricapillus (assembly GCF_030490865.1). Classification (NCBI taxonomy): domain Eukaryota; kingdom Metazoa; phylum Chordata; class Aves; order Passeriformes; family Paridae; genus Poecile; species Poecile atricapillus. The sequence goes on along the minus strand of NC_081250.1, from coordinate 24,047,379 downwards.
CATACAGCCCAGGTAGTCAGCTTGGGAAATATCTGCAGAAGTTAAGGGAAAGAAGTATTCTTCCGTGGCCACTGGAGACTGCTACTGTCACTGCTATAACCTCAGATTTCCAGGTAGCATGTGGTGCTCCCCAGAAGCAGTGGGTCTCTGTCAGCACAGCAATGCCTGCCCACTCCTTCTGGCCCTCCTGGGTTGTGGTGACAAGGAAGTCCAGGTGGAGGACCTCACTGCCCTCCCTAGGAGAGCAAATGGACATGAGACACATTCAGGAGAGGAGCAGCATTGTCCCTCACCAGCTGGCACCCCAGGAGCAGACACAACATGGTTCCCTCTGTGCCACAATCCCTTGCCAAGGTCTATGTCTGCAACCTCATCTGACCCATGCATGGGAACCACTTCACCAGCTCCATTTAGCTCCACACACCAATTTGTTATTTGTCAAAACAGAGCAAAGCTGTCACCTTGCAAAGCAGCAAAGACATCATCCTTGGTACCCTACAGGAAGAATCTCTGCTGCCACCAAAACTTGCACTTTCCAAAGGAATTTGTTCAGAGCTGAGGGCTGTTTAAAGCATAAATGGCTCTGGCTTAGGAGAGAGACTTGAAAAAAAAACTTAGAAAAGTTTGGTCAAAAGGAAGTCACTCAAACTGAAGCTCAATGTTACTGTATTTTTCACAGCCCTCCTTTGACCTCTAGAACAAGTTGTTTGTTTCAGTTCTAAAAAAACCCATCAGATAACTAAGTTTTGGAGGAATTTTTTTATTTTGTGGTACTTTTTGGAGTGCTGTTGTCATAATACTCTTCTGCTTTGTGAGGACTTTATTTTAATTTAATTAATTTAATTTAATTCCTTTTGTTCATCTCATGTATAAAAGTTTAAAATCTCTCTCACTGATAGTTGCTGAAAAAAATGCCCAAAACCATAAAGAACTGGGAATTTTTGTTCCCCTTTGCTTTCTTATAGCCTGGCATTAACATTTGTGTTTGCCTACTTAAAATGCTGGTCAAGCTTGTGACTTTCTCTCATTTATCTAACAGGTAAGCTGCAAAGTGCTGCAATTCTTTCATCAGTACATGCTGGGCTGCAACTACTTCTGGATGCTGTGCGAAGGCATTTATCTTCACACGCTGATCGTGGTGGCAGTGTTTGCCGAAGAGCAGCGTTTGCACTGGTATTACCTCTTGGGCTGGGGTATGTATGTGTCCATTTGTAGCAAGGTGGTCAATACACTCAGATTCTTGAATTCTTCTAGCACTTATCTACCACTTATGATCTAGTTTATATCGTTAGATCATTGTTTAAGACTGAGTTCTTGGGCACTAAACTGGAATACATATAATTACATGGGCTTAGAAACTTACAAAGAACAGCACGAAAAGTATTTTTTATTTGCTGCATCTTGGGATTTGCAGAAAGAAATGTTTAAGCTCTGTTAAGAAAAGCTACAAGAGAAAATATATTTCTATTCAAGTATATCTCTTCTGAAAAAAAAATGTTGTTTAGTTTTGTCTCATATATGCAAAAATATGCATGTGAGATAGCACTTATAAAGTACAATTTTCCTGGAATCAAGAGGAAAGATCAGTTTCTGTGTCCCACAAAGTGAAGCAAACACAGCATACAAAAAGAGGAGTTGGAATTACTCTGGAAGTGAATCCAGTATCAGATATATTTTGGCATATTTTGGTCATTTTAAAGGAAAAAAATTGATTTTACCTACTAAGTAGATAATGGCTTTGCTGTCAGGACTGGTTTTGTCCAGCAGCATATGGTCACATGCATATTGCCCAAGGAACCATGACTAGATCTGGTTCTCCATCTCCAAATGTGAATCTCTTCTGTTTTCACTAATGGACCCCTTGTCTTTTTAATTGGTAGCAGCAGATATTTTTCCTTTGGACTATCTGGTCCAATAAAAGACCATATACATATAATCAGTATATTACAATGAAGTATCTTTTACATTTAAATCACTATTTTAAATCCTGTCCACAGCAGTGTTGACAGAAAATCAATACCAAGAGCTTTTTTCCAATTTGGCAACCATGACTTTGTGGCCTCATTCCAATTTCTGGCAAGGCAGTTCCCCTATCTTGAAACCACTGGTGCAGCAAAGCAGCAAATGGTGGACTTTTATCCACTGTCCCACTGCACACAGAGATGTTCCTGCAATCCCTGTCTGAAGCAGATACAATTTATTCTATATTTGCCATCCTCTTTGGTGAAGTCGTACTTTTTCAAGATCTTTTCATTTACAGCAGGAAAATAGAAAAATAGCCCCTTATTGCTTAAACCAATGAAAATTAGGAATTTTTAGATTAGATTAATGGATAATTAGATAACTAGGTAATTAGATCAGAGGAAAATGACCCAGTTCTATATGTTCTGAAGAAATTTAAAACACTGTCTTCAAACACAAGTTAGGCATCCGATATCTGATCCTAAATAGGCAGTAACAGCAAAGTTATACCCTATCTGGATTTTCATTTGAAAGTCTGGTCTGGTCATTTGCTTTCCTCTTATGATACAAAGCTTAGTGCTTTCTGGATACCTACATTAGATACCAAGAAAATTAACTTGATTTTCTAGTTTATATCATTTGTAGTGCCAGATAGCAGTCTCCAGGCATGTCATAATTTGTCCTTTGTGGTTTTTGGTTGGTTGGTTGGTTTTGCTTCATGAGAACACTAGCATGCACTCTTTTTTCTTATGATAATCGGATATTTTCTAGGAAGAGAGGCACTTGCAATGCTTTTGGAATTAAAAGTATGTGAAATTTTATCAGCTCTTAAATGAAGACAACCTTCCTGAAGAACTCTAAATCAAGTTAGAGTTCCTGGACTTTTCCAATCCAAATAGCTGAGTCCTCTTGGAGCAAGCAGCTGTGCTATCACAAAAATCTCATGGCTCAGAATATTTGAATGTAAAAAGCCTCATAGGGCTGTGAAACAGCAACCCAGTGTGATGAGTAATTTTAAACATTTGCTTCCAGACAAAGCTTTTTCATGTCTTGCAGAATAAGGCTTCCCAAAACAATGTCACTCCATATCCAATTATGCAAGGGGAATATGGTCATAGACTTTTTTTTTTTTTTTTTCCTGGTGACATTCAATTAGTCAGTGCAATTTAATGCACCTGAGACATCCAGCCTGCAATGAAAGCTAACAAGCCAGCTGTAGTACTGCTGAGAATGACACCAGCAGCATGGTGGGGAATTCAGTGAAGTTACCTGATAAGACACACATTAGTATCTGCAGAGCTGCCCAAAATATAGTGTAGTGGCCGTGGTAACAGGGCGCTGATATGTTGAGAAGGAAAAAGTTATTTAAAATGGAGATAACTCTTGACAATGGTGTCTGTAGCCTTTTTTAAGAAACTAGATAAATTCCGTTAAAAACTTCCAAAGATGAACTTCCATTTTATATATATATATATATTAGCACCTCCTAACTAAAGTAGAAATATTATTAATAGCAAAATAGTCTGATTATAACAATCTGGTGACCCCTTAAGTTGGCATGAATCATTGTAATTCTGCTGCTTCCAGAAGGAGTAGTAACACAGTCTAACTTTAAACATCCATCTATGTTAAATGGACAGAGATAAATTTCTCCAAAGGGCAATGCAGAGGAACCAGAGCAGGCTGTGCTCTGAATTACAATTCAAGAGATCAAGGCAAATGTCCAAGATGAAGTTACTCATTATTCATTGCTACTGCTAATCCCTGTGCAAGAAGATCTGTCCCACTTTATTTGGAAAAACCACTAATGACATTTGTAAAATAGCTTTATAAGAAAAATAAAAATCTGAGCAGATATAAAAACATCTACAAAGGGGTTGAGGTGATTGAATGGAATCTGGCATGGGCTGATAGATTCCAAGGCTGATGCCATCAGCTGACCCCTTGTCTGGGAACTGCTGCTGGAGATGTTTCTTATTTGTTATTGTTTCACTGGGTCAGGAAATCTCCATTAGGCAGGACAAGAAAACAGTATCAACTATGTGCAACAGTACAGTTCACTCTGGCTGCTTCAGGCACCTTCACCCACATCAAAGTGAAAAGGGAATTATTTATTTGGACAGTGCTGAAACTGAGTGCCTTCCAAATTGTACTGGGAATACTGACCCGATTGCCAGTGGTGCTGTAAAGGACCTGGCATGACCTAAAGGGATAAATCATATCTGTCCCTGGGATGGCTGGGGACCTTCTCTACATTATTCACTGCTCACCCTGTATAGGCAGGACTCTGCAGTGATACATGTAACCACGAACCCACAGTCTTTGATGCTCCACTTCTCAGTAACTCTCTGCTTTTTGGCCCTTTACAAGAGCAACATTTAGACCTAGAAGAGCCCATCCAGCCTGCAGCTGGAAATCTGAGCTTTAGACAGTCATGAGCTTCTTAGCCCATAACTAGCTAATGAAGACTTTCCACTGCATTCTTGAGATTTGAGTTTGTTAAGCCAAATATCCTAGGCTAATGCATTTAGCAGAAGAAAAAACTCTTTTTACATCATGTGGCACATTCTACTTGCAATACTCCAGGCCACTGTTTTCAGCTGAGGAAGTTTTGCTATTACACAAAGGCCCCTTAAAAATTGCATTTCAATCTGTCAACAAAACTGGCCCAGACTTGCACCATTTCCCAATCAAAACTATTTTCTCAAGCTGTCAATCCCATGAGCTCACCCTGAAGTCACAAGCTCCTTTCTTTCTATTCTAAGCTTTTTGTTGTTTTGCTATGCATCACCACCCAAAAAGGGAATTCTCCAGCCAGAGGCCAAGGCATCATTTTCTATAGACATATATAACATAAACATAAAATATAAAGGAGAAGACAATCCAGTTTGTTCTCCCACAGCTGCATTGTCTTCCCAAGATAAATTGCAATAAGAACTCTTTTTTTTCTTTTCTTTTTCTTTTTTTTTTTTTTTTTAAAGTAGAGTAAATAGCTATTGCTTAAAGATACCTGGAAACATAAGATTGTTCTATTTATGAACATTTGGATTTTATTCTCACTCCCTACAATATTGCTAAGGATCTTCCATCTCTTCTGAATATTTTTATGAAACAACTAACATGTTAAAAAAACAGGAGCTGTGTTCTTTTAATCCCTCTGTGAATAATCATGGTATCAATAGGATATTTTCACACATTTTCATTTACAATTATAGAATATCCAAAGCTCAGTAGAAAGGTGGTTCATAGAGAACAGGCAGCAGTAGCAACAAAGGTGTGCACCAAGCTCTCTGCACAGGACAGACAAGGCAGCAGATCATGTCCAGCTGTCTGTATGGGCAAGGCTGTACAAACTGGGGTCAGCACAGCAGTGCAGGCTCCCCAGTTCCAGGTTTCTAGCCTGTTGGAGAGGGTTATGACATTTAAGCAAGCTGAAGGGAAATGAAAAGGAGTGGACCAGACTGTTACTCTGAGTGTCAGGCTGGAAACAAGAACCTGAGCTTTCTGCTTTGTTAAGCACGGCATGTTGCCAGGCCCAGTGCAAATTTGCTCCCATCAGCTCCCTGTCAAAGCCTCCTCTGAGATGTCACAAATAAGTCAGGATATGTGGATTTATGGTATTCACAGCTCTTCTCCCTGTTGAGATAAAGCTGCATGGAGTGGGCTTGGCTGCACAGACACTGAGAACCTACAGAAAATATCACAAATTCCCATCCCCCAAAAACCTCCTGGCTCCAAACACTTTCTCATGCCATTGGCTCCAAAAGAGAAACTCTGCACTGTTTCTTATTGCTCCATAATCTGGCATATGCCATGTGCAGTGTGCCTCTCTCTTGCTCAACAGTTATTTACATGATTTTAACAAGTGTCCCTAGTCTCCTGAGGGAAGACTCCTCTGAGAACAGAATGATCCCTACATCCTTCCCACACTGCCTGCTCACACCCTTCCCTGAAAAAGCCTCAGCAGTGCAGGAGCCTGGCAGCAGCTTTGAGACACCCCAGGAGAGCACGGTCTGTGGGTTTTGCATCTCCTTTTGGCCTGCCTTGAATGTTAATCCTTTTTGCATCTCACCATTGAGGTGTTGCCAGGATCTGGGTGTGATGGAATAAGTTCTTTCCTGAAAGATGTGATTTCACATCTATTGGTGATTGAGAGAGATGGGGATAGCTGAGTGGTGATCAGGATCCAAATTTACTGTGGGCTACATATGCTTATATACCATTCTAGGAAGGCTACTAATTTTTTACTACAGTGATTGGGTTAAACATCATACAAATAAACATTAATTTTTGCAACATCTTATCTACTTGCAGATTCAGTCTTCTTCCCTGTCACCAGCCTGCTCCAGTCTCCTTGTAATCTTCAAAGCTCTGTTTGTTCTTACCAAGGCATCCTGATTATCAAATCTCTTATGCTAATCAGGTCGAAACTTCTTTCTGTCTTTACAATACACATCCATATGTTTTGTGAACAAGAGACTATTAATGTGTGACACACATGAAATTCAAGCTAAACAAATACCATGACTGATCTATAACTTTAATCATTTCAGGGTTCCCTTTAGTGCCAGCATCCATTCATGCAGTTGCAAGAGCCAGATACTTCAATGACAAGTGAGTAGCATGTCTGTTTTTGAAGGAACTTAGCATTATTTAACTGTGGAGCAAATTTTATTCAAGTTAATAACAAATGTTTATGCTGTATTTTTCCTCCAGCTGCTGGATGAGTGTTGACACACACTTGCTTTATATTGTTCATGGACCTGTAATGGCAGCTTTATTGGTAAGAATATTGTTTGCTATCAACAGTATAATAATTATTTTAGAAATGCTGCTAACCTGAACAAAATAGAAACTTCTGTACTATAAGTATTTTGGTCAAAACTCAGAGCAAACTAGAGGTTTTCTCTACTCAGTGTTGCAAAGCACAGGCTCAAAACACCTTTTTACAGTGGGACTTGAGACAAATACACTGCATTTATGTGACATCAGTCATTTAACTGTGCCTTAGCTAGGGTGAGCTTGTTGTCCAGCATGGGTTTTGCTGGTCACTGAGTTGGTATTGACCAAAGGTAGGGAGCTAAAAGAGTCCAGGGAGAGAACTGGGCTGGGCTGCCTGAGTAGGACAAGATTCAAAGTGCAGCTTGGTAGTGTGCATACAACATACATCATGCATACATACAACATCTGGTATGCCAGTCCTGCAGTTGGGCAGGGTAAGCCTGACCTTCCTGACAGGTGCAGAAAGGGTTTTATTCAAGCCAAGCCCCAAGCTCATCTCACTGTGTCACGCAAGATGCACTTTCATCTTTTTATCCGCCTCTCACTTGCAAACACCTGCATGGACATAGCTGCAGTAATTGCCTCAGAGATCAAACAACAGCACAGTGAGTACTGGGAACACCTTCAAATAAACAACTCTCCATATAATAGCTGAAAATAAAAAAAAAAATCTTTCTACCCTTTCTGGCGATGTCATAATGATGTCTTTAACATCAACTGTGTGAAATAACCCATCCTTCCCTGCCTTATAGGTAGTCTGTTGGTCCCATAGAATCACATTTATTGTGGGTTTATTGGTTCAGTCATGACTGTATCTGCTATTGTAATGCCAATTACCATCCGAGAAAAGCCACTTAACCTTTACTGTTGTCATTGTGATCCCACTCTGTACATCTTGGCCACAAAGGAAAAAGGAGCAACTATTATGGAAAAAGAGCACTCTTTAGCTGTTTTCAAAAAAAGACATTATAATTTCTATATTTTGTCATGTATATATGTTTATGTCATTTCCAGTCTTATTTTTCTTATGAAGATGTCAATGTCTACAGTATGACCTGCTTGATTTGCTACAAAAAAATCCCATAGTGGCAGACTGGCTCAGAAGAGCTGAGGGTTTTTAACATTGCAAAGTCTTTCTTTGACTTTTTACAGTTAGTTTCAGAAAATCTAAAAGTGGAGGTTAAACAGAGTGAGTGAAGTCAGAACAGGATGTAAATTCAGGTTTAGATTTAATGTTGAATGGGACCTCAGAAGTAATTTATTATTCCTATTTTCTAGTAGAGCACAAATATCAAACAGTTGAAAGGTCTCCCAGTGTAGTTTAGAAGTGCTGAAATATTTTACCAGAGCTTGCTGATTCACTGTTCTGAAAAAAATCCACCCAAATTTCTGGTATATGGATGCAATTTGAGTTCTTGAAATATCTATGGAAATTATACAACTTACATACTTATTTCAAAAAATTAGCAGGAGAAAGAAAGTCTGTTGAAGTTCCAAAGTGCCTGATTTTACTGTAGCAGAGTGGAAAGAGTGATACCCTGGAGAGGAGAGGGTCTGTGATGCCAGGGATGTCCACAGGGTACCCACTGAGCTCATTATCAGCCTGGGTCTGCCCTCCCTCTTCCTGCAGGCTCTCAGCACATCCCGCAAGGAACTCTCTGTGCAGGCAGGGTCAAGGGCAGGTTACTCTGCCATCAGATTTCCAGAAATAACTGAGGAGAGGAGATGCTTAAGGAGATACTTGGTATCACTGATCATGGGGGTCAGGGGCAACATTTCCTGGTGTCTGGTGTTTCTGCCCTGATACAGCACCTGTTCCCTGTGGGCAGGGTACCACAGGGTCCCTGTGGTCTGGTGGAGGCAAGGGGTGGCCCAGGTTTTCCTCAAAGAGCAGCCCCTGCTCACTGACAAGCCTAAGCACTAGTCCATGGAGCATATTCCTTAGGGAAATTGTGTGCTCCCATAGGTCCCGTGTGCCCAGGGACATGCTGGAGTTTGTCTCCCCTTGGCAACTGTCAGATTCAGGACAGAGACATGGTTATTTCTAGGGGACAATTTGTCCACCCCACTTAAACTTCTGACAGAAAAAAAATATTTAGTGTTCCCTGGAAACCCTGAATTTGCCTACATCAGTGTCAAAACATCCAGTGCATCCTAGAACTGACCCCTGCCTGCCTGACACCCTGCATACAGGCTCCAAAGCATTTAGAGTTGCTTTACAGATCTTTCTTGAAAAATATTCAGGATATTTTCCAAGACCTGACTGCCAAGGAGCTGCCCATTATGGGATACAATAAAGCTAGAAAGCTACACTTTACTGCCATTTATGTGCTTTGTATTTTTATTTTGAATGTCTGTCTCATTTGAATGCTTTCACCTACAATAACTTTGTTTTTGCAGGTCAATTTTTTCTTTTTGCTTAATATTGTCCGAGTTTTGGTGACAAAGCTGAGAGACACCCACCGTGCTGAGTCCAACATGTATATGAAAGCTGTCAGAGCCACTTTAATCCTGGTGCCCTTACTAGGAATTCAGTTTGTTATTATTCCCTGGAGACCAGAAAACCGACTTGCTGGAGAAATATATGATTACATCATGCATATACTAATGCATTACCAGGTATGTAGCACCTTCAGCATGGTTGAATTGTTTGATGTTAAGCTAATTTATTCAAAGATGCTGTTGCCAGGGCTTTTGCCCTGAAGCTGAAAATGACTGGGTTCTCAGTTCTTTTCCAACCTTTACACAGTATTGGATTATCTGCATTTACACATGCAGTACCACTGTGTAAAGAATAGAGTCAAAATAGGGGAAACAATGTAGTAAGTCCCCAAAAGTATCAGCTTACATTATTTCTAAACTATGAAGAGAAAACTGAGTTCACAGAGGGCTTTTAGGTACCAGCACAACTTCTGTTGAATTGCTCAAATTGACTGAAACTAGCACAGTGACCTCAATATTAAAATAAGCAGTGTTTGCAAACTGTTGTTCAGAAGTAATGCCAACACACAAAGAAAAACCAGAGACAACTAAGCTTCATTTGGGAGTTAGAATTCCATTATTAGGCAGTTCAAATTATCAGACTGACATTTGGATTTAAAAAATGCTCTGAAAATACGACATTGTTCAGTAAGTCTAGTTCATTTTCTTTTGAAAACAAGCCAAACCAAAATGAATTTAAATTCTGGGTTATCTGGTGGACTGGCTGGAATATATCCAGTCCTATGCTGACTAGGAAAGGCAGTTTTTCAACGCATTTGTGAGTAGTGGTCAAAATGAGTGAATATGGTGACCTACTTCTTGCTTCCATTCATATGGGAGGTAAGTGAAGAAATTATTTTAATGCTTGAATAAGAAAACAGCTTAAAAAAATCAGTAGTGTGTTTTCCTAAAATGAAATTATAAATAAGGCTACCAAAATCTATGCATCCTGTCAGATTATATATCCTGATTATCATCCTTATCCTTTCAAAACTCTGGGTGCTCCTGCTGCTGCATGGATAGAATAACTGAAGTTATAAGTCTGCTTTTGAAGTGTATGACATCTTATATTACAGTTCTGCTTAAAAGGAATGACAACCTTGTTTCTTCTATTGTTGCCTGTATTGTTACTTTTTCACTTACAAGAGCTATAAAGGAATATCTCCAGATTAGTTTTTTGGTGACAAGTTATTTGATTACCATTCTAACAAGTTAGGATAAGACAGAGTGTTACGATAATGACTTTACTCTTAAAATATCCTTTAAATCCTGTTCATTGTTGGAGAACTACAAAACCAATTATAATTGTCTGAATTAAAAATTCTAATTGTGATAATTATGCAATAAAAAGTCACTAAACTGAGGTTAAAATGGAGCTGCACTGATGAAGGGGGTTGGGTGAGGGAGGGATCCAAGGCAGGAAAGCTTCATCCCTGACAGGTTCTTTCTGCTTACACAGAAGAACTCTTGCCACCTCTGCAGTATAATCTCAGCGTGCTTCCTGCTAGAATTTGGCCTTTTGGAAGGTCTGTGCAGTTGTCCTGCTGGCTGCAGCCAACTGCAATCCTCCCTTTTTCACTTAGACTGGATTTTTAATTGTAACCTAAATAATCATTCCAAATCCTTTCCCCAACATTTACTGTATGCATATTTGTATGGAAGATCGACAACAGCTGTATAATCACTCCTCTGGTGCTCATTTTCTTCTAGGGCTGGTTCTGGTAATTAGAGATAGTGTATTAGTTTGTGTAATGGCTGTGTTTCCCCCCTCGCTATTGTGCTGCCATGACCCACAGCACAGCCAGCCTGTGCAGACACCAGCAAGAGCCTCTGGGGTCTTGCAGCTCATGGCATGGCAGTCCTATACAAGCAGGCATCCTGGGAAAAATTACCAACCTTTTTTTATGCAAAATGTTATACATTCTTCATTTCTGCACTGGTTAAATGAGAACTTTTTATGCCTTTTCAAGAACAGAAAGAGAGACAGGTTTTCACAGTACATGACTTCTTTAAGTAAACATGAAGGATTGATGTGTTAGTTATATAAATCAATTACACAGAAATGGTGCAAACCAGCACTGCAGTCTATTGCAGAGGATTGAGGATAAGAAAGAATTTGTTCACAAAAAAACCCATGTAATGCTATTTCTTTTGGAGAATGGTTTTCCCAGTTGAAAAACAGCACACTAGTACTATTATTTTATTTTATTTTATTTTATTTTATTTTATTTTATTTTATTTTATTTTATTTTATTTTATTTTATTTTATTTTATTTTATTTTATTTTATTTTATTTTATTTTATTTTATTTTATTTTATTTATCAACAAGCTAGGTTTCCTCTGCTGAAGTAATTTCTGAACAACAGCAGAAGTCTGCTTTGGATCTGTCCTACTCTTTTTGTGATGATCTCATCAATGCTCACCATTTTAAGCAGAAATGGTTTTTCAAATATGACTCTGAAAAATTCACAAATTCACATATCTACTGCATGTGTCTTTCACACAATAGAACAGATTCTTCTTAACAGATCTGAAGAACAGACATGATAAAATGTCATGATAAATCATAAATAATAATGATAATATCATTATCATGATCATATCATAATTATGATAAATTATAAAGAAATGGAAGGCTGGCTTTTGTGCTGCAAATGGGAATGCATGTACTTCTCCAGACCAGCTAGCCAACTTCCCATTAATCCTCTAAATGTAGAGGTTCATGTCTCTTCTCATCATCACCAATATCAGCTCTTTAGTCTCCAGAATGTTGAAATGAAAAGCACACCAGGCAAGAGGAAGACATTTCAGCTGTTAGGTTGTGGTTTATGCCCAGCTGGCAACTCAGCCCCAAGAGCCACTCACTAACTCCTTACAGTGGCATGGAGGAGAGAACTGGAAGGGCAAAAGTGAAAACAGGGAAAACTCATGGGCTGAGATAAAGATAGTTTAGTAGATAAAGCAAAAGCCACATATGCAAGCAAAATACAGAATTTGTTCTCAGCTTCTCACTGCCAAGCAGCTGTTCACCATCCTCCGGGAAGTAGGGCTCCATCACACATAAAAATTACCTGGGACAAAAAAATGCCAGCGCTCTAAACATCCCCCTTTTTATTCTTCTCACACTTTATATGTTGATCATGATGCCACATGATCTGGGATATTCCTTGGATCAGCTGGGTTCTTCTGTCCTTACTGTCCCCTCCCAACTCCTTGTGCACTCCCAGCCCACTCAAGGTGGTGTGAGATGAAAGGCCTTGACTTTTGGAGGCCCTGCTGAGCTGTACCAACATCTCTGCATTGTCAGCACATTATCCAGCACATATCCACAGCAGAGCCCCATACTAGCTACTGTGAAGAAAATTAACTCTACCCTACACAAAACCAGCACACCTCAATTGTAATGACATGCATGGATTGGGATGCTGTAGATGCATTGACGAACACACAGAGCTATCTTTTTTCACAGAGGTCCTAAATTAGGCACCACAAAGCAAACATTTGCACTCCACAAGAGCCAGTGACTTGCAGATCTACCTTAAAGGATCTGATTTTCAAAGCTTGGTAGATGATGCTGAAAGCACATGAAAGATGCAAACTTCCTCAGGTTGTAAAGCATTATGGTGCTGGATATGCCAGCTCCTTGCACACCTCTGGTCTGAAAACTCATCTGTCAAAAGCCTGAAAACCCCATCATGCTGCCCAGTGGAGACAAAATGGTTTGCCTGGGCAAAGGGAATACCTCCTGTGAAAGAGTGGAGCAGCAGCAGCCCTCGGTCCTGCATGTGGCTGCATTCTGGTCTCCATTCCAAGATAGAGCAAGAGAGATGTGGCTTGTGCCTGATGACCTGGCAGGACCTCCTGCACTTCTGCTGGTGCTGGGGCTGGAACTGAAGCTTCCTTCATCCTTGGAACCACTGAAAATATTTTGAGAAACCCCAGGCTGTAAAGAGACTGAGGTGCTGTGCTTGCATCAGAGGATTGCTACCCCAGCTTCTGATTTCTGACATTGGTCCATAACAAAGGCTTCACACAAAAAAAAGGAAGAGTAAAAAATTAACTGCATGATGCACCAGTTAGTCCCACATTTAGACACTGTCTTCCCAGAGCTCTCAAACCAGCCCAGAGATGAATAAGCCTTCAAGCTCCCTACTCCATTCTATCTCCAGCACCTTCAAGCCAGGTTTTTAGAGGTTGTTACAACAAATGGCACTGTCACTGTGCCAAAGAAGAGAGACATCGATGTCTGTGAGGGAGGGGTGGAGGAACAGCCCCTGAATCAACAGCAATGCACAAGCAGCTAAAGCTACTCCTCTCAGTACCTTGGTGACTGAGGCTCTAAATGTGTAAATCTACCTCTAGTGAGAAATTAAAATGCTATTCAGCATAAGGGCTTTCAGCATAAGGTTTTTATTGGCAAATGAAAAGGGTTTTTTCTGCTGAACAGAGAATAATCACTGTCCTTTTCTGAAATCCCTTGTGTGCCACTCAGCAGCTTCCAAGCAGCCCTCCAGGAGAGCAGCACCCACCCTGCCAGGCAGGAGGATGCAGCTCAGAGGTGCCTGGTCTGGTAAAGGATATTTTGAATCTTTTAGGCCTGGGTTTAGACTGCAAATATATCCACACTGCCTCCAAGTTTTAAATTCAGATTTCTATGCAGCCTTACACAGAACAAAATTAACCCATTTAAAAGTAGCCTGTTATAAATAGTGAGAAATTCCAATGTATTTTAGAAGGTATTCATTCCATCTGTTTCTCAGTTTAAAAGGAAATAAATATCCTGTGTAATGCCAAACCAGTCAGAAATATTTTCTCCTTCTGTTCAAACTTAAGGTTATAGGACTGCTTTGGACAACACAAGCATTTTTTCTTTATTTTCTGGGGGTTTTTTTTCTATTAGAATTGTTAGCAGTTTAAAAACGTTTTACTATTTTAAACCAATTAAGGTTAGATAAGCTGGACATAACAAAGTGGCACTTTTATATGAAAATTTCACGTAAAAAATGACAATAATGAAATCCCCACAGAGAGCAGGAGAAGCAAAGCATGAGTTTTGGCTGATGGGATGTCTCTAGCATTTGCAGCAGGTGGGCTGCTGTCTTCAGCCCTCTCATGACAATCTCCCCACCTTGGTGGCAGCAGAAACTGCACAGACACATCCTCTGCTTTGCTTATTTTTTCCTTGTAACATAAATTCACAATTCAGAACCCAGTCCTTTACCTCAGAGATGCTGTATGAGTGTGCTGTGAATGAAGGTGGTGAGAAATGCACTCGGGTTTTTTCTCAAAGCTTTTTATTCTTTTGCCAAAATGAGAGCAGTGGGACTGGGATGTACTTCTATGAACAACCTCAGCCATGCTTTTTTCCTTTTTTTTTTTTTTTTTGCTGTCCATTCGGCTCCAGAAGTGAGAAGTGAATAGACATGGAACAAAGTCCATATAGATAATCAAAAACTGATTTTTATGTTATGACCACTTGTACATTATCCTCTACCATGAATAATGAATATATAACCCCATAAAAATCTTAACAGAAACACAATTGATTAGGGCAGAAACTAGTGCCCTGGAAATGGTCAGGAACAGCAGGAATGAGTATACCTATATATGCTTTCTTGGTTTAATGGAGACACAGGCGCAAATAAAAAATAAATAAAAAATTTGAGAAACCTATGTCAATTTGCAGTATCTGCAAAAGTATTTTTTGTTTCCTCTTAACCTGAGCAAATTACTCAAATTTCTCTTCAAGACACTCATGTCTTCTAGGAAAGTGAGATACAAATTAAATACATGTCAAGCAAAGAATTTACTTAGACCAGTATAGTCACTTAAACACTGGAAAAAACTCACTAAGTATGTGAAGGTCTGAAAGCTGCTGTCTCTGGACAATCCTTTTGTCATGATTCAGCTGAAAACCACATTCATTTGTTCTTCATGTAGTTTCAGAAGAATTTCAGAAGCCATATAAAGCCCTCATCTTAAAATAAATATATTCTTCATTTCTACTTTCAACACCACAGCCAACGTTATCTTGCTGGGAGCAGACAATATATCAGAGGTTAGTTTAACAACTCCACACAGTGGCAGAGAGATATAATTGACTTAGACATCTCATCTTCAGCAAGAATTGTATCTGGAGCAAAAACCAGTAGCAGTCAGAATTTGGAAGATATGTGTCAAATAGATATGAGGAGTAACCCATGGGCCTTAAATTAAATACCTAACCTAAATGTAGTCTGTCACATGTTTTAATAGATCCACTGTAGAATTATGGTCATCCCAAGCCCTCCTGGCTCCAGACAGACAAAGCTGGTGTCTGCTCCTGGTATCTCCCTAGATTTATGGCTGAAGATAACAATAGCTCTCTGTACTATGGCAAAACTTTATGTATAAAAAGAAGAAATTAGAAAAACAAATAGAAATAGAAAAATAAATAGAAATAATAGGAAGATGGATGGCAGAGTCCAGAGGGGTATGGCAGGTGGAAGAAGAGCAATGGGATATACATGGAACAGACTAGAGAAAATAATTTCCTCAGCCAGAACATGTACAACATGCATCGTCTCAAAATAACAGGAAGCCAAGTGTGCTTTCAGCTCACTCCAAACTAGAAGAGAAACTGAAAAGGATATGAGGCATCATTCCACCTTCCTCTTTAGCTATTCTGTCAGAAGCTGACAGAAGAAAACATTACACTCTTGAACAGCAGAAAAGTGGAGCAATTGCAGAATGTAACAGAAGAATTCTGTCTTTAGCTGAACTGAGGTTCCCACATTGTCCCTAAACACTCTCACTGAAGAGCAAACTTGAAAAAAATTTCTCTGCTTCTTTCTCTGCCCCAGCTTCTTTCTCTCCCCTGCTGTCTTCTGATTTTCCATGCCTCATGTAGGCTGTCCATTGAGCATCCCTGCTCCCAGAGGAGATCGAGGTCCATCTGGTTTGTCATTATGGCTGGCTGCTGTTAGTGAAACCACATCCAGCACAATTTCAGACCCCTGCTGCAAGGGTGCACAGTGCAGAGCAGAGGTTTTGTCCAACTGTGCACATTTCTGAGCGTGCACAGCACAAACAGCATTGGTACAGGCTGCAAGGAATTGGTGCATTTTCTACCCTAAAAAAAATTTGGATTTAGGAGTGTCTGGTATGGCAAAGCCCTGCTTTAGAGTTGTAAGGTTTTGTTTGAATTTGTGGAGCTTCTCAGCCCTAAACTAATGGACAAGCTACTGTGTATTGCTTACTGCATGCTGGGATTTGAGTTTTTTGAGAATACTCACTGCTTTGCCAAAATATGAAAAGAAACTTTTTTCCTCACTACGTCTACCCTTCATCCTCCTCCTACATGCTGTTTCATGTTGATATTTGAATTTATGTCAAATTAAAAATACTTCATCAGAGACAATCTATTAGAGAAAAATAATTGTCAATATTGATGTGGTCAGCAGTTGTTCAAACCAGCCTGTGTATCTCTATATAAGCATTTGGTTAAAAACTTATTACTTATCCTGTTTGTGGTGCAAAATATAAATCTGAGAGTCCAAGACATTTTGCAAAGCATTACCTACAATTCAACTGGTAATGATTCAAATGAAGGTTTTATAGAAAATCTACAGCTGTAAAGCTCTTCAAAGCAGCCCTTGGGAACATAAGCTGCATTGTAGTTTCCCCCTCAATTTCAGAAACTGCCATACATTCAGTTTATAATAACTGCTTTAAGTAATTTAAAATGAAGGCATTTGGCTCCCAGTGATGTTTTGTAATGCTATTTTAATACAAGCGAGTGCAGTCAGGACATGGACCAGTGTAACTATATAATCCTGAATGGCAGGCTCTCTGTGCGAGAATTTTCTCTCTTATTAATTTCATACTTTCCCATCTCATATTCCTGCCTTGTCCCTGTTTAATCTCATAGCAGTAGTAAAATGCTATCTGAGCAACTGTGGTGAGGAAGAAATTAACTTAAAGCGATTTACAATCAAGCTATGATGAGCAGTGTCTCTATTTTTTCTGCCTCCCCCCCTTCTAACTCATGTGTTGTGCTGGGTTTTTTTTCTTTTTTCTGGCCATTTACACCTCTTCTTATATCCTCTCCATCCATTGTGATGCCCAGCATACCATTTCACTTATCCTGATATACAGTTCAATTTAAAGCCTTTTTGGGAGAGCTGGATTCTCTGTGTCTGGCATTTTTGACTGGATAGCTACACTCTGATGAATGAGAGGCAACACATAGAACAAAATTCCTCTACCATCTCTTCAGCAAAATCAGTGGCTGTGTGGTTCTCCTTTGTAAGAAAAATATATAGCTACCTTTCACTTCCCTTCTCTACATCTCTTATATATAAATAACATCATAGCCATAGCAGATGACCTATAAAATCTAGTAATATAGGAGGGGAAAATGGTAAAACATTATGAAAAGACAAAAAATCCATTTAATAGCATACCTGTGAAAGATGGGGAGTGTCTGTGATGCAGAGAAAGTGGATTCATGTTTTCATCTTGTATCCATCAAGTCCAAATTTCCAAAATATGATGAAGTCTATATATTCTATAGATCTCAAAAACTCTTTTCTTTTCCTTCTCTTAGGGCTTACTTGTGGCTACCATATTCTGCTTCTTCAACGGTGAGGTAAGTACGTGAAATGCAGAAAATGAGCAGAACTTGTAAAATAGTCATCCTGCTGTTCATTAATGCAGATGTGAAGCATGTTGCACTGCAAACTTTGAAGCCACACCAAGTTGCTTTTACTCTCTACACACAAGCAATGGTGTGCACTTCTGACAGCTCTGTGCAGTGTGTCTGGAATATTTCTGAGCAGATTGATCAGGTGTGTTACCATTACAAAGCAGATGGCACCTAATGAGGTATAGGCATGACACTCTTGCCCTACTTTCTGCACATTTGAGATGGAGGTCTAAGTAAAGGAGAAAAATGTTTTTCTCCCCTTCCTGCCCCAGAACAGCAGGAAGACCACAACACTCAATAAGAAGCAGAGAAGACATTCAGGAATCTGTCTAAAGAATGCAGTGGGGAGCTCAGAGCCATGGCAAATCCATTCCTGGTAGCACTGCCAGAGGTGGAGGAGTGCAATTACTTGTGCTCCTTTGAGGATTAGCACTGGCCTTTCTACAGTCAATGTTTCTTGTGTAGTAACTGAGAAAGAAAAACTCTTGAGGAAAAGATCTCTCCCATTCTCTTACAGCTGGATCATATATATGTATACAATATGTTATACATATATACACCTACATTGGGTTTTAGATCCATTTTACTGCTTTTTTTTTTTTTTACGAAAAATAGCAGGTTAAAATATGTCAAGAATTCCTGCAGCAAGCCATTTTCCAAAGATGGTTGGCAGAAAAAAGCTTTTTCAACACATTAAGAGCATTCAACTGTAGAGAAATAAAATACCGTATATTTTAGCAAAGCTAGGAAGTCCATTAAAAAGTTCATTTTCAATCCAGAGCAGATGAATTAGATAGTGAACAAACTTTGTGATGCTATGGCTCAGTCAGTCAACCTAGAGAGATATTTGTGCTCCTGTTTATCCTTGTATATTATTAGAAACCAGCAATTCAAAGGAATGATGTGACCACACTGATGTTTTGATAGAGACTGGAAGCAAGTTATCTTATTGATAAGGTGTTACTGGCTGATCTGATAACATTCAGGATAGCAGAGAGTATTAAATTCTGCCACCTCTTGTTGACATCTCTGTATATTTGCCTCTGGCTGGCTGGCTCCCCGTGTAAATGTACAGAGAAACAAGAAGAATAACAGAAACAGAAGAATAAAAATGATGAGGCCTCAGCTGCAGTTCTGTAGCATGGCTCCTGAGGAGGCATGAAAGAGAATGGCAAAATGTGAGCAGCTAATCACATCAGAACCAAACATGAAATGAGAGCTGTAAAGATCATGCTACAGAAGTTCACAGTTTCATGCATCCAGATAAACAAAGTTGAAGACATGTGCAACTCTTTTCCTAACACATTTCTGACCCCAATATCTGCAGGCTACTATCACCTTTCTGCTTCTGCCTTACTGTTATCACTCTGACACAGCTGAATATCCATGCCCTAGAAACAAAGAAAAACTTCTGATACTCCCTAGTATGGAGGACCTAATGTGAAGAAAGCAGAGACCAGTCAGGCAGTTTTTGAAGCATCCTCTGTCTATAAGAGTGTCTGCATCACTGTGTACAAGCAGAACTCCAGTGTCTCCTCACTGGCCTCTAAACAAAGTGTTACCCCAAAATCCTGGTCTTGAGCATTGCCCTCTTCCCTCACCCAGTGTCACCTCCATTTTTTTCAGATTAGATTTTGCAAAAATTCCCTTAACAAAATTCCTTAATTTTTTATAGTGTTGATTCTCTCTCTAATGAGAACACCTGGATTTGTCTAGACTAAATGTTGTAGCAATATTAAAAATAAGGAAAGGCCACAATAAAATGCACTGAAAACATAAAGTATCTTAAAGTATATTAGTTTCTTAGTTTCATCAACTAGCTCTACTTCCAAAGTAGTTTTGGCAGTGCTACAATGTCAGAAGAGTATGTCCACCTTTGCAACCACAGGAATACGATTGTCAAGGTATGCACCAAGGAATACATTTGAAGCATCTGGTTGCCAATATGCATGATTGATGACTCCTGGTGGAGCAGCTGATCAGAAACATGGATCGATGTCAGGCACTAAAAACGAATGACTGTGAGGATGCAGGTTTCTCAGACATGTTGAGAGTGATTTTGTTGCTGCTTGGGTACTTTTCACCTTTACACCCATTTTCAAAATCATTGCATCTGCTTCAGATTTGCAGACTGTCAGTGTCAGGAGTGCTGAAAAACCCTCCCATTATTTTCTTCTAGGAAATTTTATTTAGGGAAGCTTTTTTCAAAATTTCCCATTAAGGTGAGCAGTGTCAAAGATGACACCTCTCTAATACAGACTCAAGGCGGTTTTTTGCTATTTGCAATAGCACATTATCCATAAATACCCAGAAAAGTTTATGCACTAGAGTAGCTGAGCTGAGCTGAGCTGGGCTGGGCTGGGCTGGGCCAGGAGAGGATTGTGACCCCTTCCTCCCATTTGTTTCTGCAGTTACACAAGCTGTAGATATATAAGGCACACAATGTATAGAAAAACAGCGAGAGACTAATGCCAAGCTGGTAGTAGGGCATTCCAAAGGGAACACTAATCTGACTTTGACCAAGTCCTGGTGTATGCAGAAGTACATAGACCAAAGACACAGTCTGGTCTTCAGTCACGATATAAGATTGTTTCCAAGCTGCTGCATACATCTGCTGCCATAGAGGCTAAAATTATTTCTCATGAGAAAATTCAGTGTGGGGCAAGGAGATTAATTTTAGTACTGCAGAAGCTTGGCTAATCTGGGATTTACTTTTTCCTACTGGAACATTTAACTTCAAGACTGAAATACATGAAGCTTAGCCAGGACAAACAATGCTAAACTCAGAACCACTTTACTGTTTTATAGTACATTCATCATTACTGCCTCACTAACCTCACTTAAGTACCATGAGGCCATCTATAGAAAGAAATCTGAAAATAATAATTAAAAACTCTACCAAGGTCTGCATTCACCTGGAAAAACACATAAACAATGTTGGTTTTTTTTTTTTACTTTTGAAATTAAAAATCTTCTTGTATGTTTTCGTATAAAATCTTGGTGTCCAGCTGCACTGTGGTTTCTCTGTCCAACAGCAACAGTTTTGTACAGATGACACAAAGTCTCTGCAATAATCTGCTCACCAGACCACATTTTCAAGCCTGGGATTGCTTCTAGACTGCAAGGCTGGACAATAGAATGGGAAGTCTATTTGGTGAAAAAAAAGTGAATTATCTTGTGTGCCAATGAGGTGTGAATGCCTAATAGAGAACAGAAAAATCTTTAAAGTCTTGAAGACCAGAGTAAATAAACTGGGGCTCCTCATTACTTAAGTCTTTGCTTTCTTTTATCTGCCATCACACTGGAAAGCATGGCAGGCATCACCCTGTGCCTCCCAGTGCCTCTTCAGTCATTAATATGTTGTGGCTGTGCATGTGATTTTCAATAATGCTGCTTACATATTTAAAATCCATTCCATGGTTTTAGTTGGCACTGAGTTATGATCATCTGAGATTCTTGGAATCATGGCAGAAAGCTAGATTAGCAAGTTTTACTCAAATGCAGCAACTTGTACAATCCATTTGTGGCCAGATTCTTGAACAAGTCCAGCAGAGAACAGAGAAAAAAAGATGCGGTGACCTTGTGCTCTCACTGCTCTGTGGAGCCTTTTAGACCTGTGTAATGGCACTGAAATGGAAGGGATGTGTCAGTCGTCTACCCACCATACACACAATGTAAGCGCCACCCTCTTGGAAGAAGAAAATTATAAGCTCCTTATGACAGGCTCTGTAAGACTCAGGGACATTGTTCTTCCCTCTCCACTCAACCACACTATCATCTCCAGACCTATGGCTGCCTGGTGGATTGTCAGACTCCAGTTCAGCTGAGAGCAGCTGGGGAGCTTATCAAGAGCTTCTCACCTGCACAGCAGCTCTTCTCCCGTGCAAGAGCGATCGAAGCCTCAAGGTCTGTGAAGGGGACAGGGGAAGGAGAGGGCTAGGAGAGGAACAGAAAGATTCTCAGAGCAGGCTCTTGCTGCTTTCACTAAAGATGCTGACATGAATCTGAAAAGGTGAAGCACTGTGAAATGCAAGCATGGTCAGCTTGGGGCAGAGGTGAAGGCCAGAAGTGCCCGTGGTGCAGAGGGGGTGAGATGGCTGCAGGCAGGCAGAGCCCTGTGCACAGACAAAGCTTCTGCCTTATCCCTGTTGTGTCTGCCCTAGATGCCACTATCCCAGAGAGATATGGGGAAAGTCACTGTCCTAGTACTTCTGAAGATTTCTTCTTCCGGTCCCTCCCCATATCTTCTGCGGTGACAAAGCTCAAATATTCATATTGTAACATAAAAAGACAATTTTAAAGTGACTAAAATCTTTATCAAGTTTAACTCATATAATATTTCTGTATCAAGTGCTGCCACTGCATTGCTCTTTAACACAGTAATTCTTTCTCAGGAATAAATTTGGGTGATAGTGTGATAAAACATCCCCACATGCAGCTACTTCACTTTAATTCTCAGTATTGGCATAGTAAACCTTGCTCACAGCCCAAGTGATTAAAGTTCCATTGTGACCATATGCCTTTGCTATGTTCAATAGCTAATCAACCTCCACACAGCCATTTGTTTGGTTTTCTTTTTTTTATATGTTAGGAGATGGTGAATAGCAATATATTCTCCAAATGACAAACAGTGCCAACCTCAGCAGGAGCACAGAAACTTGTAGACACCTGTCATCACAGTGCCTCACTTGCACCTGCCTTCCTCTGGAGGAGAGGGTCATTTACATTATTGTGCCAAACTGCTGCTATTCTCACTTCGTGCTGTTCAAAACCACTGATTTAAACAAAAAGAGACAGGATTTGCCCATTTTCTGCTCATGTCACAACACTATCAAGAGTTGCCATGCATGGACATGCAGCTGGAGAAGTTCTTATTCCCTGGCAGGACTCAAGAGTTTAAACCATTTCCTAGTACCATGTATAACACCACTATTAATGTAAATGTTGAATAAAATATCTTATTCTTAGCAGATAACTGTTCAAAGGTTGAAATCTTCTGCCATGCAGAGGGCTATAACCATTCTATATTTTGTGAGCACAGAACCTGTTCTTAAATTACCAGAACAAAATCCCTTTTAGCTGTTCTGATCCTCTAATTCTTTCTACAAAATTAGTCCTGGCAAGTTCATGAAGTGTACTTATACTTTGTCATTCATAGCAAAGGCTCTTTACTCAAGGCTGAGCATCTTCAAGTATCAAAATGCATTAGGGATTTCAGGAGCAAAAATCCAGGTGAAGTTCCAGCTTTTCTTTTCTTTTCTTTTCTTTTCTTTTCTTTTCTTTTCTTTTCTTTTCTTTTCTTTTCTTTTCTTTTCTTTTCTTTTCTTTTCTTTTCTTTTCTTTTCTTTTCTTTTCTTTTCTTTTCTTTTCTTTTCTTTTCTTTTCTTTCCTTTCCTTTCCTTTCCTTTCCTTTCCTTTCCTTTCCTTTCCTTTCCTTTCCTTTCCTTTCCTTTCCTTTCCTTTCCTTTCCTTTCCTTTCCTTTCCTTTCCTTTCCTTTCCTTTCCTTTCCTTTCCTTTCCTTTCCTTTCCTTTCCTTTCCTTTCCTTTCCTTTCCTTTCCTTTCCTTTCCTTTCCTTTCCTTTCCTTTCCTTTCCTTTCCTTTCCTTTCCTTTCCTTTCCTTTCCTTTCCTTTCCTTTCCTTTCCTTTCCTTTCCTTTCCTTTCCTTTCCCAGGGGTTTATACTCTGCCTCACCCTCCCTGTGTCTCTCTCACAGGTACAGGGAGCTCTGAAGAGGCAATGGACACAGTACAAAACCCAGTGGGGCCAAAGGCGCCGCGAGCACTGCTCCACACGATCTACCTCCTACACTGCCACGTCAATCACAGAGGTCCCTGTTTACCTCTACCACCACGACGCCAACAATGAACAGTTAAATGGAAGATACGTGGAGGACTCTGAACTCGTTGCATTAAAATCTGGAGACACATCTGCCTAGCTCAGCAGCAGCCACTGCAAACACATCGTTTCATGTTCTGCTCGTGAAAAAACTGGGGAGAAGGGTGGGAGTGTGGAAATCCAAGATGCTGTGTCAGAGTGCAGGCCCAGGAAGAAGGACACATCCTATTCAAACCACATCAACCTCTGACAGCAATGACGTAGAGGAAGTGTGATGCAGACCTGGAATAGCATTTCTCCCTGTGCACTGCAGCAGGGAGTGTACATGGACCTGCCCACCAGGCTGTGTAAATCTCCACATCTCCTGATACCAGCTATATGAAGTGACCATCTGACATTTGTAACAACCCCAGGTAGCTGATAGCAAATAGGAAAGAAAGAACCAGTATGTGGCAATTGGAAACTTTCAGCACTTTTTGCTTTTGGTACTTTTCCTTAATGCTACATTTTAAAACATCAACTCTCACAATGTGAAACTGATTTGGAGTCCTTTATTTTTCCCTTTTAATGAGCTTAAAAGACTGCTTAAAAGATTTCGCACCTTGCAAGACAAATCAAACATATGAAGAGAAGAAAGTCATTCCAAAGTATTGAAATCTTGATGCTTTCCAAAGAATGCCACAAAATATTACCATCACCAAAGGAATCCCCAAATTATTGTCATCCCATTAGCAGAGGCATAAAGTAAATTAAGGTGAAATAGTCATTGCATACCAAGATCTCAAACACCCTCAGAGAAACAGATCAATTATTCAGACTTAATGACAGAAGTCCTGAAGGTCTCTCAAAATAGATTTCGTTTAACAATACTGGTAGTTCAAGAATATTTATAGGAAAAATTGTCACCCGATTACACTGCCCAGAAACTAATCATTAAGACACAAATATCTCACTCTGAATAAATTGTGACATTTGTTTGGGAACTATGGTTTCATTTCATAGACATTCTGAGTTGAGTGCTAGATGAATGCTTATAAATTTGTTATAAATGTGTTATAAACTTGTGATCAAGTAAATGTTCCCATGAAAGAAATCAGAAACCAATATCTTAGCACAGGAAGCATCTATTTTTAGAATCTGGTTGCTCTCCTGTGCTCCTAATCATTAAATATTCTTGACAAAAACCTTGATAATCTATTTCCGCTTCTATTGAAATTAGCAGACAAATCTCGGTTAACTTGGATGAGCAATGAACAACTCTCTTCAGTGTTCAGGAATGAGTTATGCAATACAGTTCAGTGTAGACTTCAAAAACATGAAGCCATTTCTTCCACAGTGTTTTGAAACCATTTTTAAATATCATATCCAGCCAGGCTGATTTCCCTTCTCTGACACCATCAGACATGAAACTTTACCCTCAACTTGTGGATTTTAAATGGAAGAAAAATGTACACATCCAGCTACGCGAGTCACCATCTCACTGGAAAAGTCCCTTCCAGGAACAAGTTCATGAGGAAGAGCTGTAAAGCCAGCACTACGAGAAGGGGCCAGATTCGCCCTATCCATACATGAGGCAATGCCTTGCAGTGAAGGGGGCTGCTCTGTTTTCACCACCAGCACACGCACCAGCTGTGCACCACGACACATTGTCCCCAGGGTGAGGAGAAAGCTGCTGGCTCTGCCACTGTAGAACAAAAGAGGAGCTGGGGAACAAGAAGGAATTGTCTGCTGGCGGTGCAGATCATCACATGGTCAATCCAGCGGAACACTTACAAGAAAATACCATTGTGTGTGTTTGTTCAAGCCACATACCTATTTTTCAGACTTCAAGGAATACAAAGACAGTTATTTTTTCAAACAACAGTATTTCTCATGTTGCTATTTCTACTTTCACCAGTGAACAATAGGAAATGGAGGAGTCAGTTGTTAAAGACGATAAAGTGGCTCTGTTATGAACCTGTATCGTTCTGAATAGCTTTGGGGCACACTGCACTTCCCAGGAGGGCTGCAGAAGGCATTCCTGCTTTCTAAAGACACAAGTGAGATGATTGTAAAAGAAATGTGCATAATATAGAGAGTATAATAACAAACATGTTGGTTTTAATAATGTACGTGTTTACAACATGTAAGTGCAAGTTGTTTCAAGGTCAGTTACGTTCATGTGGATGTACAAAATGGAAATGCTTTACCATTATATTGATTGTTTTCTTCACTCATATTTTCTTGCTCTGTTTAGTAGAGTGCTCTGAAAAGTCAGATTAAGGGTCTGAGGTTTAAGGTATTGTTTGCAGCTTTGGTGTGCTTGTGTCAGTCCTTACGGAAGCTTTGGTTTCAGTCAAGGGATGATGATTTCCAGCCACTAAGAGATTGGTATAATGTACACACCATACACACTGAGTTTAGGGCTGCCATCACACTTGGGTTTTATAGGAAAGGCTGAGTTTTGAAGGTATTTACTGACTAATTTCTAATCAAAATATTTTCCAATGGGAAATGATATTTTTCTTCATCTAAAGATGGTTTGAAATGCCATCATTGCATACATAAGGTACATTTTATTCTCTGCTTTATAAATAGTCCCATACACTAGTGACAGTGATATAGAGAATGCTGATACAACCTCAATAATTCCAATTATGACAGTAGGGTGGTTTGACTTTAATAGATGTCACAGAAACAGCAGAAACAATAATTAATGTGTCAGCATATCAAAAAGTACAGAAGGAGCTGAATTGAACTGGTGTATTCAAGGTGTACTCTAAGAGGAAAACAACCTCACATTCTTCACTTCTATAGAATCTGTTTCCTCTCAAACACCACACCAAACACATGAAAACCCAGTTTAGTGAGTTTTTGCTCTGGCAGAAGGTTTTGTGTGGTTGCTCTGAGCAACCAAATCTATCAGAAAGATAGATTTAGATGGATGCTGGTTGTTATTCTTTATGAGGTACAGAAACACAGCACAAATTAAAATATTTGTTGTGGCATGGGATGTTGAAAGTAAGCCTTGATTTTTATTTACTTAATAAATATATTTTATCTGAAATAAAACAGCAACAAAAGTAGAACTGACAATTTTCTCTGTGTTAAAATTGTTAGCAATAATGGTCCCTTAATTAAAACACTACAGACTGCTCATGTAACAAAATAACTCTGCTTTGGGATAAGAACAATCCTGCAAATGTGGTGAATTTCTGTTCTCTTCTCCCATTCTTTGCCAGCCTCAATAAACAAAATTTTGGCAGACTTACAAAGATGGAAATCTGAAGCACTGAAAATGTAAAGGTACCTACATTTCCACTGATAGGAATTTTTAAAGTTTGGTGTGTCTTTGTGAAGCTAAATACTGCTCAAAAATTTGAGGATTTGTAACCTAAAAGTCATTTGCACTGAAACAGTAATTGATCCCAAGCCAACGAGAATATGTAGTGTGAACATGCCCTCTCTGCCCTCTACACAACTTTTTATGTACTTCCAGATGGATCCCAAATATGTATTTAAGAACCCCTTGACTAAGTATTCAGAGCATAATAGAAAAGATAAAGTAAATCTCAGCATCACAAATACAGACTGCCCTCATCCTAACAAAGGGTATCTGCTTTAACCAGTGAAATCAAGTGCAGAGAAGGCTCCCATTGCTGAGCATGTTGTACTGCTGCAGGAAAAGGAAGCATTGGGGTAAAATGACTAACCAGGTTGTGGTATTGTGAGTCTCAGGAAACACAAATCTGCACAGTCAGCACTGGGGATCACTTAGGCCTGGCTCACCCACCTTTGCATAGGGACCATTTAGAAGACCTGATGAATCCCTGTCAAAACTTATTTTCCATTATTTCATAGCAGCAAAGATGGACACTGTGCTCTGCTGGGGCAGAGGAAGGTATTTAACTCTCTTTATATTCCCTTTAAGATTTTCTTAATAATCAAATTTCAGAATCTCACAAGCCTATCTTTAAAAGAAACAATTATCTTCAGCCCATTTTTAAAGTACATTAGCATTGATTTTAAGACACTGGTGCTTTTTTTTTTCCCTGCAAGCAAAAGCAGCTTTGAGAAGTGACCACACTACATGAGGATCCTTTGTGTAATGTGCAATGCATGCCCACGTGTGAGTACATGCAACCCCCCTATGCCCAAGTGCTGGTGATGTTGGTTTGCATAATATGGTCAAAGGGATCCAGCTCCTTCCCCCACCTGCGTTGCATTTCTCTCCCCTTCAACATCACTATTATAAGATGTGTTTATTTCCCAATCGTGTTTCCTAGGTATTTTCAAGAGAAACATTTTTCCTTTACAGTTGCAACTTATGTGGACTTGCTCTTGGTCCAGGATATACTCACCAAAATCAGACTGGAAAATGTGCATTTTGGTCCAAACCAGATTATAGAATTCAAGTGCTTGGCCCACACTGTTTGTTTTTTTTTTAAACTACCCACTGGAATTATGGAAAAGGTAGGTGCAGATTTAAAACTAAGTAAAGGATAAAAGTCTGAGCACACAAACCAAGTATCTTTAGAAGCAGAGTAACATTATCTTTTTTTACTTTTGACAGACTACAATCCTGTAATTTAAAAACATTTTAAAAAATAGAAAAAATCTAAACAGATCTTGAGAAGTTGAAAGTTATGCAAAAGACACCAATAAACCAACCATCTGGAAAGCCTAGATAGCATGTATACATATGAGTATATGTACAGTAAATTATTATAAGACTATTCAGGTAGAAAGTGACCTATCATCCCAAAATGCACAAAATCTAAGTTATGGGTGGGAGAGACTGTAGATCAAAGATCTGTAGTCTCCATTATGTGCCTTTATGCTTTGTGGGGATTCCATATGGAACACAGACAACCAAGGTCATCCCTCATCCCACTCCCATGCCAGATGTGCTCATGATGAGACCAGAGCCACTGGCTGCACTGCATTTCTCAGCTTCATGAACCAGCACGGAGCTGATGAAAGCAGCTGACTGGGAGGTGAGCAGGAGCACTCTCTTTCCCAGCTGCATGGTAATGCTGGGCTATCTCGTTAGCATCAGGCCCACTGTTGTGGAGAAGGCTGACCTTAGACCATGCAGCTCCTCGGTATGGAAAACCATTTCACTTTACCCTGGGTAGCACAACAGTAATTCTCACCGACTTCAAGCAGTGTGGCTAAAGGCTGAACTTCTCTCTCTCTGATTTTAGAGGTGATCTAAATATGAAGCAAACACTGAAAATGCTTGGTGTAATACAGTATCACCTGCATATTTGACATCAAAATCCTGGTTCATCTGTACTACATATAGACTTCTTAAGGTTACAGGATACAATTTTTATACTTGCCTGGGCTTTTCTAGTAAAATGTTTGATCTCTATTAGCACCATGTTTATATGTGCTGCATGCATTTGACAGACTTCACAGATAACTTGGCTATATATTTTATATAACATGTATTTTATGTAACATATATATTTTATATTACATATATATGTTACATATATATATATATACACACATATATATATATATAAAACACATATATTTTACTTGTTACATTTATAGGTATTTTTTCTTATATGAAAAGCTTGGCATATAATAGCTTCCAGAAGCTCAAAATAAAAGAATGCAAAAGGCCCTTCCAGTCCATGCTGATCACACAGAAAAACCTGAGAGGTGGAAACGGCTTGTATCCTACACTCCTCTCTTATTTCCTAATTATTTCTTTAGTTTTGAGCAAAGAGCATACCTCAGTCCAGATGGCAGCACAAGGCTGATCAGCACTAGATTTTATGGATGGGTGTTTCTGGGAGATACATAAGGAGATGTGCAGCTTTTCCCACTGATCATTGCAAGGACATTAACTTCTCCCAGTGTGTATGCAGATGCATGCAAGATACCTTTAGGTATAGGTACCATCATAATTAACACCCCTGCTAAGAAGGGGTAGGAAAGAGTTCTGCAGAATTTTAACAGTCTGTGAAACAAGATTCATGAGCGAGGAGGCCATATCTCAGGTTCAGAGACAGCATTGCTGTTATAGGTTTCCACTTGGAAGGAATTTACATAACATAGCTGCCTTTAATGAATGTCACTCTGCAAATGATCAGAGCCCATGTTCTGCCTGCTGCAGACTTTGCAGGCAAACTTACCAGGTTCAGGCCCACAACAAATGGAGATAGCTTAAGAAAAGATTCTTCTTATTTTATTATCCTACAGGCTTTTTTCTTTTATTATCTTTTGGCATATAGCAAATGTTTAACTCCCAAGGACCTAGCCACCATGCTCACAATTGCCTCTCCAGCAACAGAAGGGAGGTGCCCCTCTGGGCAGGCTGCAGCTTTGAACTGGCAGCAGTTTAGAATCTTCACAAGAATTATGGTGAGAGCACATCCAACACAAAGCAGCCTTCAATTCTGAAAGAAGAGACTACAGAGATTTTTCATTTTAATCCTCTGCTGCAAAATTTCTTCCCTATGGGAGATTCCTTGGGAAGTCAGAGTTAGAAAGGATGTGGAAGGACAAGAGGTCACTGCAGATGTGCCATCACCTACACAGGTACAGCCACATACCTGATGAATAGTTTGTCACAATTAATCAGATTTTGGTAAATGAAAAAAAAAGAAATCAAAAAAATAGAATGTTTCTCCTTTCTAGCCCATGCAGAAATAACTTGGTATCAAATTTTTTATACATCAGAATGTCATGAGCAAAGAGCCCTGTTTTTCAGATATTAGTTTTACATTACACAAGTACTAAGACTCTTTGGGGCAGAATGGTGCATCAGTTACCAAAAATGCACTTTGGCAAAAAAGGGAATGAAATCAGGACAAATAAATATAAATATATTTGATGCTCAGCATATATAATTATTGCAAATTGGCAGTATACCTTCAATAATCAAAAAACATACCATAAAATCTGGATATAATTTAAACTATTCCATGGGCACATAAGAAGTTTTACCTTTTTTTTATTTTGTAATCCATTTCTACATAGAATATTACTGTAGGCTCATGACAGGAAAATTTTATGCAATTAATTTTTATTGGATGATGCTTGAAATGCATGGTCCAAAAAACTGAAAAGGTTTGAAAATGTAGGAAGACTTCACATGTTGGCAAATCTGAAGCACATTCATAAGTCACAAATTCATTCTTCATGATATTAATGAAAAGATAGTTATAATTGAATTATGCCTTTCTTTATATACAACCCAAGAAATTCATTGTCAGCTTTAACTTTAGCTACATAATGTGTTTTTATGGCATTAAAATACCCTGATGATTATCTAAACCAGGAGATGTATATTTTTGATTGTAAACTGGTTGTTTTGTTGCCTTGTGTGCTGTACATAAGCTACGCTTTGGTCAGCATTTCTTTGTAAGAAGGTTTTCTACAGGTAGTGAATTACAGCAAAGACATGAGTGAAATCTCAGCCTTTCTGAAATCAAAAGCATCAGCTGATTGAGTTCTGCAGCAGCAAGGATTCTGCCCTTTACAGATCCTGTTTTCCCAGTGTTAAAGGCTATGGATGGATCAGGGAAATGGGGGCTTTGTGCTGTGTCTAACAGCCATGTCCCCCACAAGGGCTGCAAATACATGGGGGCTGCTGTTGTCTTTTCAGGTCATTCTCCCAAAGAGGTTGACCAGAGAGCAAAGCTGGAGGGAACAATGCAGAAGTTAAGCCTTGCTCTGAATTTTCCTTTCACAGTAGATACAGGAAGATGTAGCTCTAGAAAGGGTTTTGAGGGACTGGAAATCTTGGTCTGCTCCAGCCCTTGGGTTGGTGCCTGGTGGGATCCGTGTCAAGCTGAGTGCCAGTCAATCACCCTTTCTTAGTTTATTTTACATGTTGCACAAAAGTGGTTTAGATGCAATTTCTTTGGTGTAGAACTGAACCTCTTGGGAATTTTTGCTTTGTGAGAGGCTTCTTTTTGCAATTACAATCAGACTAATTTTTAAATTGTTGGAATGTCTTCTTCTCTTAAGATATTCTGATACAAATTAATACCAAACCACTAGTTCTTAAACTGCTGGATAACCCTCACTCACTCAAAAGCTTTCTTAAAATCTCTGATAGCTATGAGCTAGTAGAATAATAGCATT
Organism: Poecile atricapillus; assembly: GCF_030490865.1. Classification (NCBI taxonomy): domain Eukaryota; kingdom Metazoa; phylum Chordata; class Aves; order Passeriformes; family Paridae; genus Poecile; species Poecile atricapillus. Next base: position 24,015,542 of record NC_081250.1, on the reverse strand, counting down.
TTAAAAATACCTACTAAAATCAAGCAAAAGCCTGTGGTTAAGGCACAGGGCTGCATGGACTCAGCAGACTTACATTTGGGTCATGGCCCTGCCACAGACTAACTGTGTGGTCCTGAGAAAATGATTGCAAACCAGCCGCCAGACTCACTGAATCCACTGAAACTTCCACTGACAGATTTAGGGGCCTGTACTCAAAACTGAGACTTTTCCTCCAAGCATTACTTTCGTTGATGAAAATTCCCAACCTGTCAGACCATTTTATTGTAGATGCATCTAAACTGTCTCTAAGTCCTAACCAATTTTCCCATGAAGGTCAGTGGGGAAAAGCTGTCCCTCCATCCCTACAAACAACATATTCCTGACTTACCTGGGTTTCTGCTTTCTGACAGGAATTTTGTACCGAAATCTCCTCCTTTGCAATCATGAGCACTAATTAGTTTCTTCCCTGTAGTTAGGGAACTTTTCTGAAATATTTAAAACATTTTAAAGAGTTAGAAGGAAATAAGTTCAACAATTTCTTCTGAAAGAGGCCTGTCTTAAGAGAACCCTCTAACATGTCCTGATGTAGAGACCACACACACATACATTTATTCTTCACATATGCATAATACCTACACAGACTCTATACCTCGTTCCAGTCATTTCACTGGGGTTTAAGTGATGCAATTTCAAGGGCAGGGAGGTGACCCAGCTCCTGTACCTGATGCAGTGCTCCAGCAACTCCTTTGCTCGAAGCTGAGGCATAGCTGATACAACGCACATATGAAGCCTGGAGATATTGCACATATATTTAAATGTCCATGAAGTTGAGAGAGATGAACCCTTTTCCATGAATAAGGTCAATCTCCATATAAATGTTTAAAAAAGATAAATTAGAAGAGCGTATCTAATGCATGTAAAATACACAGTGTTATCTGCAGGCTTTGTTATCAGCCTTTTGATGTCCATTTTCTCCATTTCTTCTGTAAAATTGTCTCTTTCTGTTCAACAAGGCAATTTCTCCTGTGTCTACCACCAGTGACAAATTTACTGAGAAAGTTAAAATCGCCTTTGTGTTATGATGACCTGATGAACTGATGCCTTGAGAGGCTGACCTAGAACAGAGACTAGACAGTTAAATTCAAAGCTTTGTTTGTACAAGGATAAAACAGACATAGGCAAGGCATTCTTGCCCTGTGTGTGAATGCCAGCTGCCCTCAGAAAGACAAAACCCAAAAGGCCTTTCCCAGACTGGTTCACTAATCTCAAAAATATCAGCTCTTCAGCAGAATTTCATTTGGGCAGAGGCGTTTGTGAATCTTCCAGGAGAGAGCTCCTTCTGAAGCAATGTTTCAGTTTAGATGAAGCACCACCAATTAGCAATATAGTCAAATAACATTAAGCAATTCTACCTGCATGGGACACTGTGGTGTTCAAACATGTCCTAAGAAAATTTTTATTCAGCCAAGGCACAAAATCTTTCAGTGACACTTCCCAAATATAGTTGCATTTGTTATTTTGCTCAGTGCATTAAAAAGCTGCTCAGGAGAGTCTGGACCATTGTTACCCATCAGATTCACTGGACTAGCAAATGTATTTCACAGATACCTGCTTTATTGGCATCAAGTATCTATTTAATGGAATCTTCTGTACTTAAACAACATCTGCAAGGAAATAGGGGGGAAGCCTCTTTATTTTCATATTCCTTGGACAAATGACCAGATTAAAGGACTTGTGATAGCAATTACACATTATCTGCCTTAGAAATAGAAAGTCTTGCTCATCTAGAGGACAATGGCCCAAGAGAGACCTGAGTGTCTATCTTGGAAGATGTTTTAAGGACAGTAGACAAAAAAAGTCAGGTCTAATAGATGAGTATCAAATTGTTGCCTTTTATAATATTGTGATAAAAAGCAATTGCTTGTTAACAATATTCCATTTTCAGTGTGGGAACTCTCCTCCAAATCTTCAGACACTTACTTTACTTCTGGAGTGGTGCTTATTTCTCCTGGTAGCAAAGCATTCATTGCCCATCAAAACGGGTTTCATCCCCACAGGTACTTTTCCATAAGGTTGCTTTTAGTTCTGAGCTGAAATTCCGAATAATGGTGTGTGTCAATGCAATTTAAAAGCAACAGCCAAAAATGATTGCTCCATTTACAAATCGAAAACCACTCTGCTTCACACAGAATTTTGTACATTTCTCTGCTGTTTTCAGATATTGCTTTGAGATTCTTCTCTGCGTGGCTCTTGAGTGTGAATAGATTTTGTAATGACAAAAAAATCCCTACCAAACATTTTGCTCATACAAATTTCAAGGACATAGGTAAGGAACGGTTTGTGTTCAGACTGTATGGCACTGACATTTAGAATGGACATGAAGTCTTTAACATGTTTCAGCTGCAGAGAAAGCCTAGCTATTCAAAGGTGTTTTAGTACTATGGATTCCTAAAATTCATTTAAGGATGGTTTCAAACTTAGAAAATTTTCCCTTTGCCTCTGATAGGTCAAACATCTGTACTCTGTTGTTCTGCTAAGTATCACACGATTTAACAATGCCACATGGCACAGCTTAAAAGGGTTATCAATGTTATGTCAGAGTAATAATCTCCAAATCAAGACTCTGATCCTAATAGTGTAGAAGCAAGGCAGTGAATACTTCTGCAAGTTCAAATTTAACCCCTCAAATAATCTGCCATAGCAAGATGTATTCATAATAGATCCATACCTCTATTTTGACTGTAGCCATTGCTCCCTGCCCCCAAATAGCTGCCTTATTTCTCCTAAAAGCCTAAATAATTACTTTTCATGAAAGACTTGAAAAATTCCCACTGTTTCATGCTGGAAAGCCCCCATCATTTTGCCATTCTCCAGCTGATTTAGCATGAAGTGAATGGAACATTCTGTCTCTGATGGAAAGTGTGGTTTTGCCCTTCACTGGCAAGAACCTCAGCAGTAAAAGTTTTGGTTAATGTCCATCAGCTTTCTTTAGGTTTGGAGTCCATCTCCACCATTTTTGTGCTGTGGGAGATCCAGAATAGACATGGACTAAGAGCAATTTTCCTGCAGAAAAACCAAGTTTTTCTGGATGTAGCACCTTGGAAAACGTATCTGTAATCAACAGAGTTTTTCTATTTTTGTTGCACTTCAAAAAACACAGCTCATTGGATTCCTCAGGAAATATACCTGATTAAAGCCAAGTTTCGGTGTGGTCAAATTAGAAGCAGCTGAAATATTAAACCTAAATTTCCAAGATGGAAACTGCAGGGATTGAGAATAATAAGCAACTAAAATACAATGGTTGCATTTGATACTAAGAAGAAACTGGGATTAAAGAGGAGCTACGATGGATTATGGTGGTAGAATATACATACACTCTTTGCATTTTTGCACAGAATTTAAAGTGCAAAATTCATACCAGAATCACACTTTGGACATTTTTCTTACAGAATAATTTTTCATTTATTCATCTCTATCTTTCAGAAAACTTTCATTCTTGTTCTAATTCTCTGCTACAACTGAAGCTGTCAACATGTAGTTTGAAAGTGCCAGGATTTCCTAAGGTCTTGTACATGAGTAGGGTCACCCAGCTCCTCAGATTTCTTACTGAGAGCATGCCCTGTTAGATTCAATTTTCTTCTGACATTGACAGAAGGTGTTGATAGTAGAGAAAATGTGTCTTCCTGTTGGCTTGGTCCTGGGTTCAGGTTCTCACTGCCCTAAGGGAAAGGTTGGGTTGGAATCACTGTTATTTCTTTGTTGGTGATAGTTCTGTAGGGTGAAACGTGAAAGGCAAAATGTTTCCCTCCCAATCCCAAACAACTGACTAACTGATTAAAGTGACTAAGCCAAAAGAAAGAAAAAAAAAAAAAAAAAAAAGCTGGGGGTATATATTAAATCCCTGCAAGCTACAAGTGTCTCTAGAGATGGTATTTACCCCTTTAATTAAAGCACCACAAAACAAGAAGGCAGGAACCTCAACTGCAAACAGCTTTTTTAGCTTTTCTTGCTCTAAAACGTGTGCTGTGGGGCAGCATATTATGTGTTATGAGGTTACTTCCTTTCTTAGGCTTGGAAGGGTTTCATAAAAAGAGCATCAGAGCCCAAACCAAAGTCATAAGTGACCTCCCTAAAGCTGAGAAAACACCACTGAGCCAGATACAGAGGGATTTGGTAGGTTATAATTTTTCTGACAACCCAACTGTAACTGAACATACAGGAGTCAGCATGTTTAAATTCATCTACCTGTGAAAATGCCTGGGCTCCAAATGGAGCCTGTTTCATACACATAAAAAAAGCCAGGCTAAGAATCTTTCAAATCCCACTAGCATTGCTGCTGTTTAGAGACAATTTGGCTGCATGAAAACAATGTTGACAAAGTGTTGTTCTGTTTTTCTTTAGTTTGAGTTAGAAATGTCTCTAAAGAATCCAGAAAATGCTTCCATGCCTCCAAATTTTTTTGCAGAGGTATTCAGATTTACTCTCAACTTAACTGCTTTGGTTTTGCACTTTCTACTGATGGCCAGTAGGAACAGAAAGTTATGAAATTTTCTGTACTCCTCCCAAACATGAGGCTCACAGAGTCCTTTACTGCTCATAGCCTTCTTTCAGGTTCTGTCTAAGCTGTGATTGAGACAATCATAGTCTTTATTATGATTTATGCTTCTTTAAGGGTTTTCATTGCCAAAAGGTCCTAGGCAATGGCTGGAAGTGCTGTTATCTGGGTACAGCAAGGCAAAGTCAAGAGGAGAGTCTGCTCTATGAAGAGCTCAGGAGTCTGTCCACAGACACTGTTTTCACAGCACATGCTGAAATTACACAGGGCAGGTGAGAAAACGGCTGATGCCCTGGCATGGGGTACTCCCTACTTTGAGGAATTCAGCCTGCAAAGTGCAGGAGTAATGCAAGGCCAAAAAAATGATATGTTTTGTTACAAATTTATGTATATTTCCTCATAAATGTTTGTGCCTCTCACCTCAATGATAATAGATGCCAGGAACCTGCTGTGCCTGGAGAAGGCAAAGAAACCAGGAGAAAATTAGACTGCTAGGCAGCCAACTATCTTCAGAACGAACAAAGAGGTTTATGTTGACTAAAATGGTATTTTGATGTAATGAAGCTTTTTTTTGACAATAACTATTTTATGAGAGGTTTGTATGCTTGTTTTTGTTGGTTTTGTTTGGGGCTGTTCTTGCTTGTTCTGCACCTTGGGATCAAGGAGCCCCTGCAGTGGGAGGAGAGCCTTATTCTCAGGCTCCCACCTGACATGATTTGCAAGCATGCAGCTTGGTGTTTTTCCACCTGACATGATTTGTCTTACAAGAGTGCCAGCAGAGGTTAACACTTCATTAACATATTTCACATCTTCTTTAAGAAGCATTTTTGTTATTTTCTAAGATCTCTCATTTCCTAATTAATTCCTCTGTCATCATTTTTTCACTGTGCCTCAGCCAGGGGAGTACAGTCTTTAATGAATTAAACAACATCTTATTTTTGTCTTAGAGCTCCAAATATATTGGATATTTAATTTGGGTTTGTGATAAATTAGTCCACCCTCCTCTTAGGCAAGACTTCTTATCTAGAAATAACATTTAATAAACAGTCTAAAGGCAATTACAGAAGTACCTGATGTGCTTCCTATCGTTAGATAGCCATTTCTACACATCCAGTTTGAATTATAGATTTGACTATTTTCTTTAACTATATATAAATAAATACATAAGTTTCACACTCCAAATTTGTTTTTCCTTTATCTATCTCAGCCATTTGATAGATTTGGTTGAGGACAGTGCAATGAGGAGATGTAAAATGCAATGTGGGAAAAGAGAGGGAAAAGGAAGACCCTGGCATTGGCTTTGCTTCCAGAGGAAACAAAAAATAGATTCACTTCTTGTGTTTAATTTCCTTTGTACTGAACAATGAACTGGTGAAAATCTTCCCTCAGTTATGGCCAAGAAGAGGAAAGCATGCTTCACAACAACAGACCCAAGGGGAATGGCAGCAAGAGAAGAGCTGATTCCACCCGTGAAAGAGAAGATGGGACCACAAAAGATGAGCGTGAACAAAAATGCACAGTAAACTGAAATCTCTGCTTCTGTTAAGGCATTCTGTTTGGTGTTCAGTACTCTAATCCTCAAGCTCAGCTTTTGAAGATGTTTCATACCCTATAAATAACCATACAGGCTACAAAGAGGAAGGGAGTTTCACAGGCTCCCAGCACTGAAAACCCATGTAGCAAAGAGGAAGAAAACACCTGTTACATGGTCATCTGGAAGACAAGGTTATAAATCTAGCACTAATGTGTTGCTTTTTCTAAGCTTCTCTTCTAATTTCTTGCCCAGCTGAAAACCCCAGCAAACCATTCATTCTCCATTTCCCACTAGCATGAAGTCTGGACACTGTCTAGGTTGATTTCTAATGTAAATGTTTTACACTTTATTGCAAAAGGCCTCACTGTCCAGAGTTTCACTGACATGAAAACTTCACTAATTGTTCTAATTACAAATCTCTTAGTTATGCCTTCAAATCTATGGTTCCAAATAATTACAGCTGCCAATCTCAGCAAAATGAGTCTCAGAGATAAAAAAACTATTGGTTTCTATAACAGTGACGGACAGGAATTTTACATGTCTGCAATTTAGAGCTGAAGCAGTGAGGATCTATCAGAACTGAAAGGCTGAATCAGAACTCAGTCTGAATGAGCTTTTAAATTATCTGCTTGATTAATTGGCTGTCTGCAGTTTGCTGCTGTCTCCATTTTCAGGAGTCTGAGTTAACTGAAACGTCTCCCTATAACAGCCATGTTATAAATTCACTGAGGATTCAGAACAGACTGATAGGACCGAAATTTGTTCAGCTTCCAAGCACTGAAACCAAGGAGATTTTTGGAGGAGCTCTAAAAATTATTATTCCCATGTTGCCTACCCCTCCTCCTGCCAGATGTGGCTTCGCCCACAGCTAATACATCAATTTATCTTTTTCCTGGTCACCATTAAATCAAACCACTATCAATTTCAGGGCTCAGGCTAAGTTGCAAGAGCTGTCACTGATTTAGGGACTGCACCCTTTAGGCCTAAAAATTATTGTCAACACTCTAAGTGATACATGGGATAAAAATGTATTCTTTGAATTTTCTGTAAAATGAGGTTCAAAATAACTGAAGCTATGTATAACTATATTTCACTTTCAGTCATTTTGCCACAGGTACAAATAACACAAACAGAATATGTAATTTTAGAAATAAAACTATACATTGTTTAGTGTATGCTATAAGAGGATCATATTCTATGAACATATTTTTAATCATTTAATCAAACCAGAAAACTCTTAATCCTATGTCAGAAGGCTAATGCAATCATTATTTTGGTTATATGCTCCAAGTCTCTATAATTTGGAAAACAAATAGTGGCAACTACTCTTATTCAGAAATCTTTCTAAGGAAGCCAATAAACCGGATTTTTATCCTTGGTAACAAAGCACACAGAATTCACCACAAAAATGTGCTTTCCATGAAACTAAACAACAAATGAAAATTCTTGTATGATTGCCCTGTATAAATAAAAGAAAAAATACTTGTGCAGGTCTTAGAAAGGAAGGAACAGGAAGGGTTTTTTTCTGGAAGTTTTCAGTGACTTTGGATTACTACAATTAGAATTCCCAGACTTGGGTTTTACTTTAAAAGAGTTAAGGTTTTCATAGGTCAAATTCTCAACAGAGTCTGTGTTGGGTACATCTGCTTTGAAGGGTGTCACAAGGAAGATTGAATATGAATATGAATATAATTAATACAATGTATTTTTAAATATAAAATATATGAATACAACATTGTTATGTTTTATAATAGTATAATTTGCAATACAATAAAATATACTATATGGAACAAACATTTGCAAATCCGGTGGGAAAAGCCCTCATCAAATTCCAGCAAGAATTTCACTTTGGGGAAGGATGATCAGAGAGAGAGCTAGGGTGAGGTAAAGAAGAGATCTGCAGGGTAATTCACCAGCCATGCTACCATGGAAGGATAACAGCAGCTTCAATTAAAGTGAGAATCAGGATTTCCTCCAGAATCACAGGATGGTTGAGGTGGGAAGGGCCTTTAAAGATCATCTAGTTCCCACCTCCCTTTCACTAGACCAGGTTGCTCAGCACCCCATCCAGCCTTGCCACAGTCCCCCAAGCCTCACTGCCCAAGCAGCTGTTTCAGCAAGCTGGCAACATTCTCAGCAGCTCCCTGATCAAATCCTGCCTTGCTGCATGTGGGACAAGTGTATCCATGAGCAATTTCTGTGCTGTTTCTGAGCAGGTGGAAATAAGCACCAGCACTTTACTGGGTAACTGAGCCCTGGAGGGTTTTACTGCCTTATGTAAGGCTTCTGACTACCATCAGGGAAAAGTATCACAAATGAGATTGGGGAGAAAAAAGTCTGTAAATCTGTATGGCAGTTTTTATGGGGAAATGAAAACACACATAAAAATTAGAGTATTTTATTTCATGGACATGGCCTCGAAGTGTTGAGTCAATAGAACAGGAAGCAGAAGTGTTGTAAAATAATCTGGGATAAATTTCTCATAGAAAAGAAATCCACTTCAAACACATGATGAGGAGTGCTGTGTCCAAGCCACTTTCCCTTTGCCTGTACCCACCTAGGCCTTTGGAGATGAAATTCCTTGAGAGTGTGAATATTCTACATGTTTGAGTGGAGATTGTTAGATTAGGATCCAATATCTACAGCTGCACTGCAATGTATTGAGTTCAGTAAGAGAGGAAAAAGGAGACTTGGATAGCAGCACTGCCCCTGGGGTGAAAGTCACATCTCACAGGAACTCAAAGCTTCATTACAACAAAGCAGAGCAAGCAGATTCCTGACTCATTCTGATGTATGTTAGACTAGGGAACACAGCTAGCTGGTGGATGGCTGGACTGACTCCAGGCTAGGTATGGAGCTGGAAACACATCCCATCAGGGGACACGGCAAAGAGGCTTGAGTGCAGTGCTGCACAACCCTCCAAAACTGTGCTATGGTCACAGGGCTCACAGAGCACTCCCATCAGCTCGCTGTGATTTAAAACAAGACAGTTCATCTTTGACTGACAGCACTTGTTCCCATCCTGTTGACCCACATACATTGTGCCAGCTAGTCCATGGCAAAAGTAAGGGCCTCTAAAATCTGGTGGGAAAGAGAGGAAGGGGCGGGAAAAACACAGGGAACAATCTTTGCTGAGACTCAGAGCCCTTACTCCTACAGGAGAGACACAGAGTGTCACAGAAGCACATAGAAGCAGTAGTGGTATCTTCTGCTTTGGAAATGGGGTTGACACAGAGGAAGAAAACATTTGGTCTTTTACCCAGCGAGCTGCAAATCTGTCCAGAGAAAAGAGGTCCCTGCCCAGGAGTTAATGAAGTCCAGGAGTCCATTGTGCCACCTCAAAGGTGTTTTCACCTAAGGTTTCAAGGAGTAAGTAACAAAAGTGATAGGCTCTCTAGATTCACAATTCTTACTATTTAAAATCTCACCCTGCTATTGCAGGTCTTTGCAGCTTTATTTAAGTTGAGAAACACATTCCATCTGTTGTCTGAAAGAGGGTAAGAGACATCCTTTCAGTGTAACATCCCCACAGGAAAATCCCAGTGGCTTTTCTCAAAATCTCCAGAAAGCTCTTGGATGCACCTCAAGCAAATATCTCCTCATAAACATGACAAGGTTTCAGGAGCCAGGGACACAGAGGGAGTTTGGTGCAGCAGTGTGAGCAGAAAGCCAGATGGATGAGATGATCAAACTGTCAGAGCAGGGTTCTGTCGCAGACATGGCAAGAACACCTACACTACACTTTTTTCAGCGGAACGGGTTTAAATATGCTTTTAAAATTGTCTGGTTTTCTTTTAATCAAAGAGAAGTAGAACATTTGTGCCTGCAAAAGAAAAATCTTCTGAGGCCATTTAACATTACTTCAAGAGCTCAATTATTCTTAAGAAAATCTTACAGATTTTCCCCACCTTTAAGAGAAATGAGCATGTTATCCCTCAAGAAAGACAGATATCTAGGCAGAGAGAAACACACACTTTTGGAGGTTTCATTTGGCCAATCACTAGGAGGGCTGAAGAGTGATGCAAACACAGGAGTCTTACCACGCAGAATTAGCTCTGCTCCTTGCAACACACTTGTCTTCAAAAATCCACTAGATTCAGCACCAAATATTAGTGTTCATTAGTGTTAGGGAAAAAGCAATTATAATGAGACTTGTCTAAATAGTTCAGTGAAGCTCCTGCTGTGCCAGTTCATTCCCAAAACAGTGACTGCAATAAAACACTAGACACACGAGCAGTCCCTGCTACAGCTGCTTCCGTGGTAGCATCCCCAGCAGTTTCCTTCTCTCCTGTGATCTGCTTGACGGTAACATGGCCATGTTCACCCTCATCTGTAGTCAGGTTTCCCTAATGCAAAGGTGTGCAGGGTGTGCAGGAGCACAGGTAACAGTGGAGTGGGCTAAAGCACCAAGAGGGAATGATACCAGTGAAAAGGAAAAAAATTCCTATTTTACATCAGCTCTATATCCAATTGCCCATTTTATTTCTTTTATTTTATTGCTTACATGAGGGGACAATATATCTTCTGGTGCCTATGTAAAAAGCACATCACACCAGGACAAACAGCCTTAACAACTATTCCATAACCAGCAGGATAAATGAAAACAGAAGGGCATTTTAAGGACAAGTTATGGCTTTTCCTGAAACTTTGCAAACTTGATATGCTTCACTAAAGTTACCAGGAATAGGGGAGGTTTACTGTCTTTGGATCATTTATAGATAAACTCAATGACAAAGTGTAGGAAAAATGCTTCAGTTTCCTGACTCGACAATCAGCCAAGTGGACAGGCCTTTAGGACTGAAACACTCTGCAAGTACAGAAATACATTGCTCTTGGATCTAATACATCCTTAGGCAAAAATCAGCTTTCCATTTTTCCATTTCCTTAAAAGAACATCTTAACAGGCAGAATGTGACAATATTAATTAATGGGGCAATGAGAAAAAGCTGTTGATTTTGTCCCCAAGAAATTTTCCCTAATGGCTCTGTTACTGAATCAGTTCAGATTATTTCAGACAGTGGCACAAAGGCATGATATGTTTGCCAAGTCTTATAAAGTTTGATGCAACAAACAGCACAAGGAGAGAGATTCCAGCTTCCAGGGCTGTTAAATCCTGGGAAGGCTGTTCCCTTTGTGCAGCAAAACTGTAAGGAAAAAGGAAAAGACCTACAATGCTTAAGCTAAATAATACGTAAATAATATTATTTACCTAAAAAATGGGTAGTTTATGAAAAAGTTTTCAATAATCTGTTCAATAAACTGTTCCTTTGAACACCACCCTGCTTGGTTCTTCATTCAATATATCTGAAGCCACAGGTTTGAAAACTGACCCCGGCACTCAAAGAAGGTGCTCATTTAATAGCTTGGTTCAGATTTGAAATGTAGTGGCCCTTAAACACTCTTTTATTTTTGTTTAAAACTTAGCTAAGCACTTTTCCAAGTGCTTCAATGAAGTGAGGCCCTAATTGTTATATTTCAAAATACTGCTGATGTTCTGTAAAACGTGCTAACTTTTCCTGCCTAGAGGCAAGTGAAAGAAGTTGCTATTATTCATGTCCTGGAGACTTTGTTCAAAGAAGGACTGTGTCCTCCTTGACTTCAGCAGTGGCCCTTTGTGGCCTTTGAGCATGGGGAACACCCCATATGGCTCACAAAAAATGTTCCCATAATTAACAGAAAAAGAAATTTCATAAACAGGCAGAGTAAGCACCTCTGAAATTGTCCAAAGGCTCACCCAGGAAATCTACAGGGACTCCACTAAAACGATGGAGTTTTTTGCATAGATATTACTTCTGTGAATTTTCTTCTTCATCATCCTATTGTCACAAGATATTTGTTGAAATGAGAGAAAATTTTATTTCATCTATCTGATATCTGCAGAGGAGAAATGCTATGTAAAAATAAGGAAATATAAATCATGCAACTGTCTTCCAGAACTGCTTACCCTAGCAGATATTTTTCCTATAAAAGTAGGTTGGAAGGCAGAAATTTGATGTGAAAAGCAATATTTACTAATTTCATTTTTTCACCATATGTTGAAAGGCTTGGAAGGAATAATTATTTTTTAATGTAGGGGAAAAGAAATCTCAGGTGCTTCTAGCTTGTTAAGAGAAATCTTATATCCTTCCTTCTATGTCAGGGACAAATGATGCATTCTCTAATTTTCCATTAAATCTGCCTTCCTTTCATTGCTTCCATCACTTAAACTGGGACTATACTAAAATTTATAATTATTTGCTTATAACTCTTTCCTCTTGGGGGCTGCCATTCAACAAGAGAGCCACTCTAGTTTGGACGTATCTAATGCAGCGAGTCCATTTCTGTGCATGAGTGCCCAGAGGAAAATAGGAAACTGCCCTAAACTCTTCCCTGCCTCTCAGAGGGTAGTCTGATAGAGGACACCCTCACTACGTGACTTCCTCAAATACAAAATTTAATTTTCTGCTCTTATTCACAGTAGCCATGCCTGACCCTGAAGTTCCATTTGCAAAGGCAGCAACAGTTTGGGACCAAGGTGTGACTCCACCTGGTCATGCAGGTGCTGCATCCTCCTTGCCAACATATCTGACATTTATATGGTCACCTTCCTCTGTGCAGTTAAGCAGCACATCACAGGGCACAGGCTGCTGAGCATGTAACTGTAAAACCTGGGAAAGAAATGTACTTTCCTCTCAGAAATAAATGGTACCAATTGTGACTCCTGTGTGCAAAAGTGGTTGTTAGCGTCACACAGAATTGTGGCCTTGCAAAAGGCCACATAACTGGACATTTATCAATATTTCAATGTATATTCAAATAAAAATGTTTACTTGAAAGTTCCCCAAAGCCAGACCCTGCTTTCACCAGTATGCAACCCAGGGAAGTCTTTCATGGCAGAAAAAGTGTCAGTTCAGGGCATGCCTCTGGTGCACCTTGGTCAGTCCCTCATGGCCTCTAGCGAGCACATCGCTCCGTTTCTGCAGAAAAGGAGCACAGCTGTCAGAGCATCACACACAACATACAGAGAGTGGCAAGTTGTTGCCTGACTGTCATGTTGTTGTATATACAGTCTGATGGCCACCAGCTCTTTAAAATTCATTTTGGTAAGCACATTTTCACAAACGTTGAAGACGACCATAGGATGTACTGTCATAACCCGGTTTTCTCTCCCTTCAGGAACAAATTAAGTGTGGAAATGCAGAACAAGCAGTGCCTAGTCTGATAGACTTCATCATATATATATTTACCTTGCAAACACAACAGTGAAATTTGAAAAGAGAACACACATTCAAAGTGATGTTTCTTTACACAGAAAAATAATCCATTAGTCCTTGCTGGAGAGAATAAAACTCCTCCACACAGAGGATCTTACTGATTTACATCATCCTTTCAGACATGCAAGAGGCATATGTGAGATCCATCTTCACCTCACATCAGCTCCCTGTTCATTTTATTTTGTACCTAATTTAAATTAACCCCCTAGTTTTCACTCAGTGAATGAAGAGAGATTTCTAGAAGTTACTAGAAGTTACTCATAGCCCCTAACTTCACATGGCTAAAGTCAGAGCTCATTGACTTCACTACTTTATTTTTTTTATTACCAGGAGACAAGAACTCATCCCCTCACTCCCTTTAGAAAGCACCAGCCTCAGTTTATGTGGTTTAAGAAGAATTTCTATTCATTCTCATAAAGCAAGATGACTGACTATGCACCTACCCCTTCTTTTATAGTCATGGCAAGGTAGATCCTTTCTGTATAATTCTGTGTCTCCTTCAGCAACATTTTATCACAGAAAGTTAGTCACTTACTCTCTGAGTCTTCTATCTGCTTCCAGGTTGCCATCAGTGCAACTGCTGGGTGTGTCTTCTTGCCCTTTCTCTGCTTCTTCTGCCACTTCTGTGCACACTGATACACACAGAGCAAAAAAACTGAAATATAAATTGCCTTTATATTCTGTGTCAGGGTCCTAGAGGAATCAATTCAATCAGCTGCCTAAGCTCTTGCCTAAACGTGCATGAAGCTCAACTTCCCATTATTACAGCTATTGCTAAACTAGGCATTTAATAGTCCTATGATTTGTCCTGGAGTCATTTATCACATTCAGCAGCTTCAGTGAAGTGGTTTAAATAATTATCCAACAGTGAAATAATATTTACAAAAAAAGTCAAAAAAACCTAGGGGGATATAGGATTCAAAAAGTGACAGAGAGCATTTGTTAACTGGGTATACAAACATAGGAAGCTATGTTCAGTATCATACATACTTTGTTCAGCAAAAATCCTTAAACTGCCTTTTAATGATTGGCACATGAAAACAGTGTTCATCATAGACAACAATACTGTACAGATATTGGTGAATTGAAAAACTTACTACTAAGGCAATTTCACAGAAAGATTTTGGCTTTTTCTGTAAAATCTCCTGCTTGCTTAAAAACTAAAACTGAAGTCTAGCAAAAAGCAAGTCTATAGTTCGTTGCACAAGTCATTCCTAGATACTAAATTAGATACTAAGTTGTATGCTGGGGTCAGGGGCTGCCCCTCCAGAAAGGCATGGATTTTCTGTAGATTTCATGTCCCCTCTGCCACCCCCAGTCAGACATCTCAGTTTTGCTGGGGTACCACAAATCTCTCTGATGATGCATTCCGTTCATGCCTTTTTGGCCTATGGGTATTTTTCTTTTCTATCTGTAATTTCTTTTTTACAGATTGAGGCCAGCCTTCAACTGCACGGCTTGTCATGAAGCACCTCCATTTTATCACTATACCCTGTCCCCATGGTGAAGGGAACACAGCACAATTACACTCGTGCCACAGAGGTGGGCTTATAGCAGTGTCTGCCTAGAAAAGAGCTTCCCCAGGGTGCTCAAGTGTGATATTTACAGTCAGAAATGGTGACTAAGCTGTAGCAAAGGGCTGGTATACAAAGAGGGAATTTACTCAGCAAGGCTCCCAACATTCTTAATAACCTACCTTCCTCCAGAAAAATCTGTGTGGTGACAGTTGTCCCAGCAAATACATACCTTTAATGTACATCACACAGTCATCCTGTCATTAGTATTCCCAAGTTATGTTTGTTCTCTGCTATGTACTATTCACTTGCTATTTAATCAAGCCAAACAGCTAAGCTCTTCCAATCTTTTTTTCCCTTAACTTCCTAAATAGGTGTTTTTATCTTAGCTGTTCTTTCATTATTTTATAACATTTTTGTGAATTACTAGATTTTATAATTGTTATTGTTTCTGTGTTGATGTGTTTTGTAGGTATCACAAGAATTCACTCTTCTCAACACTATAGAAAGGCAAATTCAGACAGACAAGGAGTTCAGGAAACCAGGGAGACAGTGCTGGACACCATGACAGGCATTACTCTTGGCATATAAAAAACTTCATAAGCTTCTTATGTTTGGAAAATGTCAAAGCACAGGAAAGAAGTTTAAAGAGTGATTTGCTGAAGAGCAGCATGGTCAGCAGGAGGCTGTTACTGGTAAGTCATTTTTCCCCAGACATGAGGCACAGAACAGGAGAAAGCACAATGTCTGTCACTGGAAATTCAGTCAACATGAGCAGGAGAGCTGGCATTGTGGCCAGTGAGAGCTTCTTGGGCTCAAAATGAAGACAGACAATTCAGATTTGATACTTTAGAGGACTGGGGGATGGCAAAGGCTGGAAAGAGGGAGAGGTTTCCCACTCACTGCAGACCATCCTTGCAGATCTTTGCATGTGTAAATGCTGGTACCAGAGGCAAGGTCCAGGACAGAGCGGTGGGGGTCTCATTTTGCACATACCCTGTCCTGACTCACACAGCTACACTGACAGAACTCCAAAGTGAGGATACTGCTGAAAGGATAAAGGGATTTATTTAGTTTTTAAAAAGCCACTGCTGATGTGTTCTTATACGGGTCAGCTTGGCTACAAACTGCATAGGCAGCACAATGGCTGCACGTAGTCATAAGTACTCCCTTGGACATTTCTGCATGCACCAGCTCTCTCACAGGGCTGGTGCTCACTGCTGAGATGCTTTACTGCCAGAGAAGCAGAGCAGTTACCTATGGAAACACCATGGGAAATCAGGGTGAACTCAGCACTGTGGTGGGTAAGCTGGAGAGCCATGAAATAACCCAGTGCCTGAGAGCCAGCAGTCCTTGCCAGCTCTCATATCACAGTGATTTATGGAGAAGTTTTCTAAAAGTATTTTTCCTCAATATTTAATCATAAAGTAGCCTGGAGGTTGGTTTCAAAAGCATTCAAAACTCCTGGAAACAGCACTTACCCTTTTTGGTTATTTTCACTTAGAGTAGCTAAATACTTACCTATCTGACTTTTAAATCTAGTACCTCAAGGGCAATTTTGTGAGAGTTGTGGGTAATTGGTAGTTCTGAAGCTGTTAATAAGCTTAATATGCAAGAGTCCAGATATGCTTTAGCTCATGGAAGAACAACTTAGTTAACCTTGTTAACCTAATGTCTAGTCACTTCTGTTGTCACCAGTTTGTAACAATAAAACATATAAATGTATTTGAACTAGAAAATACTCCATTTTTGAGCTGGGAGAGATGTGCTTTCAACCCAGACTGCCCCTTACCACCTTACAACACACAGTCCAGTAAATAGAGACAACATCATAGAATATCAAAATCACAAATATTAGACCTTCCACTGAAGTTGAAAGTCAGGTATGAAATTTTCATTTGACTGGCAAGGTAGCAAAGATAAGTTCTCCACACTTTCTTTGAGCTGGTACTTCTAATGCACCAGTGATCTAATCCCAAAAACAATGGTAATTGTAAAATATAAGAGATTTGTTAGTGTTGAGTCCTTTTCGAATTAAAAATAAATCCGTGACTGTTACTTCACATTAACATAGGGAAACTTCTCTTCCTCCATGAGAGGCGCTCACACCTCTCAGAAACAGCGTGTATGTGAATTTTACAGTATGGCTATGGATGAATACCTCTTATTCCACATCAGGAAAACGTTGCCTGTATTTCCATTTCACCTCATGCACCGTGACATTTTTTTTTTTGATTTGGGGACAATTTTCCTTCTAAAAACTTCTAGACATGTAAAGCAACTCTGAAGTTTCCATGGAAATGTTCTAGAAAACAACAGACATACCTTTGGTAGGTTCACCCAGAAGCCTCCTTAGCTGTCTCCTTCATTCTCAGCTCCATGACAAGAAAAATCTGAGCCTGATGGTATTGTCAAAGAGCTTTTACCACTCATTTGATTCAAAATTCAGCTAAACTGTCAAGATGTTGCTTTCAGCCTTCACTAGCTCATGTTTAAGAATCATAGCAGAAGATAGTCTTCAAAAACACATAAATCTTAAAACACAACCCAGATCTCTGGGCAGCTTTTATTCCCAGGGAATTCTCAGTTCCAATAGCATAAGTCCTTATATTTCTAATTTTGTTAATCAGTTGCTAACAGCTTCAGGTCTGAGCCAAATTAATTTATGCCCACAGAGAATGGCCCCATAATGGTAGTAGCAGTGTTTGGAGAAGAGGTACTGCAATATTGCCAACATTTGAGAAAGTTTTTCAGAATAAAGCAGGCAGAACCAATGAATTCATAAAAGGCTGAGTTTATAGCCAATGCAGATATTAAATCCAGTAAAAAGTTATGAATTTTATCATTCATGTAGTTTCTTCATTTCATTTTGTCATTAACATTTGTAGCAACTATGAATGTTATGACTCTTAAAAATTGCTCATTATTTTTATTGCTGTAGCTTTAAAATTTAATGGGTTTGATACAATGACAGAAGTATTTATATTTACAGTATGAGTCTCAAGATGTGCAAACCTGTGCAGTGTAGTGTTCTACATAAACACATCCTGTAATTCTTTGAATGACAATACATTAGCATTTCTTCAGGTGTAATAAAATATTAAATAATTAAGGAATATATTATTCTCACTCTTAGTAAGAAAGGAAAGAATCAACTATAAAATTTGTTACAGTTCTTTAAGCTCCAGTTTAAGCACTTAAGTTCAAAGTCCAGAACCTGAAAATCCATCTGGTCCTGAAGATTGGTCATGACTGCACAAATTGTTGGTAGTAAATTGCTTTAAAAGCTTAAATTTCTTCAAGTATTTATGTGCACAGTAACCCAGGAGCCAGAAGAGCGAACCTTTCCAGTATTTCAGGTCTGTGAATTAAACAGAGCAGAAGAACTGCTAAAAGCTACAGGCTTTGGTCATGATCTTATATCCTCATTGTCCATCTGCTTCTGGATGTTTTATTCCAAATTAAATGGCAAGAGTTTGTGTTTAATTTTTGAACAGGACCTCTGCCACCAGTTTCTGAGTCGCTGACTAAGAAGGGTTTCTGGTGCAGATTATAGGAGGGCCAGAAGAAAACCAAGAATTCTGGCCTCCAAGCACATCAAGGAAAAACTGATTTTGACATATTCAAAAGATTTGGACTTGGTCCTTATCCATTCACTTTCACCAATTTCTGAACATGGGTTGTGCTCTGTGTCCTACTGTTTTGGACAAGTTTATTTTAGTGAGTCTGTGTTAGTACTTCAGAACTTGATAGTTTTTACTATTATTTAGATTGTTCAGAGTAGTTTCTTTCAGATAACATTTACTGTCAGTTGTATATTAAATTTAGTTAAAGTCTCTTTATTTTGGTCCTTAACAGCTGTTATTGAGCAAAACTGAATGAAAAACACTCAACTTGGTCTTAGAGACACCAAAAAAATTGGCATTTTAAAATCTCCTTGAAAATAAAGAGATTAAATGCACCATGCAGCCAACCAAACTCTGGTTAGATGATGGGAAGTTCATTTTTGAAATTATGATCCAAGTTGCCACAGAAAAGCAGTGCCTGTTTACAGAAGGCATGTGCAGGTTTTTCGTTTGCTGGGCTAATCTCATCCATAATTACACTTTGAGACCCCAGAGCCTCATTTCTCCTGTTGGCTGATGAAATAGATGAGGATAGTTTTAAGAGACACACAACTTGCAGATATGAAATGAAAACATTTTAATGGCATCTGTGAATGACAACAAACAATGTTAGGGGAAGGGCACACTGGATATGAAAAATGACCATGTTTAGCAGAAATTATCCCTCTAACTCCTAGCAAAATTGAAGTGTCACATTTCTATAGCTGAGAAATGACCTTAGAAAATTGTTATCAAAATGCAGCATGTAAGTCCATCCCCCATGGTAAACATTCCAATGGGAGCTACTATTAGAGGATTCTGGTGATACTTGCTCTCATTGTGTTTCATAGGATCTATCTACACCCAATTTTTACCCATGATTACTTCAGCCAGGCCTTTCCCTGCATGTTACCTGCTACACCTGCATCAGAAATCCTCCCTGACAGCAGGTGCCAGCAGTAACACCTTCAAGTCCTTGGGTTGAAGCAGGTTGAACAGAGACCTCCTCTCACCTGAAAGGGGACCTGCTCTCTGTTCTGCAGGGGTGCTCTCTGATAAATTACTGTAGGCTTTTCTATACAATGCATATTGATATTGGAGTCCTTTAATGCAATACACTCTGCATTCATCTTTATTAAACAGAAAAATTGGACTGGGAGCATAACAACCAGGAGAGGAGCACAGCAATAAGAAAAAGAGGACAGCAAAGATGGGCCCAGGGTTCACCATATGAGCCCAGCCCTCTTCCAGGACATTTTACTCCTGCCTGGCTTAGCTCTAAGGTATCTTGTATGCATGTAGCATTATATAGGTAAAACTCATAGAACAGGACTAGGGAAGATGCACAGCAGTGCCTAAGATCTGGGCTGCTGCCACTGTCCCCACTTTTGCCTCCTGATTCACCCTAGGTCACTGGTTACCTGTGTTTAATACAGAGGTGTTTTATATTGCCCACATATTTTGCAAAGAAGTGTTCTGAAGATCAATCATTATATAACATTTCCTCATTCAAACTATGCTCTGATTCAGCAAAATATCTAAAGAAACATTTAATTGCTTGAATGATCCCATCTCTTTCAGCACAAAGTCAGAAGATTTTGAAGCATACACTGCAGTACTTTATGGCTAAGTGCAAATGAATAGCAAAAACTGCTTTTCTGCTGGTGGCCACCAGAGCTACTTCTTCTTTCCATAAGTTGGAAACGGAGACAAAATGTACTCCTATAATGAGGAAAATAGTATGATAGGAAACATTTAATTTATACCCAAGTATGTATTTGAAGCACTTTTGCATGAAGCATCAAAAAACAATTTGGAACTAATTTGTACTTCTGAATTTTTGTCTTAAAAGGAACCATTTTTTCTTTGAGAAATAAGCAGTGTGTTGACTTTAACATAAGGAAGGTTTCTGGAAAGACTTTTTCCCACAAATCTGCTGCTTTGTGGTTTGGTGTTTTTTTGCTTGATGCCTTTTCCTGAGCTCCCAGGAGCTCTCTTTCTCTCTCTGGGGCTCCATGGGAGGTTCCAGTCTGAAACCCAACAAGTGCTGCGTTGCTAGCAAAAACAAAAAGCATCTTATGGTCTGTCTGCTCCCAACTTGTTTACTCTCAGTAAACACACAAAACACCCAAACAACTTGCCAGGGAAATGGACCCAGAAGAGTAAGCATTCCTTTACTGAGGGAAATGAACCAATCTATCTGCTTCAACAGCAGCAATTGGGATAGTAGAGAGGGAAACAGGAATCAGCCGTAGACAGCAGTGTTCACAAGAGCTTGCTCTGGGTGTATTGTTCTTCCTTCCTATGAGCTCTCTCCCCTAAGTGAAACACTGCACAGAACCTGACTTCTACAGGCAAAGACTTTGAGGAGTTAAGGTTTGATGTCCATTGACTCCATTTTGGGTCAACCCCAGCAGTGATTATCAAAAACACAACCAACACAAAGAATTGATGGTATTATGTGCTCAGGGGACTGGGCCTGTTTCAATACCTGCCATTCAGCTTGCACACATAAATAAACATCTTTGGAAAAAATGCAACAGTATCCCATAGAATGATGAAATCCACTATGCACGTACAAATTTACCCTCAAATTTCAGACTGACTTGGACTGACCCAAGAGGAGGAAAACTGTCCACCTGCACCTGGAAAAGATAAAATATCCATACATGAAACAAGCAAATATCAGCCTGGTGCAGAAGTCACATTAAAATGAAGTTCCCTCCTACAAAATTGCTTCATATCAATCTTCTCCAGACCTGAATGGCCCCTGCTGCCGGAAGCTAAATGGACCCCTAATGAATTTGAAATAACAATGTCCCAGCTTCCAGCAACAGTAGCAGCAAATTCTTGCAACAATTTTCTGCTTTTCTGAATTCTTTCAGTTCCATCTTTGGCTGGATGTCCGGGTCTAGAGCGTGGTGGTGAATGGTGCTACATCTGGTTAGGATCTGGTCACACGTGGTGTTCCCCAGGGATCACTGCTGGGCCCAGTACTATTCAATATTTTTATCAATTATGTGGATGAGGAGACTGAGTTTACACTCAGTAATTTCTTAGACAACACCAAGTTGGGCAGAAGTGTTGATCTGATGGAGGGTAGGAAGGCTCTGCAGAGGAACCTGGACAGGGTTGATGGGCCAAGACCAATTGTGTCAGATTCAATGAGGGCCAAGTGCCAGGTCCTGCCCTTGGGTCACAACAGCCTCAGGCTGGGGGAAGAGTGGCTGGAAAGTGGCCCAGTGGAAAAGAACCAGGGGGTGCTGGTCAACAGCAGCTGAACACAAGCCAGTGTGTGCCCAGGTGGCCAAGAAAGCCAGTGGCATCCTGGCCTGGATGAGAAATAGTGTGACCAGCAGGAGCAGGGAAGTGATTGTCCCTGTTCTCAGGACTGGTGAAGTAAGTCCTGTGTCCAGTTCTGGACCCCTCACTTCAAGAAGGACACTGATGTGCTGGAGCATGTCTGGAGATGCGCAATGAAGATGGGGAAGGGTCTGGAGCACAAGTCTTGTAAGGAGCAGCTGCAGGAGCTGAGGGTGTTTAGCCTGGACAAGAGGAGGCTCAGGGGAGGCCTTGTCTCTCTCTACAACTGCATTGAAGGAGGGTGTAGCCAGGTGAGGATTGGCCTCTTCTCCCAGACAACAGGTGAGAGGAAAGAGAACACAGTTAAGATGTGCCAGGGGAGGTTTAACTTGTACATCAGAAGAATTTCTTCATGGAAAGGGTGTCTGGGCTTCGAGATGGGATGCCCAGGGGGGTGGTGGAGTCCCTGGGGGTGTGAAAGGAAAGCTTGGACATAGTACTGAGTGCCGTGGTCTAATTGGCATGGTGGTGCTCAACCAGAGGTTGGATGTAATTATCTCAGAGGTCTTTTCCAATCTAATTGATTCTGTGATTTCCAACAATGTTGAGGAATCAACCAAGGTGTGAGAACTAGGACATTTCAAGACTCCTTTCTCCACTCAGCCCTAGTGACTGGAACATTCAGAGCCCATACTCTATTAAAAGTTGCTGTTGTTGTGAGAAGAATGGCTGAAATAAAAAAAAAAGTAATTGTTTTTCTCTGGTAAAAGGGAATGCTTGCCATGTGTGTTTTGTGAGTATGGGGATGTTACCCAGGATTCCAGATCATGCCATTTATCCATCTGACAAGTAATTATCCTGCACAATATATCATGCACAATTTAAAAGCCCCACAAACATCAGTGAAAACTAATCAGCCTATTTATTGTGGCCTGCTCAAAAGACACAATTGGATCTAAACCTTTCAATGCAGCTCCTAACAAAGTCAAGGTATTATGCTAAGACTGAACAAGAATCCAGATAACATAGGACAGTAAATGAGATTTTTGCCGTTAGGACTCACAGGCTCAATACTGGCCTGAAATTGCATAACCTGACACCCTGACTTGGACAGGCCTGAATTCAGCTGTTTAACTGTGACAATAGTCCAATGCCTAAGCTTATTTTGGTTGACTTATAGTTTATAGTTTAATGAATACCTATGTTGTGTGGACCAAAGTGCCTCTGAACTGTCTGGAATTAAATTGGTCTGGAAGATGGTAGGTGCAGGATTATACTGGAGGTCACAGATTATAAAACAAATCATGCTGATAAAGTCAGCAGTCCATACAGGACTTTCATTCCTCTGGAGAAACTGTTCTAGCAGTAAGAAAAAAAAATAGAAAAACTAAGTAAATGGAAAGCAGTGAACAGCACAGAAACAAGCTGCTACAAAAAGCAAATGAAGAAAACCCAAGTGGAACCCAAGAGAATGGTGTATGAAAACTCATCACTATGTTTGTCTTGGCAAAGAAGAGGGAGACAGGACACCTTTCTCTTCCCTAGTGAATGCTGCAGGGTACTGACAGCTCTTCATAACCCACCCACAGGTACACACACTGAAACTCACAGCCTGTCAACTGGAGAAGCTTTACAAGGGTGAACATAAGAAATATACTAGGAAGAAAATTTTATCACATTTTAACTCTACAATCAAGGATTTCCAGTATTAATTTGAATTAGATATATGGAGTCCAAATATATCATATTGTAACCATACCAATAATGTTATATGATAAGACTCTAAAAACTTTCATTAAAGCAACGACAATTTTTTATTTTCTCATATAGGTATGTTCTTATTTTTGCTTATAAAAGGAATTTGAGTGTCAGAGTAAAATCAGAGTAAAATAATCCTAAATATTTCCATCCAGGCCACCAAGTTGCTTCCCCAGCTGATCTCCCATCCAGACAAATTATACAGCATGTCTTACGAATAGTAATCTGTTATTAGATTGTTATTGGATCAATTTTGTGTTGTCTCAGACTCTCAAATGCCACTGTATTTCAGAGAATGACTCATTTGCACTGCATAGCAAATGTGTCTGAAAAAGCCAAAGGTGCCTGTCGGCAGCCACTGGGCAAGTGAAGCTTTTGTCACACTGCAATCAAAGTCAGAGTTACTCACTAGGCACACAGGACCTGAGTGCAATTGGCCATTTCAGGAGTTTTATTCCTGGTAAAAATATAAGTGGAGAGAAAAGGAGAAAGATAAGAGGAGCAGGAGCATGGAAATAGAATCCAGAAAAAGGGGCAGGATCAAGACAACAGAGAAATAAACTGTAGAGCAGTTTGAAGAATTGCACTGGATAGCATGTCTTGAGTTGATGGCAGAACAACTGACTCATTCTTGTATTATATATTGTCCTAAATTTTTCATGAATATGCATAAGCCTGTCACCAGTAACCAAGCAACTAGGAACTGTCATATGAATTAATATTAATAAAAATGCAAAAACTCTACCATAAAACTTAGGGGTTTGAACTGTAAACAAGAAACAAAGAAATATGCATAAATGAAGTGATTTGGTTGTTTTTAAGTGCTGCTAGTTTCAAAGTACTGATAGACTATTTTTACTCAGAACTTTTTTAACAATTTTTGACTGAGGCAACATGCTACAGTTCCTAATGTAAATTTGGATTATACAAACTGTAATTCCATTTTGCAAGAAGAAATCCTTCCTATGCCAGGTAGAAAGACATTAGCAGTTCTAAGAAAGATACATTTCTGAGAAGCAACCTTGCAAGTTCCTAAATTAAATGGTAGATCCATTCCATATATTCCTTCCACTAACACAAATTCATTTAGAAACAAGTACACATTCTTGATAATCCAGAAGATTTGCTGATGTATGGCTTGTGTATGCACGGCTGGCAGGTCTGAGCCAGCTCTCTTTCATAGCTGTGGAAGTCAGTGAGGGTTAATACGTAGTTTAGCTCACAGAGAGTCATTTTGATTTGCACAGCGTTGTCAAAACCCCCATGCAGACATGTATATATTAGAAATCATGTGCATGCTAAGTCCAGCACCTTCCAGAAACTTGGGACCCCCAACTCCTGCTTGGTGTAGTCAATTTAATGGTTTTAACCCCACCTTTCTAGACATCATATGTTTTAATTCCTATGGCATTATCCAGTGAATGAGATCTATTTTACTAAATTGAATGCAGGTAAAATTTCAGAATGAATATATGGATTTTACCTATTTTGGAAGAGCTTTGGGGTTTTAGTATTTTTCCAGGTTTTGGTGTTGTCAATTTTTAAGATTAAACACCCAGGCTTTTAAAATAACTGATAGGAAAATGAGTAAAATCAGGTGGGCATCATTCTTTTTTCATGAGCAGAAGAATCCATTCCAGGGCAGCCCTTCAGCCGTAGGGTCTCTGTTTGACTGTGCTCAGGACCTGCATAGAGAAACTCCTCATGGTGTTGGACATGCATGCAGCTGAGCTGAGCAGTTAGAAACCCACTGGATGGGTCTCCTAAAGGTAATAAGCAGAGCTCCTGCCGAATCAAAGAATTGTGTGGCTTTCCATAATACTCAGCAATTCCTCTATCAGCACCACTAAAAGTACTGCTAAGTATGGCTTAACAAAGATAGAAGAGGTCAACCTCATGAAGTCTCTCCTAGGGCAAACTTAGCCATGGCCAAATCTTCCAAATCTGCCTAAGAAACTCACAGTGGAGAATCTCTTGGCATATTATAAAAGACAGCACACAGCCTATTATTTTGAGCCTTCAATTAAAACCTTAAAAATTCTGCAAGTAAAAATGAAATATAAAACCTGACAATGCGGGCGTAACTTTAAAATAATAATAATAAAAAAATAAAATTATAAAATTAAAGAAACAAAAGCATGATTTTGTTTTTATAGATGCTGAATTATTGGTCCTTCTGTGTGTACAAAAAAACCCAAAACAGACTCACACTCTCAACCAAGAAAACAGCTGGAAGTAATTGCTGCCCTGGGGGAAATAGATGATGGGGACTAAAACTAAAGGTATAGAAATGTCTTCAGCAGCTCTAAGGCCAAGGATAATGGTAATCTGAGTCCTGACATTGGTGCATTAAAAAAAGATCTGTTTAAGGCTAAGGACCCAAGACTCCCCACAGACCATTACATAAGCTTAAAAAAGAAAAGCGAGGGAAAAAAGGAAAGAAAATTGATAGTGTATTTAAAATTAATGACCAAAGGTTAATTGGTACTTCACTGACTCAATTTGCAAATGGATTATGATGGAGAAAAGTGTCTTTCTGACAGAGTTCACACACAGCAATGGCCCTGAGCACATATATATCTCTTTGGAATAAAAAGTACATTTGACTTTCTATAGAAGAAACCATATCCTTCTCAATTTACCAATAGATTTCATCTCAAAAGCTCATTTCAGCATTTTTTCTATCTAATTGGAATTCAGTGTTTGATTTACTATTTCAAAGCATATTTTTACAGAAGGTTCAATCTCAACATTTTGTTCAGGATGTTTCTTGCCAATCCTTCCTTGCAGTTTTTTCCTCACTGCCTTTTTGTTGACTGAAGCCAGGCTCTGCCACCTTCCTGCTCCTTCTGTGATCCATTGGTATTACGGAGAAACAATTCTGGGCTTCCATTGCTTCAGCCCTCTTCCCTTTATCTCAGTCTTGACAGCATCCTCTGTATTTTGTGATCTATTCCTTCCTACCTTTGAGAAACTGTGAAAGCTTCAGTCATATTCCTTTCTAGCCTAAAACACTAAAACAGTGACACTGAGGCTAGATTGTATCACAGCAGATGGTTAGCTTCACGGGAAAGCTGTGAAGAAAACCTAATGACCTTGTTTGCAAGATTGCAGGAAGCAGGAACCCTCACCATTTCCTCTGGTCTCCTCCACATTTGTGGGTCATCTTATTCCTTGGGAATGGGAATTTATCTTCCAAGCTGGCTGACAGAATTATTTAGCTTCTGGCTGGCTTTGTGCATTTCTATATTGGACTAAATGCCTCAATGTTCTAAAAACATCCAATTTTCAGACACTTTATACCTTGCTCAGGTTTCTTCCTCAGCTCTTCCAGTTAAGCCTCCATGACTGAACCATAAGGGGACACTGGCAATGGTCTGATGGCTGCTGGTTGCAAGGGCAACACCACCTTCTTGATCCCACCTCTCCTCCTGTACACATAGAACTGTTTGGGACCTTTAAATTTGACAGAGAAAATACAGGCCATGGTGCTTCAGGTAAACCTTGAGGCCACATTTAGGAAGATGGAGGGATGCAATGTATACAACCAAATTGACATTTGGGTAAAATGAAGGTTGGAGAGGGTGGCTGAGTCAGAAGAGAGAATGATCTGACACAATGCATAAAAAAAATGGTCTGTCTTTTGTCTGTGAGCTATTATGAGAAGCAAAAATAAAAGTAATTTGTCAGAGTAGTCCCTTTCCTTTTCAGATAATCTTAGAGGCTGCAATGGGAGGAATGAAACTCTAACCCTTCTTCCAAAGTGCAGTCTTTTCATAGCACAAATATTGTGCTCACAAATATTCCTCTTCATTACACTCAATTATTTGGAGCAGCCTAATTTTCACAAAATAGGCATTCTAAACAACAGACAATACACATACACAAATTCTGCAAATGACTTTCCACTGATACCCAGGCAGGTATTTAATGTGCAATGAAGAATGACTGCTTATATAAGCACAGTGTTTTCCATACCTTCCAGGAGAAACTGTTCAATATATTCCGTATTTTCATTAAATCAGTTTGAATACAAAATAACAATTAGAGATGAACATGAAATATTACATTAGGCTGAATTAACATATCAGAGTGGAGGAACTTGAAGAGTTATTGTTCCCTCTCCATGGCAGGTGACAGAGAGGCCACTTTGCTCAGTTGTCCTCCTGCTCCTCTCCATATATTGGGGTAGATAATGGGAGATTCTGTCAAATGTGCAGAGCATTTTGCATTTCTCCAGTCCCTCATTTCTGTAGTCCTGAATCTCATCACCACAAAACCTATATAAAAAGACATCCATTTTGTAGTGGTATTTTTACCATTTGTTCCTCTCTTCAGCCCAGGGACATACTGGAAGTATGATGTCTGCAAGGTGGTGACTCTGTTCAGCCCGCAGCCTGGCTACTCTTCTCAGTCTAAATCCTGGGCCCTGCGGATACCCTCGGTCTGCCTTGCTCCAGGGCTGGCATGGAAATGCTTCTGTAGCCAGAGCCCAAGATCCAGCACGTGCTGAAAGGCAAGTCCCTGTTGCCTCCTTGGAGCATCCCATTTAAACCAAGATTAGATGATTCAGATCAGATTCATTTCTTCCTTTGATTGTACTTGCGTCTCCTCACCTGTCACTACCAAAGAAAGGCTGGTGTTTCAGAGCAATGGCCTAATTCAAACTCCACCAACACAAAGGGCAGGCAGCAGAGACTGGCCAGTGATTTCATTAGGAGAAATGTCCTCCCTGGGCACTGTGACAGAGAGCTTGTGACACTATGAGAGAGAGGCAGCCCTCTGTGTGTTCCCCCAGGCCACTCCCCTGCTTCAACAGCATGTGCAAGGCAGTAAAACAAACCAGAAGATTACTTTCTCTTGGCAGTCAGGTCTCCTCTGGTCACCAGCCCTTAGATCCTTGTCATCCAGCCTGGGGTTTTTGCTCAGTTTCTCTCAACCTTTCTTTGGCTGCCTGCCCCCAGCACTTCCAGTCCTCTTCTTGGAAGATCCACACAGCCAGGATGGATGGCACAATGCAGGTCACAGAGGTCCCGTGAAGGCATGGCTCAACACCTCAACAATTGCAGGGCTGGATTCTGCTTTCCAGTCCAAGGGCTGATGTCCCCAGCCTCGCTGACACCAGTGCTAACCTGGCTATATCGATGGAAGGTGCTGTCAGGGTTAGTCTCTGGGGAGAGGGGAGGGAGGCACCCCCACTGGGTGACTTGGCACCCCTTTGGGAGGAGGGATGAGGGGGATTCTGTGCTGGGGGTACACACAAGCCAAGGAAGATAAGCCATACTTGGCTGTAACCTATGTTATTCTTAGATTCAAGCCGATGAGGCAACGTGAAATCATTAATTCCATATTTTAACCGAAACCCCAGCAGGGTGATGATGGTGTCCATGACCAGAGCTCCCGAGTGCTGTTGGCAAGACTCATGTAAATTGGAAGTAATGCCCATGGAAAGATCTCCCACCCAGACTGCCACTGACCATTACTATGCTCATTTTGGTCTTGCAGTGTACGGTAGAATGCAGAAGAAAAAAAAATGCCAAAAATTAACCTTTCAGTTATGTGCAAAAAGAAGCTAATGCTTTAATCTCTATTCTCCTCCACACTGTGTAAGTGAAGCAACCAATATTAATAAAATAATATTAAAAATATATAAAATAATTAATAAAATATTGAAAGAAGCCTGGTGTTCTGCATTTTTTGTAATTTTTGTAATTGTCTTTTCCTAAGAAATCAATGTTTATAAAACAGCAAATAAGAACACTATCCCATTTTCAGGAAAACCTGTGAGTATAGAGTAAAAGAGCCCAGTGTGAAAATCTTTCACTGACCTCATGAAATAGTGAGTACAGAAAGGTTCATCATGAAGTACCAGATGACCCCAGAGAATATTACACTTCTGTTTTTCAGGTTGGGATACAGGCACACACTGACCCTCAGAAAATTATTTATCTACTTCAATATGTTTTTTCTCATTCCTACAAAGAGCACAGCTCAAAACGTCCCACATGCATGTCACTCGGCCCAATTCCCAGCTTTACAGATCATTCATTAGAGATTAATGAATGTGTTTTAATTATTCATTCAATTCCCCCCTTTCAAATGCAGAATACAGAAATGAGTCTCACACTTAAAGACATGAGATTAGAGCACCCAAGTTCATAAGAGCTAATCATACAGAATCTTAAACAGAGCCTACCAGCTTAGTCTGCACACTCATGTAGGCAACTGAAGCTAATAAATTAACTACCTCAATAAAAAAAGTCTCTAGCCATACCATCCCATCATTTCCCATTATTGATGACGCAAATCTTAAAAAGCATGGATGGGTATTGAAAAAAAATTCCCCAATCTCTTTACCTGATTATTTCATTTGTAAGAGTCTCAGATATGGGCTTTATGAAAAAATACTACTTGTAAAAAAAATAAATGGCCAAGAATTTTATGTCCTATTTTTCTTGTAAGCAAACAAGATATTAAATCTCATCTACACTCCCCTTGTACCTCCCATTTAATTCTGGCATTTTGGTCTTAACTCAGTACCTTAAGAAACATAACTTGAGCTTCAAAGAAAATGAAAATGTGATCCACATTGGCTGTTTGCCTATAATTACCCTGTGAAAAGAAACAGTTCATGTTTCAGCTTCCCTGGGGCTGTCACCAATGGCAGCTTAAAGTACAGCTCATGCCTATGGAACCATGGCCTAACAGCACCTCACAAACTGTGATTGATTATGTCATTTCTTTCATATCTAGGGGAGTAAAGAACAGGAAAATATAACAAACTTCTCTACAGAAAGAGCAGAACCTGAATCAAAGCTCAGGATGAGCCTGTGACCTGGCTGCTGTGGTGTGCAGTAGTTCTAATGTGTTCCCTGATGTGCCACCCACGAGGGCATCCTTTATCCCAGCCAGGGTAGCCACAAACACCAAGAGCTCTCCGAGCACACAAGGCAAAAGCACTTGTGCATCACCCAGAGCCCTGCATCACACCCAAGACATTTTGAGCAATTGAAGTCAGAAGTAAACATCTCACTAAAAATAAACAAAACTCAGCATAAAGGTCTGAGGAGGAAATGCCTTTTCAAACAGCAGAGACACCAGCACAGCACTGGGCTGCTTATGCAAAGGGGGAAGGAAGGGCTAATGGCATTACAACCATGACACACCACTACTATTTATGGCAAGTACTTTCTCTAGTGAAATGTAGCACATTATAAACCACCCATGACCACTCAGCTGGTTGGAATATTTGGCTGCTTAAATATTCTAACTGTGCTGGAGGAGATAGCTGAACTAGCAGCTCAGGGCCAGGAATTAGCCCCAGGTCAAACTCATTCACATAAATGACATTTTCCTACACTTCTGGAAATAAATGGTCCTGAAAACTCACAGGTGTTTAGTACTAATAGTGCTAATAATTGCATCTGAATTCCTGCATTTATAGGGGTCTGAGGTTTCAAGAGGACAGCAAGCTCTCCCAGAGCAAGTTACATTTTCACCAGGATGCCCTTCTTCTGCATTTCAGCTTGATCCACCCATGCCCTGACCAAGGAGTGCTGTGCATCTGAAACAGGTATCCTCCCCGAGCAGCCAGGACAGCAAACATGACCATCCATGAGCTTTCCCTGGAGGTCAAGAGCAACATGCTCCACCAAGTATCCAACCTACTGCTTTCAGTGCCTTGGGCAGTGCTGGAGCTCCTCTTCAGCAGACCAAGGCATGGTGCTTCCTGCAGACCACACACCAGCAGCACACACAGGCAGTGGCAGTGGGAGCAGAATGGTAACTCAGGTGTACTCAAAGCTCAATTTCAGACTCAGACTATGACCTTGTCCTCAATGGACACCCATTACTCCCACACCTCTGCACTACCTAACCAGGCTTCAGTGTTGCTGTCCATGACAGCACAGTAGTGTGTGGCTTATTGTCCAATTTTAACTTTTTTTTTTTGTAGTCTCTTACAATGCACACAAAGCTCTGTGTGTGAATATATTTACACTGTAATAGAAGGATGAATTTCAAGGAACACAAATTTATGGTGCATATTCCACACGCCATTCCTGCAGCTCTCAGATACCAGACCAAGGATAATTTTCCTGTAAGAGGAAATATTTATTTTTATTTTTAGGCTTTTAATTTTAAGGCTCAAGTGACATTTCTTTTTTATTGTTTACTGAAATACAATGAACGGGATGACTTTCTATGTATGAATAAAAATTACTAATGATATAGGGCAGGAAATACATACAGGTACAAACCTTGGATTTATTTATAAAAAAGATCTTCAGAAATACCTTCAGTCATTTTGCACATCTGATCATTCATTTTGTGTTTAGTGGCAATTTAGTTTAGTGACATTTAGTGTTTAGTGACCTCCTCACATCTCTTCCCCTAGACCTTCAGCTTGCTTGTATACTTTGTTTTTCAAAGTTCAACACATTTAGACAGGTATTTGATAACTTCAAATCTGACAACATTGAAATCTGTGCAAGATAAACCACAAATGTAACACAGATCTGGTACATCTCTGCCCTGAAAGTACGTTTTCTTTTCATGTATGTATCCAGAGCTCCAGACCAAACCAGCACATCTAGGGTATACTGTAGAGATTTTTTTAGCAGAAGAGCCAAGCAGACTCAAGTTTAGTTCACATACAACCATTTTTAATTCAGCTTATACATGTAAAGTCTTTGGGACTGAACAGAATACTCCACAAAATTAAGCACTGGATCCACAACACAACAACCACGGTTACTCATGTCATCGTTTGTTTCTCAGACATGTCATGTATTTATCATATGGCATGCTATTGCTTTATGTCTACTTTAAAAAACTCAAACACATATTTGTGAAGCCCTGAGTATTATTTAAAGATGCTGTTCCACATAACACTTCATGATCTCGTGCACGAACAGAAGATCCTTAAAAACCAAGTCTCTGCTGCGATGAAAACCAGCTCTGGCAGTGCAAAAACTACACACTCACAAATTTCCTTAAATAGCCAGCAAGCACAGAAACCTTGCTGCTTGCAAATTGCATTATTTCCATATCTGCACCATAATCCCACTGTCAATACAATGTTTAGCCTTTATGCTATGCTGTTTCAAGCAGTGGTTAAAAATAAAATAGATGCCATCAAAAATACAATAAATCTGCACTTTTGGTCCATCTCCATTTGTGTCATTTACAATATTGTTTAGGAACAATCCTGTTCCTAAACAGGAAGACCCCAAACAGATCACTTTCATAGTAAGAACAGAGGATCCTTACAGTTTTGTGCATTCTGTGACACAATAACAAGTGAAGAGCAGAACTCGCATCCAAAGCTTTGCATTTGGTACCTGTCACAAGACATACCTTTATCATTCACATCTGCAAAAAATTAAGAGGGAATGCAAACCCTTCACAGAAGCTTTGAGGCAGCCACTGATCACTCATCCTCTTTTGTCCCCTAAGGGGATAAGGGCAAAGAAGGAAGGCTGTTTTTTCAGTGGACACAAGCTGTAATCTACACCCCCACATCAAAGGCTTGCTAAACAGAACTGGACAGGGCCTTGTTTTTCCCACTGAAGATCAGAAGAGAGCCAAGTTTTTATTGTACACATGGGAAGACTCTTAGCCATGTGGGAAAAATGGAACCCAGAACAGTCAATTACCTGAAAACGTAGCTACATGCCTAAAATCGTGGAACATCCATGTGCCTACCCAGATGAGGCACTTGAATTAACACCTTCTGGGGCTGCTCTGTGTACGACCCCATCAGCTGGATCACTGCTGGACAGCCTTTCCCATCAATGCCACTCTGCTTGGAATAATTAAACCTATACCAAAGCAAGGACCTCAATCATACGTAAGGCCCAGTAAAAAATCAGCTGGCTTCCTGCTATTCTTGTCCCAGTAGCTGCTTTTTGGAAGAACAGCGTCACCATGAGATACAACTGAGAGAAGCTGACAGTAGGAAAGGCAGTTGTGTGCTGATCAGGATAGATATAGGCTTTGCCTAACCAGTGCTTTGAAAACTGCCCATCTAGGCTCCAGGTGATTTTGACAAATATCAGAGTACTTATTTTCTGGGCACCAAGATTTAATGTCTTCATCAGGCTAAAGAAGGATTGACAGATGCCCACTTCCGCATTACTGGTCAGTCTCCTCGGAAAGTGAAGGAAATTTTCTTCTATTATTAAAGTTTTGCAAAACACTCCTCTAAAACATTAAGGATATTTAAGCTATATTCTCTACTGTAGAAAAAGCAGTATGAGGCTTATTGCAGAGGAGAACAAAGATGCACAGAGATGCTCAAAAATCAATGGTATATAAAAAATTCTCATATCAGAGGATGGAAACTACCAAACATATCCTTAGTGAGATAACAATTCAGCACTCAGTGAAAACTTAGCTTCATTAGTCAGTCAGTCAGACCAAGTAAAATAGAATATTCTGAGTTAGAATGGACCCACAAGGATCACCGAGTCCAACACCCGATTTCACACAACCTAGAAACATGTATCTAAGAATTTATGTAGGCCATTTACCTATGTGGCTTCCTGCTTGGCATCAATCCTGGGCAGCAAGGAAAGGTTCTTGTGGAAAACACAATGATTTCTGAGGCATATATGAATGAAAATCACACAGCTGCTGTATAGGTTTAACACTGCATATTTCACATTCTTTTATTTGGGGGCTTATTTAAAAGTAACAATTCAAACTATAGATAAACTACCAAAAAAACCACTCCTGATTGTGGTTCATGTAATTGCCCACCTTGACCCTGCATTCCAATGGCTATACCTCTACCTTTTGGTAAGCACTAAAATTACAGTGACCTAAGCATTTC
The DNA here is from genome assembly GCF_030490865.1 of Poecile atricapillus. NCBI lineage: Eukaryota > Metazoa > Chordata > Aves > Passeriformes > Paridae > Poecile > Poecile atricapillus. The sequence continues at coordinate 23,981,207 of NC_081250.1, read as the reverse complement.
AGGAGAAATTAAATGTGTTCAGTTCACCAAAGCTCTAGTAAAGATATTTGAATTTCTTATTTTATCCAAGAGAAGAAAATGGAAAGATATTTTACACTAATAGTCCCCAATATGTTTTTGTTTCTTCTAAGAGCTCCCTCAGGATTTGACTCCAGGGCACTTAGTCTGACGCAAAAGTCCACACTTTCATTTGTACCACCTTTTTAATGAGGATAAAAGTGATTCAGCTTCAACATATATGGTGACAAACCACTAAACAAGTTTTAAACGGAACTAGGCAAGACAGCATGGTCAATAAAGAACAGTATTAAATTTTGTTTTAAATCTTATTTCCTTTAAAACACAGATAAACAAGGAAGCTGAATAGGCTTTCTCTGAACTCACACAATGACACTCAGCACACTTCTGAAGAGGAAATTAGACCACAGAAAAGAACCATTATGATGACTCCATGGAGCAACTTTCTGTCACTATATGACTGCTGACATTTACTAACTCCTAGTTCCTTCATGTCTGAATTAAAGTACAATGGCAAGTACGAATCCCAAACTGAGAATTTAGCATGTTGGACACACCAGTAGATTGCAGCCTGTGTCATTTATTTTACCTATTAGCTCAAAGTTTACTTTAAAATGGTCTGAGAGCTCTCCAAAAAGTTGATTGTGTAATAAAAAGTAAAATTCCTGAAACTTTTCTACTGAAAACCAAAGGTAAACCTGAAAATTTCAGTGAAGTCAGTGATGCTCTGAAAAATTTATTTCTAGGGCACATATGCAGTCAAGCCATTTTACTTAGCTCAAGATCACTCAGGATGTCTACAGTAGAGCAGGAAACAGGAGGATTATTTTAGTATCAATCCAAAACTTCACTTAGAAGAACATTATTCCAATTCCCTGACATTTTTGCTGACATTTTGCATTGTTGAATTGGAAAAACAAAGTCTCACACACAAATCATATTGGCATACAATGTTTATTACCTTCTATTAATCTGAAGTCAGTAATTTTGATATTAATTCTGAAATAAACAGACATTTTTAAATACATATGAGAATGATGGGCTTTAACATGAGAGTACTTAGCTGATCTGCACTCTTAATCCACATGCAGGATACATCAATCAAATTATTATACATACCCTTTCATTTTACACTGGTCTATAATACAGCACAATTTCTGAAGATGAAAGCAGGGAGGAAAAGAAACCATATTTTCAATCTGTTTTTAAAAAGAGCATCAATGATATATTAAGTCAATGTGTTTCTCTCTGATTTTGGTTTTACTTACAGTATACGATTTTGCAAAACGTACAGCTCATCAATGATACACAGTGGCCCTTTACTAAGGGCAAGTAACCAAAAAAAAAAAAAAAAGAAAAATAGCAGAGAAGAATTCTACAGATTAAAAAAGTCATATTTTAGAACATTGTCACTTCAGAGTGCCTCCAATGTTACTAAGAAAGGTCATGCACAACATTAGAAATGTTGTCATTAGTCCATAAGAGAAATGTCTGCGTGCTTCACATGAACAGAAAAAAGGTGCAAGTCAGAAAGAAAGCAGCTTTCTCCAGTTATCTCTTAGGCCTGTCTATGTCATCAATGGTAGCTAACAGCTTCTGTCTTGCCTTTTTGTTGATGTAGGTGCCCAGACAAATATTCACCAGATTGGTCAACTGCTTAGTGGAATATTCCTGGCAAACAAAAGCAGATCATATTAGGGCAGAATAAAACACCAGACAAAGATAGAAAATTTAAAAACATGTACACATACTCAGTGTGGATTTTACAACTGATAGAAGCACCAGTAAACAGGGGAGATTTAAAGCTGCAGTTCAGTCATTTCTGGATAGTTTTCATAGTTGATGCAGAGGACAAAACTGTATTTTGCTACATGGAGGCTTATAATGGAAAATGCTTTTGACTTTAAAAGTACTGGACAGAGTTCACAGAAAGTAACTCTGTGAACATGTATATAAATCAATTTTTAATGTATTTTCCATTCTTTAGGAGGCTTGGTGGGAAATACATATGCAAATGATTAAGCCTTCAACACAAAATCTTTTTTTTTTTTAAACAAACTGTGATAAACGCTAGTGATCTTTTTTATTTTGACTTCCCATTTCCAATAAGCTTCTAAATGCTTCTGTCTCCAGAGTCTCAAAACTATTTTGATCTCAGTACATGATAAAGGAAGAAAAAATGAAAGGAAAAGAATTCTTAACAACTGTGAAAACACCAAAATATTCCCCAGTATTACCTTTATGTCTTAATCCGATCCAAAACACAGCTTTCACCAATGTGTTTTAAAAGAGTTTTTCCCTATAGGTCATCAAACCCCATGGCTCACAACCTCTCTTGGGCTCCAGGCAATACAAGGAAAATTCAAAGACATATTTCCTTCCTCCATTTCTAGTGGGATTTAAAGTAATCCCAAAATACAGATTTCAAGTGCTTCACTTTAGAAGACTTTTTACTTCAAAGATGGGTGTCTCCAATAGCATGTGACTATTACACAGATCTGTTATAATTGTTATATACTAGAGCGAAAGCATCTGAACGTTTTCAAAACACAAATATAGACTTAGCAAGAAATGTTGATTAAGCATTATCAAACGAAGAAAGAAAAAGCAATGATTTTTCTCCTTCTGCCTTACAACTTTAAGCAATCTACTCCTAAAAACAATACAAAACCCAAACCATAATCACTGATGATCAAGTTGTGCACTTTGGCATACTCTGAACAGCTCAGCTGTTTTCAATTTCCCTTTGCTCTAGTTCACTTTTTGATACAATAGGCAGATGTGACTGGCCTAGTCATCCTCCCCAGTCATCAGATGTTGAACCAGTTCAAACACATACTAACTTCATATGATAAAAATGAATACCTACATGCACACATACATTTATATTTATACTGCTTTCTATATAAGTTTTATTGTAATAAATGAAAATATATATATTCATATATATATATTTATATATGAATATATAATTTTTAATGCATGGAAGGATTGATTATTCCTAGTTGTTAGCATGTTTTTATCATCATGTTTTATCATCAGAGTGAATTTTCTCAATAGAGAGGAAAAGAATGCAAATTTAACTCTTACCCTATGTTCTTTTATCCAGGATTCCATGTCATTTTCTGTCAGGTAGTATGCTTTAATATAGGTCTCCACAAATTCTTTATCTGGAATAGGCCTAATGTCTGTTAACTTTTCTAGTTTCATTAAGAACTGTTGAAAATCCAGTTGCATCAAGGCACGTCCTTCATTGCTACACTTCTTTACATTGGCATACCTAAAAAGAGAAACAGTGAAGGAAATAAAAATTAATTTTGCTTCTCAAAGTTAACTTAGTCTTTTAAACCTTGAGGAGAAGCAAAATTATGGTTTTAAGTCAAAAGCAGACAAGAACTTCTCCTAGGATGCCTGCTGCAGAGCTTTATTTGCATTAGTACAGCATATTTTAACCCAGTCATCTAACAGAACCCCACTGTACCCACTGATACTTAGAAAAATCACACTCTCCTCTCCCAAAAGTCACAAAAAAGCCTACACTGAACAACATACTATAAGTCAGAAGAAATTAAACCAATGCCAATAAGCACACTGGACAGCGGTTTCAAGTGATCACTGGAGTCTGAAAGGAGTCTGAAATTCCATTTAGGAATGGTCACCAGGAGCTTGCTGAACCAAGTGGGAGCATCAAAGACACAAAGCTCCATGTTCAAAAGCAGCCACAGCAACGAGAGGATGAAGGGTGGCAGCACTGGCTCATCCCTGTGAGAAGTTGATGATTTAATGAGAACAAATTGACAGCAATTTAGTGACAGGTTAGAGGTGGCAGTAGATGAGTTCAATGGCAGGGTAACACTAGCAAGGATCACAGCAAGGTGACAGACAACAAATGAGGAAAACGATCTTTGCAGTTCTTCAAATAGATAAGGAACTGCACTTGTCCAGATCAAAGGAAATGACACTGCAATGCCCTCAAGAATGCCAATTTCAACTGTATGCAGGGTCTGGGGCACAGTGACTCGAGAGACTTAATCCAGTTTATCCACCAGTTGCTCCCACAAGTGACAACCCTTGACCACATCTAAAACAAGCTCAGTTTCTCACTGGTTCATGAAGTTGATTGTAATTATTATACACTACCTAGATTATTAGGTTTGATGCAAAAGAAGCAGCAGAAATATGCAGCTGGAAGCTGAGTACACAGCAAGGTCAGGTTAAGAACATGAAGAAATTTCACACTTAGAGCTGGTACACAGAAAGAATTTGCAGACTGCAAAAGCAACAGAAGCAAAAAGAGAGAGGACCAAGGCGAAAGTCCTCTGGAGCTTCATAGAAGACTAGCAGATGATTTTCAATAGGCTCAAGAAGCCAGCTGGGAAACAGAAGAGAAGAGAACTAGGAGACAGGGAAGGACAAAATTTAAAGAAAGATACAGCTGACTGCAGTGGAGGTAATCCTTCATTCAGTGAAGAGCCTGATAAAAGCAATTTCAGTTGACTGGATGACTGGATGAGAAACATCTCCTTCATGGCTTTTAACTCCATACATTCATTAAAAGAAGTTACAAAGTTATTCAGAGAGTCAGCTATTCAGAACACTTTCCTTCCCTTTCCACAGTGGGAAAAGAACTTACAAGCTATGTAAAAATAACAGAACTGGCCAAGAATAAGAAATTACAGGCAAATATCTGGGAAAAGATGATAATGAGTACTTTTTGCACTTTCAGAAACAGTACAGGATACATTATATCATGAAAGTATTCCTAGTCCAACCTGATTAGGTGAAAGTAAAGGTCAAAGTTTCATGTCACAAGCATGAACCTGAATTGTAGCATGGAGCAAAACATGAGTGATGATCTTCAGAGCTAAGGACTAAGCGGTTCATTAAAACTGAAGCCACAAAGATGAATGAGATGTGATGTAAGAAAAGGAAACAAGCTGAAAACAAACACAAAGGTTGAGGTAGAGAAGGTTGATAGTGACTGACAGTGTTATCAACTTGAAAGGTAAGAGGAACAGTGAGGAGAAGAGATAGGCCTCTGTTTCACTTCATTTGAGGTATAAGTAGAAAATAAAATTTCAAAAAGGAAAGCTAGTTGTATAGGCTATACATCATATGAAGCAATTGAGAAGCTAGAGACAGGTCATGCATGGATTTAGTTACCCAGAACATGAAACTGACCTCTCCAGAGACTGCAAAAGGATGAAAAAAAATGGGCAGGAGATAAAAAAATGATGGCTTTATGGAAGCAGTGGAAGCTGACGATCCTCAATAGGCAAACACTTGCAGAAGAAGGATGTTTTGCTGAGGTCCTAATTTAGAGCAGACAGCAGGAGAGTGGGATGGAAAGAAGTAAAATAGGTAGTAGGGAATGAATAGGGTAAAGATAACCAGGAAAGAAGTATGGAAACATATGTAGAACGAGTGGAAGACAGCACATATTCTGTGAGGCAAAAGTTCTGGTAAGAGCACAATCATATGTAGCAGGGGGACAAAACCATAAAAATAAATGCAGGGGATGAAAAGTCTACAATACTCAGGCTACAAAATTGAATCCAGAAAGACTGAGACACTGGTTATAAGAGCAAGGGATGAGGAAGGTGTAGGTTCCTGACTAAGGCGGTTGATGAAGCCAACTAAGATATCTCTTCTGTTCTTGATGACTTTGGAAAAATCAAGTTCCATGGCTACTTTAAGAAAACTGACAGTGTTGATAACTCCACTAACTTTCTTCCTGGCAAAGATAAATGGCATCACCATGGAAGTACTGACTATAGATTTTAACTTCCTTCTTTGCTCTGCTGGGAAATGATTATTTTTATATGGAACTTTCTTTGAAAGAGTACTGTATTTTCAAATGCTTCAGGAAAACATTCAGTGTCATTCTTCAGCAGTATCTAGGAACAAGACCACCCTCTTTAGGCTTAATGCTGCACCAGATTGTGAAACAATCACTGAGTAGTGCGTTATGCAGTGATAATTTTTAGGGTCTCCAAAAGCACATGAACTCACATGGACACTATAACATTAAAACTTTTAAGTCTATAAAATAAACATTATCATTATAGACATACTTAGCCAAAAGTAAGACTTCCATAAATACTTACCCTTCCACAAGAGTTCTATTGGCCAAGCGTATGCAGTGCTCCCAAAGGATGTTGGAGACTGGTAATGGAATACGGACTCTCTTAGACACATCACTCAACCTCCTGTTAAATTCCTCAAATTCCTAATAAAACATTAAAGATGTTTATTCCTTCAGGATATACGGATCATATTCTATACATCCAGCAACAGCAACAACTAATTAGAAATGCACATGAAAGAGAATACTGAAAAGTGAGAGCAAAGGAGAGAGGCTTAATAGGCACAAACTCAATGTGTAAAGTAGAAAACATATCACTTTCTAGTATATTACTCACAGCATTACCTGCGTGATTTTTTTTTAACTGAACTGCTGCTCTGTTCTCAGAGCAAGAGTTCTCTGTGAAACTGACACCTCTGAAAATGAAGCTAGTAGCTTATCCTTCAAATGCCATTTTCATTGCCTCACTCCTTAAACTCATATTTAACTACTTTAAGTCAAAATACAGCCACTGAGGAAAATTCAGTTATGATCTCTTTAACCCTCTAAATATCCACCCCACCAGCTTTCAAAGAGAAGCTCAGAAATATTGTAACCACTTTTCATTCTTCCACCTTCCACTTTAGATAATTTCTCAGTACTTCAGAAGGAGCTGACAACCCATTGAAAGGCCAAATCTAACAATTTAGGACCACACTGCAGTACTAGATAACAATTCAGGTTAAAGGAAGGCACCTGTTTCCACATGAATCATCAGTGGCCTGGATGGATTTCAGCTGATACTTTGAGTGAGAAACTAGTCATAATTGAATGCAAATTCTGCTACAATGATTTTGTGACTTAAAGTGAAACAGAAGTCCTCTTCCAAAAGCCTTTATCATATAAAAAAGTATGAAATTACTTCAATATCAAGAAGACTGGTAATGAACTCCTCTATATAACTAGCAAAAGTCATTTGCAGTGCAGTCTTTTACGACCATATTTGCCCAACAAAGATTTTATTTCCAAGGTGTTAATCTAGGGTTTTTTCCTTTTCCTTTGTTACCCCCCCTCTCAAAAATTCAGTAAGTGGAGAAAATCAGAAGAGAACCTCAGTGACCAACTGGCATTTAACACAAATCTTCTGAAAGATTACTTGGCAACAAGATGCAGGGTACCACTATGTCATGCTTTAACTGCCATACAACTCATTCTTTTGAAGATGAAGATGCCTAATGCTCCATAATCTGTTTCTCCAACAATCCTCTTTCTCCACTTTATCTGCTTGCAACATACTATGACTGAATATAGAACTTTGTGTGCACACAGTTGAAAGTAGTTTACTATTACTTTAAACAGTGTGTTCACATCTAATGCTCCTGGAGTTCTAGTGTACACAGAAAATCACTCCTTACTTAGCAGTTATTTAAAAGCTTTTGTACTGATACTGATATCAAAAAGTCATGTCAGCATAAATAAGGATAATCACAAAGATTCCATCAAATTCAGTGCAATGATATATGTCAAATTCTTCCTTCTTTGCACTGATTTTTTTTAGCAGAGAAGAGCTACAAAGTATGAAGGTTTTATCCAAACTGTTATTCCACACAGATGTGTAGCTTCTTCTGAGATTCACACTCCACACATCTTTAAAATAAAAATTTTAGTTTCTCTGAGAAGAATTAGTAATTAATACAGTATAATTAATTAGCATAATTCTACCACTGACAGAACTTCCCTCTGAAGACCTTTAGAAACATTATTTAGGCATATATAAAAAGATGAGAAAGGGCTTGTTCCAGGAACTAGATCTGTATACCATAAGACATGGCAATTATATAATGATATCTACTGAATGCAATTGACAAGTTGAGTGAATAACTTCCCTTTAGCTTCCTTTTCAAATGTTAACTTCTAAATATAGAAACTTCAAATAGATATTACATGATCATTACTGGTGCTGATTTGTCCTACAGCTCCTATGATACATCTCCAAGACAATCAGTAAAATTATTCAGAACAGCAAATAATGTGTTCTGGGTTTTTTTAAAAAATGCTATCTCTGGCCACTGAATTTCCCTTAGTGTTACTCTGTTTACTACACATTTCTCTACCATTCAAGACTTAGATGTGAGACTCATTAAATTTTTTGGTCACCTTCACACACCATGTAGTCAAAAAATCATCACTGAAAACAATGCTTTAGAAGTAAGAACAATGACACTTCTGGACAGATCTCACAGCAATTTGCCATTTGTCAGGATGATGTATTGTCCCAGCCATGCCACTTTTAAAACTTTTAGTCAAGTATTGCAGCAATTTAGTATTTATATAAACTCTAGCACACCGTTTCCCATAAAATACTCACCTTTAAAAGAGCATCTACATATACATTATGCTGGGACATGATTTCCTTCACATCCCATTTCACATTAGCCATGAGAAGAAGCATTTGTTCATAATCAATGGCTTTAGCAGCAACAATCCAATAAACTGGTTTACGCAGTTCACTGGCAGTTGACACTGTCTGAAATAGAAAATAAATGAAATTCACTTCAGTAAATATCTGGCCAGCAGGAGCAATATATAACTATGATGTAGAAGTATTTGCACCATAGTGTACAAGTTTCAACTCTTCTGTATGAAAATCAGCTGTGAATTACACAATTCTGACCTGAGAATAGAACTGCTGAAGAAAAGGCTTCTTGGCAGCTGGCATCACTGCATCGAGATGAGGCTGAAGAAATTCAAACTGCTCAGCCAGAAATACCCTTTGAAAGCAAAGAAAATTTCCTGTGAACTAAGTGCAACGTTTGGCATGTCTCTTTACAATTTTCACTCTACAGTTGACATATCTGACATATGACATATCATATGGCAATAACAACATGCAACCTTGGAAAACTTAGTCCCAAGAGCAACCGTATCAGTTGCATGCCAGCATATCAACTAGCGTTCTCAATTCTGACAATTTTAAAATGTATTTGCAAAGAAGGAAATACTTGAATAAAGAGACTAAGGCTTGAATATCAAAAATTCTAATTTCTATTTTACTGAGGATACACTGCAAAAGTCTGAGCCGAGGTCTAGTAAAGTCAGTGACCAAGAGTCACACAGTTTCCACAACAGTCAACATCAATATTAATAAATCCATCTTAGAATTTCAAAATAACATTCCCAATTAATTTTATATTAATGAATCTATAAAATCAAATTTGATCTCATATTCCTTCTCAGGGGTAGAATTTGTTAATAACATAATAAGGAAATATATTTCTAACTAAGCATAAATGAAAAAAAAAATTAAAATTAACTCTTAATTTTTAAGTGTCATCTTGTGTGAGGAAAAAAATAATTCCTATCTGACTCTTACTATTATTCTTATCAAACAAAAATCACTTTGTAATATTTGCATTAATTGGTTATAATCTCTTCTCCTGTGGTGTGACATAGCCACCCATTGCAAAGAACATGGTAATTCAAGCAAACTAATAGGAAACAAAGCAGTTCTGAGTCAAGTATTTAATATAAGGTGAAATGAACCATATAGATTAAATATTCCCATTAGCCTCTTTGAAATTAAACTTTTTTCCTGTTAGATTTGACCACGTATTATCATAAATTACTGGATCATCTGCAGTAAAATCTCATTTCTTGTGTTTACATGTTGCTATACCAAAGAATTAGACTCTAGTACCTTTAATAAAGAAATTACCTTTATCACTCATATTTAAAATCACATTGAGAGGTAGGAATTTTTGACCTGTCAAGAAGGCTTTGGATTGTAACCACAATTTCTTAAACAATCAATAGCTTTCAGTGATCAGAAATACAGTGTATACAGTAAACAACCTACAAGGATTCTGTGGCCACCACTCTCTCTGCCAAGCCATACAGTGAATTTCCAGATGTCAAAACCACGAGATGACTGAGATGTGGGCTTGGAACCTTCTCTTTTCTCTCTTCAGCAGCTGTGAGAGTTCCTGAAGGATCAGCAGATACCTCCTGAAAAAAAGAATTAAACAAATTAAACCCCACAAAATCAGCAAGGATGGCTCCAGGTGAACAGCTTCAGATGCCAGATAAGATGAAGGAATGTGTCAAATTCTAAGGTGTAATTTAAATCAAGCCTATTTCTATATGAACAGTACAGTGAAATGGGTGAAAAAAATCATATCATGTAAATCAGTAGCCAAGGAAAAAACAAATTTTAAAAAAAAGGACTACACCTTAACATCCTAACAGGCTTTAGCCCAATTGCCTTTTGGGGTACTGACTTCTCATGCTTGGAGACAGTATCTTCAATCTGACAGCAACCAACTAAAGAGACATACCATAGGAATGTTACTTCTGCATGGGCTTTACTGCTTATATGACCTGTGGCTAACTTAGGTAAAATAACAATTGATGTTCTCAACCACAGAATTGCTAGATTGGAAGAGACCTTTAAGATCATGGAGTCCAACCTATGCCCTAACACCTCAACTAAACCATTCCATGAAAACTGCTATCCTGCAGACACCTTGATGCTAGGAAGCATCAAGGAAATCAAAGGAAATATTCACAGCAAAGAAATAGAATATGTAGTGAGAAACAGGTTATACCAGTGCCCTGTTCCAAAATTAAAGGAAAGAAATAGAGGAAAAATTCTACCCCCACACTTAAGGAATCTAAGTACAGGATGCAGCTAGAAGAGGAATCACAGAAGGAAGAAATTCCCAGACCATGTACAAAGGGACACTCTCTGAAGCCTGGCTACTTCCCAGGCTTCAGAGGGTTTCAGGGCATGAAAACATGAAAACATAAAGGTAGTTCTGGCTGGCTTGGATTAATTTTTCATACAATGCTTATACATAGGCCACAGGAAGATGAGAAATGCTACAAAGTAAAGGTAATACAGCACTCAGAACAAGTAAGAAAACAGGCAGGATATGGCACTGATTTTAGTAAGAGCCTTTCAAGACCCTCAGGATAGAAACCCTGGCCAGAGTCTACATGTATGCTACAACATATCAGTCTGTATGTATGGAATGGAAACAAATAACAGTAACACAGTGACAAAGCAGTGAAAAAAATAACTTTTACCAAAGTAAAATCAGTGGCCCAACATGGCTGCTGTAAACAGCATAGGAACAAGCAGCCAATTTGACAACAATAATGTTTAATCATAACATTTATGTATGGACTCAAAAAAAAACTAATTAGTGTCATTCTGAAATTGTAGTTAAAAAAGGAAAAAAGATAAAGCCAGAAACAATATAATGAAAAAAAGCAGCTTGCAAGTTTGTGAATTATTTGTTTCAACCAGAGATAGAAATAAAACCAGAAGAAATTGCAGTGAAGTAAATAAGAAAGGAGGGAGAATAATAGACTAATCACAACAGTAGCCATGAATTTCTTCTGGGCTTCACAGCAGAGAACAGTTGTGAAAAGTGACCTGAAATAGAGTAGTTGCTATTCAAACAGGTTTTGTTCAGACACTTTTGCTTAAAGAGGAGAGCGGAGAGCACCTGAAATACTGGTGGAAATTAGTAGTGGAGTCACTCATTTTATATGCCAGGATTAAGACTAAGAGGAGTGTTTCAATGCAGACCTTGAAACTCCAAGAGAAAAAGTACTGCACATATGATCAGGTGAAAACTGCAAAACCTGCAGGGCAGTTATTGTGATAGCAAAATATCTGACAGACCCATTGCGGTAGTGTTGCAGCAATTAAAGGTAGGGCAGGTGAAAATTGATTATGTCAAAATGTGTAAGGACCTGGTGAGAATCTAAGTGATACAGGATGAGCAGAAAAGATCAAAACTTTGCTGCTATAGACAAAGCAGCACCAGAATGTGTTTACTGCTTGGATGAATGCCAAACCAAAAGTGACATTAAGAATATAAGACAACTGAGAAGATAATAGCATGCAAGCTGTTAAAAGTGGTTTGAGGTGTGGAGGAACAAAAATTCACAAGTTCCACTTTAACTATCTCAGATTTTATTTGGCAGTGTCCTCCTGTGGTGTGACAGCCCAAGGCAATAGGAGGTGGATTTGCTAAATCAGAAAGGCTCTTTCAGTTCTGCATCTCCAGAGGTGTCAAACACAAACAAAAATGGGCTACAGCAGATGGAACAATGCACAGTCTGCGAAAGCAGAGTTCTCACTAACAAGGGTGAGGAAGTACCTTCAGACTTATAAAAAAAATATTGTAACAAGGTTACAGACGTAAAAAGCCAATAAAGCAGGGAACCTTGACAGTTCCCCTCAGAAATTCTGACATTAAAAACAAGGACTGCTGACTTGAGCAATTCCATCAACACATCATTTGTAGCACTAAAAGGTCTCACAGAAATACATCAATAAGCAGAAGATAAAACTTCTAAAAGAAGCTTATAGCAAATGTGATCAGAAAGTTGCACTGAGCATAGGAACAATTATAAGGGCTAGCTAGAACGTTGTGTTATTTGAAAAATTAATTTTTTTTGCTCTGATACGTGTTCACATTCAGACAGATGAATCTGGAATTAAACTGACCAGATGCTGCACAGTACTATGAAGTGTGCATTCTGCTGAGTTTATCAGAATGGATAAGCAAGCCAAAAGGCCTGGATATTTTCTGAAGCTCGTATAACCCCTTTCACAGAGCTCTAAGGCACCTCCTGAGCACATCCACATGTTTACTGCAGATAGGCAACGACATCTAACCAACTAGCCACAACAATCAATTCTTTAAAACCTTAACTGAGGCAAAGACAATACTGATAAATTATTAAAATTCCCTCTTTATCTTTTTTACTTTTTTCACCTCATTCCATTCTCAAAAACTCAGATCAAAACAAAACAAAAGAAAAAAAAATTAACCAAAACAAACAAAGAAACCAAAACAAAACAAAAGGATCAGTTTTGAAGTGTTCACACAGGACAAAAGTAGCCAAACCCACAGCTAACCAAGTAATGCTGTATCCTTAGGAGAGGCAATGAGTGACAGAGCTGGGGGAAGAGTATCAGTAGTAAACATTTAAGAAGCTTTCCTTCTTTCAAAGACTAAAAACAAATCATGTAGAAAACAAATATTACAAAGACTTCATTTTGTATTTATTTCGTTTCAAAGTTAACTGCCACTTCAGACACATTTTAAACATTTTTTTTCTTCCTCTTTTTTTATTTCCTCTTCCCATGAAGGTAAGTAAAATCTTTTAAATGGCAAAATTGTGTTGCATCTGAAGAACACAAGAGGTACGTGAGAACTGGCTAGGTGAAAGATATGCTACCTTCAGCTAGGGAGTCAAACTCTGGTTCAAATACCGTGGCCAAACAGCATGAGCATTTCATTCTCCTAATTTATTTTAAAAAGCAGGCACTGCAAAAGCATGTTGATAGCAAAAAGCAAACAGCCAGTGTGCCAATAGAAGCACAGGATCACTCTGAAAGGGCCTCAGTGATGCATGTGTTTTTTCCTCCTGCCTTCATTAACAGAAATGATCAAATGACTGAAAGCAGCAAATAAAGGGGCAAGACACACAGGTTGGAACAGGAAAAAAGGCTACAGACTATTTAAAGAAGTCAGATGTTTTTCAGTGTACTAGACTTGTTAAAGTTAATCCTTCCAGCAATGAAGAAAATCTGCAAGAAAATGTCTGTTCCCAAAGATTCCCTTTGTGTATCACAGCAAACAAGCAGAGTCCTGTAAAACTGCCAGCCTCAAGAGGAAGAGGAGAGGAGGGTAGCAGAAGCCAGAAAATTAAATAGCAGCCAGCTGAACTTTAATTTCAAGAAATGTCAAGTTACACTGAGAACATATTGTAGCACCCAGCATTAGGCACGCAGAGAGCAATACTAAAGCAGAATAAACCTGCTTAGCTCCTTCTTGCATCAGAGTAGCAGGTCCTGCTGATCCAGCAGAACTGAGATATGTCAAAGACGTATCACAACCCACACAACATCCTTTTAAGGAAACTGCACAAAATAGATTTGATAAAATAATTTCAAGGTATATATGGAACTGAAGCAAACTACAAGATGCTCTTCTCCTTCTTTGCCAAAAAAGAAAAAACCCAAAGTGTTAAAAATAATTTAAAAAAAAATATTAAAAGCACCAGACTTATCTGAACAATAACTCAATGAACTGTAGCAGGGACAGCAGGACAAGTTAATCAGTATTGCCTACAGATACCTTACAGCAGGTCTTACCTATTAAATTTTCACTTTATTTCACTTTATCATTTAATTGTTTACTCCCAAGAAGAAAATTTTTAATGAACAGGGAGAAAAATAAAATCTATCTGTGCAAGGAACAAGCCTCTCCTTCAATCTCTCTTCCTCTAAAACTGTCATCTGTAACAAGAGAACATCTTCATCTCAAATTTAGCTGAACCCAGTGGCAAGCCTCTGTTAAGCCTTCCATCTCAATGGGAAGACGAGCCTATAAACTAAAAACCTAAATCGTAAGTATAAACTATATAAGCTAATTACCTAAGTTAAATATTTGACATTCAGTTTGCAAGAGAGACATTTTTACAGGGCTGATCTCGTTGTGAGTACAGAAACACTTTTATTTCAGTTATCCAAAGGAACTTATGACAGAAGCAACTGATTATCTGCCAATTATGGTGAAATAGTTGACAGTTAATTTCAATCATCCACCTCCACTAACTTTAAACAAAAAACAGTAAACTCCACAACCTGTCACCAGCACACAAAGTTCTCCAGATCTCATCATAATCAATAATCTTTTAAAAGTGCTCTTCTTCTGGCCTAACACTTTTTGCACAAGATCTCAGTTTTAAAACTGTTTCATATACATACACAATAGCAAAAATTTTGATTTTGCAATAACTCTAAACATTACTGAAAAAATACTGATCTTAAAGAAATAAGTGGTGTTCAAAAAGCATGGACAAAACTGTACTATCTGAAAAGGTTCTGGCAGTAGAACCGTCTACAGGAGCTGCGACATAGCAACACTTCTACTTGATCTGTGCTGATGGACGGGGAAAAGCAGACTAATCCCAAATGTTTACATAAAACAGGATTGCTCTATCATCTCTTTTTATAAAACTGTAATTAATAGTGTCTATTAATATCATGAGCATGGATTACAAGAAAACAAACTGATCAAAGAAAGCATAACTTCTCATTGTATTCAAAAGAGTTGAAACTAAAAGAGTTGAAGAGTTGAAATTAAAAGAGTTCAACTAATTCCAAGTAGGTGCTTCATATACAAGAATTTTTTATCACAAGATACTGAAAGCAACCAATCAGGCTTTTTTTCTCCCCTTTGAGCTTACACATCCCTAACTGTTCTTGAAACTGAATGGTGAAAGTTATAGGTAGGGCCAATTGCAAAAGCACATTGTTTTCAATGTAAAATTACTTCTTGAATATGTTGTAAATGTGTTAAGGTTTTGAAATGGTATTTTACAATACGCTACTAGGTTTCAAGTTGCAAGATTAGTATTTTCTTGCTGAGGGGCACAAAACTTACCAAGCAGGTAATCTTGCCTCAACCCCCAAGAAAGTAAATCAGACATAAACAATGTAAGATACTACAATAATCACCAAAATGAGATGTTCCAGAGACTGCTTAAAAAGAGACCAAGCAACTGCCAAAACCCAGAAAATGTATCCAATTAACTAAGCTCAAAAACTTCAGTGAATTATTCCAGTCTACTCAGTAATACAGTCAAGTAAACAAACAAAAAAAAAGCTGTATGAAGAACTCTAAATTAATAATGTGAGAAAGGAAAACACTTGCAGAAGACCTAGCATAATTTCGAAGTGCATGTCATGTCAGAACTTTGTATACACAGAGCTCTCCTCCCTTTACAAGCATTTCCTACAACACCTTAAAAACTGTCTTTATGTACACTTAGAAATCTCTTTTAAAGACAGCAAAGAGAAAACCCATAAACTGTGTTTTTGGGTTTTTTTTTCAGGTTTGGGTTTTTTTTCCTTTTAAGCAGCAGGAGACCAAGCATGGATTAGAAATGTTGCACAAGGTATCTTCAGCCAAATAAAACCTCACCAAGAATCACAGCTACCATTTCACTTAGGACCTTAGCTATGCCCTTTAGGAGCTGCATCCTCTGCTAGGCACAGCCATGTCAGGTAAACAATTCCACAGCCAAGACTCTCCAGAGCTTGTCACTGGTATTTTGCCAAACCATACATAATAGGGTACCCATCCACACTACCTAATGCAGGCCTGAGACGTGACATTTTAAGTAAAACTAAACTATGTTTCCAGCACTGGGGCTAATGTAACTGAATTGTAACATTCCACAGGATAAAAGACTCAAAGCCAAAATGGGATGGGAAGTCAGACATGAAGAAAAAAAATATTCCTACTAATCTTATTTGTATATATGAAAAATCTACATTTTCCATCTCTGCACCATCAATCTTACTCTGCTAAAAGACATATACTTTCTAGGGAAGGAGTGCAAAAGCCAAAGTAAAGACAGATTCTAAAATACATTGACCCATACTCATTTATATTAGTAATTCCTTCCATCTACTCCTCTACACACTGCATTGCAATGCTTAGATACTTTACTATAGTGAATTATTTTCTAATGCTGTAAGACAGAGAAACTTCATTCTAAATTTCAGTTTTGCTTGAGCAAACCTGTTTGCAATGAACTATTTATGAGTATTCCATGGTTATTTGCCCCCCAGATCTCTTTTTGCAGTAATATCATTCAAAGCAGCTATTTACATACACAGGACATTCACAAACAAGATCTAGGCAGTATCACAATTACATTTTGAGAAGATAAGGAAGCTGCTTAAAAACAGAAAAAGCAAGGAATCAGAAGTATTTTCCTTCCAAAGCACTAATTATTTCTACCAAAGCACACAACAAACTGATTGATGCTTAGTACCTAGGGGCTTAAAGTTCTCACTGAACTATATGAACATTATTACTGCGTAAAAACACATTCCTGTTAGAAATTACAAGCACAAGGGCATAATGTATGTAGGTACTTCAACATGCTAACTTGGAAACCGCCAGTGAGAAGACATGAGCAACTCAAAAAAGAGGCTTGTTTTAATGAATTTAGCCTAATCTAAACCACATCTGACTGAGGCTGAAAGAACTTCTTCATTCCCTTTTCAGTCTTCTCTTTCTGTGTTTTCTTTTTAATACAATCTGCGTATATGAATGAGTAGAGTGTAGAGTGCTACTTCTGGAGCATCCACAAGCAACCATTAAATTATTAACTTTGCAGCTGTTGCATAGCAGAAATCTATATGAAAGCTACTTCGTCCTAGATGTGCAAAGACCTGACTATGAAGTTCAGATACACATACGAGATTCAATACAGTGCAATCTTTGAAAGGCATACTGTTCTCTTTACTCTCAGAAATTAAACTGGACCCTAAACTATTTTAAACCAAATGCTCATAGTGCTTTTATTTTTTATAGTTTTGAATTAGCCTACAGGTATTTCTTTAAGGCAAAGACAAGGAGGTCACATACAGAAAACAGACTAATCATTGTAAGCTGTTAGCACACTTCCATATAATTTACGATAAGAAAGCAAATAAAGGTTTGCTAATTGGTAGGCCCTTTTATTTATTTTTAACTAAATCTATTTATTTACCAAAAGAAATTTCAGATCATACTTAAATCAGGACCTGTATTAGCAGTACAGAGTTTTAAAAAGAGCTATAATTGGATTTCATTATTATTAAAATTGTAACTTTTAAGTTTAAGATTGGAAGCATATCTAAAGCACTAGTGTTTTAAGAACCTGCTTGCTCAATTGTAAAGAGTTAAGTCCTTTTATCATCATCATAATAAAGTCCTTCATCACTGTCATTTTGATTACATCATACAGAACATCCAAATTTTAAGAAAAGTCCGAATCAAAAACGTTTTGGTATCCTAATTACAACCAGCAGGAGTACATTTACTACCAACTGAAGCAGTTTGGTCATTGTTTATTGTTTGGGGATTTTTGTTTACTATTATGTGGTTTATCATTTATCAGTGAAGGAGAGACATACTGGCATTGAATAATATGTATCACAGCTGAGGTGTCACATTATTGCCTTACAGAGAAGTAAACAGGACTAAACACATGGTTCCATCTCAGCTAGTTCCTGTTCACTGTCCAGAACATTAATCTAAACTGCAGTAGGACTTGCTGCAGTTCATAAAGTGCAGTTGGTTTTTCTATGAAGTATTAGACTGCAAAAATCAGTGGAGAAGTGATTCAGCTATATTGAATACTGCTCAGAGGAGACAAGAATCTCCAGCAGAAGCAGGAGGCATGTGATGCATGAGAAAGGATGGAAGGAAGAGTAGAGGAAGTGCTTCAAATTGCTGCAGTCTTTTGCACACTGGTTACAAGTCAGAAATTTGACTTAGTCTCTCAGTGGTACAAATGAAAACCAGGATAGTACTTTTTTTCCAAGTATGGTTAGTGAAAGCACGGTATATATACAAGGACAGAAACTTCTTGCATTGTAATAATGAGAAAGTAAAGCAGCTCCACAAGGAGGTACAGGGAATGCCTCCAAACAACCTCCATACTCTTCATACTGGACATGCTACAAAAATGCAAGAAACAATACTTAGTGCTTTAACTTGCCAGAAGTGGAATTCCCATTCCACATCACTTTTTCTTTCACAAAGAAAACTTAAAATTCAGCTGAATAACAATGAAAGCTATCTGGTAAAAACTAGATAGCATTAATTCAATCCCAAACAGAAGCTACCAGAATTCTACACAAAGCTGGAGGGGGTGGCCGGTCAAATCCTCTAATTATTATTGTAACTCCTGACAATAAATTTGAGTAAAGAGGCCTTCATCCACTGATATCTCAAAAAAAGGAATTGTGAAAGTCCAAGAGGAAAGCTAGAAATGATCCAGTCTAAATTACTGAAGAGTCTTGATCTATATATATTACTACATAGAATATAGTAATTACCTCTGAGAAGGTAGCTCAACCTTCACAGACACTGACAGATTTGTGAAATTATTCTGATCTACATGCAAGTCTGGCCAAGTTTTGGTCACAGACTCAGAACTGTCAGATTCAGACTATCTGTATGGAAATAAAATATTGATGCTGCCATCAGGAACTGAAATGTGATAGAATTTAAGCCCTTAATATTAAGTTACTGTGGATAGAAGACAATGCAACAACCTTAAATTCCCAACGGGGCATAGGACTGAATGCCACAACACAAACATGTATACTTTCAGAGAGCAATTTACAAAAATTTAAAATAAGGTAGAAGAATCCCTTGAGCAGTTCAGAACCATCCATACAGTCTTGAGAAACACCCTTTTCATGACACAATGAAAATGAACCTTGACTTTCACAAACTCTTAAAAATAAGTGAACTATAAATAAAACTTTTTTTTTTTCCTCATAAATAAAAAATGAATAATTTCAATTTATAGTATAAGACTGGCGTAAGTTCATAAGATATTACTAAACCTCATGGAATGTCTTTAAGCTAATAGCAGTTAGCTAAGATTTCTTTTTTCTTTCAAATCTTACATTGAACATAGCTATTAATTTCAATTGGCAATAACATTATCTGTTATAGTACTATTAATGATTGCAGAAGAAAACAAACTGCAGTTATTTTTCTATTTCACTCCTAGAATTTTTTTTTATTATTATTTTAACTTAAAAAAAAAAAAAAAGTCTGTAAAGCACTGTCAGGAGTCATCACTACAGAAAAACTAAAAAAATTAATTCCATAACTTGCCAATTAATTGCATAACTTGCAATCTTAAACTGATTCATCTGCAAGTACTTCCTAGAATTAATCTTTCTTTCTGCATACACTGCCTTTGAGAAGAATATCAAGAAGCCTTTTTCTATCTTACAGAGGCTTATGGCTATTAGTTATCTTATGCTCCCTCTACTGACTGTATAAGAAATGGCCCCCAAGCCCTTCAAGATGTTTCTCTGAGAGAACAGTTTAGGATTTGATACAATGCTTCAAGGAATTAAAAAAGCATGAAGTACATTTCTGTGGAGTGCCAAATCTTTGTGTAAGTCAGAGCAGAACATAGTTTTTTTTTCTTTCTAAGATAGAAGCCTCAGAAAATAAAACCTTCCAGTAGCATACATGGTATTAACTACTACACAAGCCATTTATTATACCCTGAGGAAATTTCTTCAAAATGTTTCAAGGGTTTTATACTTAGGTGGAAGATGAGAACTTCAAACTTTCATTTCTGGTGTAGTTTTTAGCAATATTTCTTTATAAACTCCACTGTTCAGTTGAATCCACAAAAACTACCTACAGTCTCCTTTACCATCCTCCTGTGCAGGACAGTAATCTACTGTCAGTGTGACATGAGCATCATATTCACTTTTCAGATTTTGAAAATAATTCATGAAATGACCGATGGGATATAATGCAAAAAATACATCAGGAAAGTTCCCCAAAATTAAGGAAGGTCTTGTATACAACCTCTATTATCCTAGAAAGTGAATAATTTTCAGGATAGCCTACTGTTTTGCTGTTCTTTTATTGAGGAAAAATGAGTCAGTCGCCTATTTATTTTTTTTATAAAATGTCTCTTAGTAAGGATAATACTGAATATCTCTCTTTATTACATGAACCATAATAGAAGATTTAAATACAGAATTTCACTGTTATGTCTACTAAAACCTATTTCATTTGTTTTGCTGTACATTAGAAACAACTGATTTCATATAATAATGACGTCTACGTCATGAAACTAAGCATTTGTTATTAGATACTGAATGTGAAAAGAGAAAAAAATCAAAAAAGCTGTGATGAAATACAATTCCTGAATGTTGTACACAGACCTCTATCCCACTGAGCATTAAGAAAATCCAGGTACTTACCAGATCAATCAGACTCTCCTGGATTCTGTTCAGTGTGGTGCGTAATCTGCTGCTACTGAGGCCCAGTCCTGTTGATTCAAACTGGAAGAAATACATTCTACTTAAGTTGGGAAAGGAAATCTCACTGGTTTAAACTTCAAAATTACACAGCAAAACTTGAGCTTGCAAAGACTATCTACAACTTACATTAAAATTTTCACACAGAATCACAACGATATAAAATGAAAAGAAAAGCAACATAGTTCACAGCACTCAACACTGCACTGGTGCAAAGAATTACCTAAGTATCTTTCATGAAGATGACAGTGCATCATTCATACCAGTAAAACATCCAGTATCTTTCACTGCTATAATTCTGTATTTAACTGCAGGACTCCAGATTTTCTTGTATGGCTGATGAGCCTGGAATGGTGCCCCACAACACCGCCTCCAAGCCTTGCATTCACACCACACCAAGTCATATGGTTTTCACTCCTTTCTAGCTATAAAATCTCTTGTAATTATCAAATATATATATCTTGCATATGTAAAAATTATAACCATTGATCTTTATAAACAGTCATTATTACTTCATGCCTACAAAGATCTACCTCAGAAATGTGCCATGTTCATGGCTCAGGAGTGTATGGGGCAGATGCTCAGCTGGGATAAAGAATTATGTATATACCTACTCTATATATATGTATTTACTTACATACATATATCTACACTAATTTCCTGCTAAGTGCAATGGGTTATACCAGCTGAGAGTCTGATTTGACATGCATAATTATTGTAACTTCTTATCTTCTACTGTAAATAAAACCCCCCAACAAACTAACACAACAAAGAAATTGGAAACAGGACATGTAAGAAACACGCATTTCAGTCAACAACCTGGAAGGATTTGAATATAGTTCTGGTATGTGATTCACACCAAAAGGCAATTTGCTGAACTATATTTAGGGTACTGTTGAATTATTACTTCCTTTCAGACTTATAGACTTTCAGAATTATAGACTTCCTTTCAGTGGGCTGAATCAGGGAAGGAAATATTTGTGTTTATGCGACCTCCTCCTCTCCTTTTGAATACAAATAAGCATAATTTAGGTCTCCATTTAGTGCATCTTAAGTTTCTGATTTAAAATGCCCATCTGCCCAATCCTTCTATATATGAAATGACAATTTACATTTGGATTGAATTACCACTTGAAGTACAGTTTGATGAAATCTAAAACTTGACCTAGGAGACATGTCCACAAGAACAGAACCTCATGGCTTCACCATAAACATTTCACTCATCAGTACATCTGACCCACTTTATACAAATTTTGCTATTTCTATTTGCAGAACTATAGATTTTGAAATCCCATAAATTGGTGATCTAGTAAACCTAGTAAGCAGAGTATTAAACAATTTGCAGAGTAATTCTATTCATCACCAATTATACCTCTTATCATTAATCTCTTACAGTAATTACCTCTCATAATAACCTCCTATAGTTATTAAAATAAATAAGTTTACAAGTTAGTGTAATGTCCAGTCAAAAAAAAAAAAAAAGAAGAAACTTAATTTCAATTTGTTTTTGCTAAGGAAAACTATTTTGTGCCATGCTCATTAATGTCTTAAATTTTAGTGAGTAGATATTAAATACAGGCAATCCTCTTAATTTTTTCTTGCTCCATAATTTGAGTTAAGGCAGGTTTAATTTGCATCCCACAAATAAAAAATGTTTTGAAAGCAATTCTGGTTATAACAGCATTTAATTTTTGGCAGTGAAGAAAGCTAAATACCAATTACATAGGATAATGATTCGAACAAGGTCTGGAAAGGGCAATGACAGCATCAAGAATGGGCATAGAACTCAACGTGTATTTTAAATCCCTGGTTTTCACTGAGCTGGCAATGAAGTCTGTATAGCCAATCACTCTCCTTATGTGTGTACTCACATACACAAAGTAACCACAAAATTCACAAATACTTCCAAACATTTAAGGAATCTCATTTGACATTATTTTCTAAACAAAACAGGAACTCTGAGTTGCTGAGTGGTCTAAATCACATACCATCACCCATCTCTACTTTCTAAAGGTTTAGAAACACTATGGGGAGTGAGGACATTTAAGCAGCATTACAAGAGGTTTTATTACAATAATAAACCCTTGTAAGCATTGTGTTTCTCATGTCAAAACAAATACTAGACACACTACAAAAACATCAAAATTTTACCACCCATCTGCTGTAATGTTTACCTGCCTAGCACTGTGCTGTTCTCTGTTAGAAGCACAGAGTGAGGAAGTTGGTATGGGCTTTAGAAATATAAAACAGGAGGTGCAAAAAAATAACAATAAATGCAGCACAATTTCAGTATCAGAGCAACTAAGCCAATGGAAATCAATTATCTTAACAGAACAAACCAAAAAGCCCCAAATCAAACCACAAACAAACAAAACAAAACAAAGCCACCCAACAGAAAGAAAAAAAACCCTCTGCCCGTCTTGTAAACACAAACTGCAAATACATTTGTCCTGCCAAATAGAACAGTTCAAAGTTTTTAGAACCATATGTTGAGTCTGAAAATTCATTACAATTTGCCAACACATGATGATGTATTTGGAACCCCTCAACACTGTTACTTGTGGAGTAATTTAGGGGCTAAAACCGGAGAAAGTTGTTTTTACATGCAGCTATTAAGACAATTCTATTGAAAGTTGATCTATGTTATGTAAAGACATTGCCAACAAGCACTTTTTTCAACTACAAGATCACTCAAAAAAAGTTTTTTTCATTAATGCAAGTAGTTTGAAAGCAGAATACTAGTTATGAGTAAGTGTCTTTCAAACTTCTTAACCTTGAGTTACTATTTAACTTGCACGGCCCCTTTTTTCTACATCAGCTGTTCTTATGTAAACTAGAGAAATACACATAGAAAAATTCAACCATTTTATACTGTCTAGGCTTAAACCACCCTCCTTCTGCAGGTTCCTCTGCTACCCATTATCTACCACTACTTCTAGGTAATTCACATTGTCTTTCCTCCTTTTCAATAGTGCTGGAAAGAAGAACAGAGAATCTGTCTATTCAAAACGTAATATGATTAATATCTCACTGACAATAATGTTCCCAGTACTTTTTTCCCTTATTGCTGATCTAATCAGCCTTTTCTTACTTCTACATTCAAATCCATTCTATTGCTACTAATTTTTCTGGGAATTATATATTAGGCAGTATTTTAAGCAAAGATCTCCTCTGTATTTCCATTCTCTGTGTACAGTGATACTTGAAAATGAAAAATGCTTCTACCTACCATGTCATTTCGGCCAAAAAATGTATAGACTGCATACAGATAGTAATCAAAGAGCTGGGACATGAAGTGGATCACATCAAATGCAATAGGTTTCAGAATATTCATCATCTGCATGTATTTCCCTTAAAAATTAAATACAGAACATCAGTTTCCACAGCACAAGTGCTACAAAAACAGTTTGGACAAACTTAAAGCCAGCTCTACCAAGTGTATTATGTAGCCTTCAACATTTATTAACAACAACTTAATAATAATTTACAGATTGGAAAGGTTTAAAAACAGAGCTAAAATGATGACTTAAGACACCACAATTGTTTCAAGACTTCTCAAAATGTACATGTTAATCCCTATCAAAATGTCTTCAACTGTTCTTGGCTTTCTGGTATCAAATTCAAAACATACAACTCTCTGGATCCTGTACAAGTTTCAGCTTCATTTAGCTAAAAAATAACAATCTGCTAAAGCAGTCTCTGGCAAATGCTATACAGAGCCACTGAAGATTTTATGCATTAGTGTGTTTATATATGCACATATGGATATTTTTCAAGCAACAGAAAAACACAGTACAAAAATGGTATGTCCAAGATTGGATTTTACCCAACAACTCTAGGAATGATGTGCTTCACATCAGTGATACAGCATTACCAGCTCTCCTTCCTTTCTATCCTGTGGTAAGAATCCCAAATAGTTTTAAATTTGAAATGTTTCCAGGGGGACAGACTATGAGTAAAGGAGGATGTCAGTACCCTGGCACATCCAGGGAGAAAAGTAATTCCTTCTCCCCCTTCCTATTCTCCGTTGTAACATACTGTACTTGGGGAAAAAAAGAACCCCAGCCTCAGGATCTTCATTTATATGTTATCTGAATCAAACTGATCTTAGGATTTGGAGTCCAAAAGGGATTTTTCCCTACAGACCTAGTTTGCAGGGCCTACAGTTTTCAGTTATTTTTGTTTTCCAGCATAGGACACGGCTCTTCATTGGGTCATAAACGAAGCACACTTAATGAAAACTCTTGATATTGCAGAGATCCCACACTTCCTGCGGGCTCTCTCTAAAATTGCATCCTTCTTGCCCTTTTATTGTGCTAAAATACATAACATATAACAAACTTTTGGTTATTACAGTATGAGTTAGACAGCAATTTTTAAACCAAAACACAAATGCAGTCTAACCCAGCATGCAGGATACAGCAGGTCATTTCACAAATTGTCACATTCCAGACATGTTTAGATGTGATAGGTTAAAAAAATTACAGGAAGGTGCTAAAACAATTTCTTTTTCCTGTAGTCAGTAACACTCATCTTCAAGCTAATACTGTGCCCAGAAAAGCAATTTACTAATAAATAGAGAAAATATTGGTTTAATCAGAGAAACTGGGTAACAAAGAAACACAAGCTAGCTTTTAATAATGGGGGAGTTATTTTAATTTTCAAGCAAGTAATTGTGCAGGTCAGCAAAGATAACTAAGTCAAAAAACTCATGATACAGCTACATATCTGATAAAATGGTAGAGCACTAGAGTAAGAACCAAGCAATAGCCCGACATTGCTACCTTCCAGGTTTCTATCTAATTTAGACTCCTTATCGAATACTACCTGACTACGTCCCTGTTTGCTAAGACAAGCAAGCAGATGTTTTGTTATTTCTAGAGATGACACAGGTTGTAAAAATTAATATTTGTCAGTTTAGCCCATTTCCCAAGTCTACACTACTTAATTATTAATGTTTTGACCCATAGCATTAAGAATAAGCTGAAAAGTGGACTTAAAAAATTCTGTTTGTCTTCTAAAAGGGAAAATCAAATACACAGTCCAATGTGGAAATTTTTGGATGTTTGTGAAAAGATGGTACTGGTACCCAAATTAAAGCAAGTGTCACCTTCATCTGTACTATCTGAATACTCTGTATTGGACAGACTGACTTTTTCCACTTCCTCTGTGATAAATATATTTTTAAACTTGCCTGCAACCCAAACACAATATGAGAGATGAGTCACATTCTGGACAGTTAAGACTTCCAAGTATCTGTGCAGCTGGCTTGAATATTGAAGGTAATCTCTCGGCCAGTGTCTCATGCTTTTCCAAAGGGCTATGCACTGTATACTGCCCAAGTACTGTCCCTATAAAAATCTTCCAGTGCCAAGAACAGTTCTCTATTACTACATCACTCAGCATCTTGACAAAACAAGTATTCCAAGAACATTTCCTCCTTGTTGCTGTAACAGGACACCAATTTTTAATGTCTACATATTATCTACTTGTGCTGAAGGTACTGTTTTGGGTTAAAAAGGGATATATAAGAACATTTCCAAACAGCTCAAACACACTCCAAAGCCAGATCAAAATAGAAACTTCCAGAAATACCTGAAAATAACACTTAAAGTTTCAGCAACCAAAAGTAGCTTGAATTCCTAGAGGCTCTAGATAGCTTAAACTGCTGAACATTTGCCAAGTTTGTATTGCTTGCAGAACTCCTTCTGTCCTTAAGGATAGACTTGCTATTCTTTATCAGACTAATCTATAGAAAACTAACGCACCTCACAAATTAGCACAGACAAATCTCTGCCAATAAATTATCACCAGGCCAACCTGGTCAAGTGAGATTTCAACTAGGAAAGATGGAGTAAGGGAAGAGCTACAGTGACCATGCAGCAAAATAAGGTTTAAGTGGGAATACCTCCAGCAGGTACAAGCAGCCAATGACATGACTATAAGACAGGAATATGGGACTCCCATATTGCACTCCCACGCTCAAATACCTCTATGAAGTGCCTGTATACCACTGCATGCAGCACAGGGAACAAACAGGAGGAATTGGAGATGTGTATGCAGTCACAGGGCTTTGATCTCATTGCAGTTACGGAGGTATGTTGGGATAGCTTGTGTGACATGAAGATGTCATGACATGCTGTTTAGGAAAGACAGACCTGGAAAGAACAGTGGTGGAGTTGGCGTGTATGTGAGGCAACACCTGGAGTGTATCAAGCTCTGTCTTGTGGTGGATGACGAGTCAGTCAAGAGCTTAAGTGAAGCTTAGATTAACAGGGAAGACTAGTAAGGGTGACACTGTCAGGGGTGTTTGCTACAGGCAACCTGATGTGAAGAAGGAAGTGGATGGAGTCTTTTAACAGACAAATAGAAGCAGCCTCATGGTCACAGGCCCTGGTTCACACAGGGGACTTCAGTCATCCTGACATCTGCTAGAAGAACAAAACAGCAAAGCACAAACAGTAAAGCACTGACAACTTCATGACAGAGATGGTGGAAGATACCAATGAGGAATGGTGCATTGCTTATACCAATACTAATACTTATACTAATAAACAAGGAAGGCCTTTTTAGAGGTGTGAAGGTTGGGGTAGCCTTGGCTACAGTGACCATGAGACTGTGGAGCTCAGTATCCTGCATGAAGGAAGCAGGGCAGCATGCCTTCTGTGCATCAGTCTTCATTGACAAGACCATCTGCAGGGAATTCCTGACCCAGGTGACCAGGAAAAAGGAATGGTGAAAGGAAGATATGAAGAACTAGAACACCAGTTTGAAGGAAAAAGTGTAAAGTCTGTTGTAGCTAAATCATTTTGAAATACTTAAGTGTGATTTAAGCTTTTTTTAAGTCACATGAGATTCAAGGTTATGTGACCAATCACTTCAGCTAACAACTTCTGCTGTGTCATCACTATTATTATTTTCTGTAAAGATAATGGGGTTTAAAGCAAACAAAATCTAAGAATTCGTCCTCAAAACCCATTCTTAACACAAGCAAAAATAAGGCCAAAAAAGCATTAAAACCCATCAATAAGAAATACCCACTAAACTCTTTCTTAGGTCAGAACGATATTAATTAAGAGACCACTGAATCAATACATACAATGGCATAGTGATTAATTATTTTTGTTGATATATAGTGCTTAGTTAAAATATTCCATACAAATTTAACACAGTTTTATTCCTCCTTTACATTTTAAGTCAACATGCAACGGCTTGATAGGAAAAATTAACCTTATAAATTATATTTAACCTTATAAATTATATTATAAATTAGTCTAATGGCTACTTTATACTAGAAAGAGAAATAATTGCCTTAATTAATGTGAGAGAAATCTGATAAATTGAACTGTTCACTTGAAATTCAAACAATTGTATTGGCTCCCACTTCAATTATACATTAGCAACTCGATGTAATTTATAAATATTAAGCTACTTTTTTATTATTAATTTAGCCTCCACACAAAGCATACAGCACATTGAAATAGTTCAAAATGGTTAAGAAACAATGTCATACGCATTCAGTATGACACAATGGGCACTACTACCTTCCTAAAAAGGAAGGCAATTATTTCTGTTACTTGATTAGGCAGCTTAAATCTGCATCTTCATCACTATGACTGAAAAACAGCAAAGAAAAACATATTAAAGAGGGAAAGTAGAAATCCAAATGACTACTGAATCATAACTACTGATCTAATTTTTCGGATCCAGAATTTCAGATTGTTTTGAAGCAAGTATAGAAATGACAGAAACAGAAATATGGAGGCAAAATTAAGATAAATCATGGATCTAACAGAAGTCAACTGTACCAGACTAAGGTACATTATTTTCTACATAAACGACACAGTACATTTCATCTACCTGGGATTTGGTGAAATTATTAATTTAACAATATTGCACATAAACACAATAAATGAAGCTAGTGTGTGTTAAAAAGGAAAAAAAAAAATAAAAAGCTACCCGTGGAGTTCTCAGCAATCAGCCATCTCTTTAATATGTTCATTAATTACTCTGGCACAAAAATAGAGTGATAATAGAAAAAAAAATAAAAAATAGAAAAAATAAAGAGGCACCAACAAAACAGAAAAGGACTGACATAATGTACAGGAGTACTTGATGATTATTGTTGTAAGAATTGGATGAAATTCACTAGCACAAATTGTAAATCCATGCATTTAGGGGACAATTAATTAAAAAACATGCATCTTTCTACTATAAGCTAGCAGCTTATCTCTTGGAAAAAGATGGGGAAGTGAAGGATCTGCTGGCTGCACAAGGTCATTACACATTGCCAGTGCAAGGAAGCTGTAAGAAATCAAAAGAGGTGCAAAACTGAAAGAACTTAGGACCACGATGCAATGATATAAGAATTACACAATGCAGGAAAATCTTATCCAAAGTACTGAACATGATTTTGGTAAGACTACAAGAGCAGAAAATTTAAGTTTCTGGTGGATAAATACAAAGGATACTAGAAATCTTGGCACACTGTTTAACAAATCAAAGACTGATAAGAAATAGGATCACTTCCTGTAAAAACAGCAGAGCAGTATACATAAAAAAAAATGATCTGCTAAACCTCAAAATGCCTCTTATAATAAGATCAAGTCAGCAGAAAATAGGAGGATTTTTTTTTTTTTTTTATTCTGTAGGCTGACAAGGCTTCTGAAATAGAATTCCTATTAGAAGAGTGGTGGGAACAGAAGTATTTTTAAGCTGGAGCTCAAAACAAGCATATTTATAGGCAGTACTAAATGACATCTTCCTCCCGGCAGGAGGTCCCTTTCCAATTCCATGTTTCAAATAGCACTACTACCACTCACAACCAAAATGATATAAAACACCCCAAAACAGCAGAAAATTTGAAAGTTAATAATAATTCCTGAAGGAGAAAGAAGCATATATATGAGCTTTTAAAATAACGTTTAATTTTGGGGCTATTGACATAATCCCAAATAGGACTCCTTATGTAAAATTGGAAAACCAGAACTACTGCTTCACCTACTGACAAAGCGTTTTATGGCAGGGACAGAGAGGCTGGAGTTTGTATGGAAATACCATGACTAGTTTCTAGATTCAATCCTCAATTTTCTTAGAGCAAAACCTTATAGCAGAAAGCAGCAAACAAATCTCTCCAACCTAAGTCACAGATGAATGCCAGAAAAGTCATGACAGAATGAGCTCTCATTTCAGGTCTATATGGTAAATGCTCAAGATAAAAAAGGGTTTTAGCAAATCTGCAAAAAAAATTTAGAAAATTAATTCCTGACTTCATGCTGCCCTCAAAGATAGCATAAAGTGCTAACCAGGTGTTGGAATAATCTTTTTTGAAACGGTTTACTCTGCAGTGCAACAATAATTTTCAGACTTTGATGGCAAACCTCATTAATGCAACACATACATAATTCCTCTCTCCTTTCTACTCAGATAAATTTAGGCAGTTAGTTCCCCTTCTCTATAAATAAAACAGAAGTCAGTAGCAGAAAATTGCTGTAGTACAATTATCTAGATCATCACACATAAGGCATGATCACAAAAAATCAATCCCATCACATCTAGAATTGGAGGGAAGTGTTTTCATAGAAAAGTTTAGCAAGAAAAGCCCTCAAGAAGTGGCCTAGTGCAACCTCCTGCTCAGAGCAGGTCTAAAGACACGAGGCTGCTCAGCAGCCCATCCAGTTATGTCTTAATGACCTCCAGGGAAAGAGATTCCCTAAACTTCCTAGGGATTACCAGGATGTATGAGAGAGCTCTTTTCTTCTAGTTGATTACTATGCAGTAAAAGCAGTTCTGAGTGCAAGAATTTGAATAATGAAATGCAATAAAAACCCTAGTTTTAAAGTTCTTTCTTTTGCAACTATTCTACTTTAAAATAAATCATTTCATAAAACACATCAGCAACATTGAGCATTAATCTTTTTGCTTGCTATCTCCACTCTTCTAACACATTCAGTATTTCAGACAAATAAACTACCACTATAGGTTAAAACCCACATACACACGCAGATTAATTTTACAAGTAAAAATAACTCACAAGATACAAGCAAATTTGCCTATTTAATTAAAACATTTGTTTGGTGCTTTATTTCTATTTTATTTCAAAGAGTAAAAATAAAGCCCAACTAGGTATATTTTTCAGGGCTTTAAATATCATTTAACATATTTGCTATAATCCATAAATTTGCACAAAAATCAAAAACATATAAAAATTACAATTATTGTACATACCAACAAGCCTTATTACATTCAGTGTAGTGTTGGTTAGAATAGGTGCATTCACTTTATTGAGGTTATAATCTGATCTCTTTCTGCTCTTCAGAGTTTCTCGAGAAACACTTGAAAGAAAACAAAACAAAATTCAGCAAATGTGAAAACATTCAAACACATACAAACAAAATTTAGTGGAAAATATGTTATTCCTCCTCCCTTCTTTCACATGAGAGTACATCTTCCAGTACAGAATTTTATTTATGCCAAAGCACAACTGGGTGTGGATTCTTATATTTAAGAAAGAATCCTGACCTAATTTACATAGAATTGTGCTAGAGAATGGAATTTTTTACTTTTATTCTAATCCTGGAGTTCTGCCAGCCTCTGTCTTGCCCAACAGTCATTTTAATCACACTGACTCAAATTCATAATTCATGAAGAGAATAAAAACAACAGAAGTCACAACAAAACAACAGGCAGATTAGTCCAGCTACAGCTGGAATTTACTACATATAAATAGAAGCTATTTTGAGGAAGATGAAACTAAGAAAGTCATTAAATTTTTCATACATTTTAGTCCTAAAGAGGCAGGAAGTTGGACTCAATGATATTTGTCCAACTGGACACATTTTAATTTTCTATAAGAGAAACCCTCTGCCAGCTGCCATACCTCAAAATTATATTCTTCCAAACATTTCAATTTCACAGCACAAACCTATGGACAGCAATTCTTGTTTCTTCCAATGAAGGAATTTTTAACTATGTCTCCTCCTCTTCTTTGAAAGGAGGCAGTATACATAACATATCTAATAGAAATAATCATGATAACAATATTTTATCCTAAGAGTTATCTTATAACTACTCTGCTATTCTGCTTTGATCCAAGTGCTGGCATTCTAGGTGTTCTGCAAATCCTACGTAAAAAAATGTTAGCCTGCTTCACAAAGTCTGAATGTACATCTAAGTTGTACAGTGCCCTAGACAGAAATTTGTTTTCAGATGCTTTTAAAGGATACAAAGTCAACTTTTTATATGAATATATATAAATGAAATACTTTTTTATATACATCAAAATAGAATATGTATATTCATTTATATATATCTATGTGTGTATTAAAGAAAAAGAAAATTTAAAATTCAATAGTACTGTCTTCAAGCTATGGAAGAATCTAATTTTTTTTCTTAACCTCTAGAAGTTTATTGTTTTGCAGAAGCCCAAAACTCAAAGCATTTGTCTGCAAGCAACTGTTTTTGACACAACAGAAATTACACATATAAACAACAGCTGCTAAAGAAGGACCTTACTAATCAGTTTTCCACTAACTGCTTCAGGGAGCCTTTATCTGATTTCAAAATGCTCCTTTCTTCATGTTTTGTCTGCAATAATGATGAGCAGTTCAATGTTCCTCCCCATTCTGGAGTTCTAAGCACTGAGCCTTCTAAACATGCAAGCAGCATAATGTTTATTTGATTATTATTCCAACGTTGTAGATTATAGAAACAGAACTAATTAGAATACTGAGATGAAAAGCATGTGAATTAGACCAAAGACACACACAGCCTACTTACCTTTTTATCGGGGCATCTCCTGTCTGCTCATCCACATAATCTCTTTTCAACTCTTCAGGAACATCACTGTCGCTATCATACTCCTGATATGCACTTTTTTCTTGTTCATCTGATTCATACTGTTAAAAAAAAAAGAAAATAATAAATTGACTACCATTATTTTTCTTATCATATTGCCACTCATTTAATGTTGCACTTTGGTCACTTTTTGGCTTTTACCTTGACTTGGATACAAATAACTTTGTCATCATCCTTTCAACCAACAATGTTCTTTAAAGTTGGAAAAAAATAATTTAGGTGGAACATGTCTTGCTAACCTTCAGGAACACTTGACTTCAATGGAAAAAAAGTACTAATTCAGTGCAAAACAGTTGAACTTTAAACAGCATGTCTGGCTTTCAGGCACTTTTACAAGCAAAGCAGCACAGTACTGTAGGTAACAGACTGATGTACTAAGACACTGCCATCACTGTCACACAAAATAAATCATCATTTACTGAAAGCACTATATGCATTTTTTGTTTGTTTTTTCTGTTTGTTTTTTGGTCTTTTCCTGAAACACTCCATACCCCATTGGAAGCCAACACATCTTCTGTCTCATCATCTTTGCTGTCAGCCTGAATTTCAAAGGGGTTTCCTCCGTTACAGTACTGCTCAAACAGCGTTACCGTAGATGAAATTGCTGAGGCAGGCTGTTTACTTGGCGACACTGATGGGGAACGCGATTGCTCCAAGAACTTAAATTCCTATCAACAGAAATAAATTATTTTTCAATATTATGACTCCAGTTCCATAAAAAATAAACGATAAAAACTTCTTGACAATTAACTTTCAGCCAAAGTTCGCTGCTTATTTAAGCATGCTTTTCACATTGGCTCAAGTTTACCTTGAAAGTGGAAACCTTACACTGCTGATCTTTGTACTTTTCGAAGTTTTCTGCCACAACATGCAATATATCTGCATTCTGAAAGTATTTACTGTTCTAAAACAAGGTGAAAACTAATTGTGTTTTTTATTTCACAGAAATAAGGAGATAAAAAAAATACTTAAGTTCTATCCAAAAATGCAGTTCTCGCTACAGAAGTTATTTAGTAATTTACTGAAGTTGAAATTTTCTTCTTGATATTTTATTTTTATAAGTTGTCAAAATTTTTTATTTCTCAAACCCACTTCAGAGTTTCTGATCACCAGGTGAGTGCACAGACTTTTGTAAGTGTATGGACCAAGTAGGACTGAAAAGGCATGATTTTTTTACTTTTTTTTTCCTAAAAAACACAACATACCTCAGATGACATGCAATTTTTATCTATTAAACTCTAGCTATTGATATTCATAATGGCAAAATGTACATTTCCATTTAACTAAAGGTTTAAAGATCAAAACACATGTAGCCAAAAGGACTACAATGTTGGATTTCTGTTTGCTTAACTAAATCAGTAACTTTATGCCATTTTCTGCTGCTCCAGTTCTTTCAGTAGTATGTATGGATTTATAATCCCATTTCTTTTGCTGCTTGATGCTGCCTCCCCTCCTTTCCCTCTGTACTTTTAGTGAGCCAGTAGCCTATTGCTTCCTTCTACAGTTAACTCCACAGAAGCTGCAAAATTATCTTCCTTAACATTGCTGTGCTATAACACTTTCAAACTTCAGCTATAGCTTTAATCACAGGCACCATGTTTTATTTGACAAAACAATTTAATTTCATCCACCACGTGCTAAAAAACAAAAAAAATCACTTCAGATTATTAGAAGGTGAGTACACTAATTACTTGCTTTCAAGTTGGACTTCACAACAGAAGAGTAGTATTTTTCCTTTCCAAATGTGGCTGTATGACCTATGTTTCCAGAAACAGATGCCAAATTGGTACAAGCTAGTGAGTGCTCATGCAACTAACTTTAGGCACTAATCTTTTAGCATCTTACTGTCAGACAAATGATTTAGAAATGAAAAACAGACATATTCACAGTACATTGAAACATGAAAAATAAAGGCTAACATTATGCTTACAACTCTAGCATCTTTCATAAAAACCTGTGCCTGCCTGAAACAGAAACACTACTGTGTTCAAAAACATTCCAAATCCATTTGACTCTTAAGTTTCTAGTATCAAGAAGTAAAACTGAGGAGCTTTTAGAAGCCATTAAAAACATTTGGACAGTAGTTCATGGATCCTACTACTTCTTAGAACACCATGATTCTTTAAGTATCAATACATTTGTATATTTTATTTATAGAACGTACATGAAGCTGCAAAATACTAAAGCTTGATTTAACAGGACAAAGTTCCCAGGTCTCATTCTCCAAAAACATTCTTAGTTCTTCCAGACGGGTTCTGAAACAAAAATGAATACTCTTAATTGGCAGAAAGAGTAAATTAAAAAGTTGGCAATTACTTCACTTCTGCAGTGAAAAGCTCCTTCTAAAACTGTACAAAAAGTTACACTTTAAAACAAGTATTTAAGCAATTCTTCTAAACAACAAACCATTCAAAAGCTGTGCCTACCTAAGCAGTGTATTTTTTATGACATCTCTGGAGAAAGATATTCTTTGACATTATCTCCAAAATTTGTAAACTAATTTTTTTAGTCAAAACCATTACAAATTATAGAGGGACACCTATAATTATGCAGAAGTACTGGATCTTTTTCCTCTGTAAACTGTAGAAAGCAATATAATATATACGAAGACTCCACTAACAGCACAACAGCTTCTGAGAGCCCACGGAAGACAGATGCTTCTTTCAAACACATTGAAGCCAACAGAGAGCAAAGGGAAGTGGAAAGAACTAATACTCTACAGACATCTCAGCTTTTCAAAGAAAAAACTTAAATGGCTATTAATTATTTTCTTATTTTTCTTATTTTCTTATATCTTAATTATTATCTTATTTTCTTCATGGCTTAATTTTATTTTGGTATCAATACAGCAATAAGGAAAAGTAATGAAGCCACTACATCTCTGCATTTCTTCTGTTGTTTTTAGTCGCTAGAAATGCCTCCACTCTGTCATAAGCAGAAACAGCTTTATTAAAGAAACAAAATTTGCCATATAAATGGCAAATAGAAAAGACACCAATAGGTGTCTTAGGACACCTATGTCTATAGGAAAATGAATGCTTTTTGGGATCACACTGCTCTATCTTTTCTTCTTAATATAGGCCATATTGTTTTCTTTAACAATTAACAGTAGGTAAATTATGCACTGAGTTTCTAATTGGGCAATAAAATATTCTAGGAATACCACAAGTTCAATAATGAACTACAAACACCATTACAATTAAACTTTGCTTGCCACGATGAAGTAAGAAATGTGTTGAGCTGTGACTACAGTTTGCTTTGTCTATTTAAATTCACCAGTTAAATACAAATAGACTTCAGGTTCTATTTTCAGGGCATTGAGCACCCATAGCTTGCAGATCTTCTCACAGTAAAGCCAGCAGAAACAACAGATAGAGATGCTGTGAAAACCAGCATTAGAAATTAGAAGTGTTTGTGAGGGAGACTAAGGTGATAGTCATAGAAAAGCAAACACTTGAAAGCCACACAACAGGTTTTATAGCATTTCAAATCTGAAACCAAGGCTCTGACAGAGAAGTTGAACAAATGCTCTTAATTTTCACCAGCATATTCGTCAAGAAAGGGAAATACATGGAGACCTGATGCATTCATTCTGTGAAAAGCTTAAGTGATGAGACATACCTTTTTACAAGTGTATCAGTACAAAAAGTAAATTGCATTTAAAAAAATCATCTTACTATGCTCTTTGCCAAAAGCCCATTCTGATTTATCAGAACAATCAACTTGCACCCAAAAAAAAAGGCTTCCTGTATGCTCTAGTACTATATTCTCTTCTATGCTTTTTGAATCACACAGCCAATTCCTTTCAATATTTTCTCTCTGTTGGCCGTTCTCTATAACACCACATGCCCAGGAGGCCACGCATGTCAAATTACACAAAGAACTGATTACTTCTAGACTCTAAGCATTTCAGCTCTGTGTAGCTTTCATGTACTAATGAATCCTTAAAAGCACTCCTGCTTTTTTCTTTCCCCCTCCAATTAAATGCCCAAGAGAAGTGAAAGCCACACTAGCTTGATCTGAAAAGGCAAGATGCTTAAAGCTTTTATATAAAACAACCTAGGGGATATAGCTCTGAGACAGGGGGTTTTTAAGTCTTTCCTTCTGAGGATAAAAACATCAGCCAATTAATCTTCACAATACCCATGCAGCATAAAACATGTAGAAAGTATTAGAAGGTTTAATATAATTCAATTCATGTCAATAAATATTTCATTTTATTTTCGCAAGAATTACATTATCTAAAACATCACAAGATATTTCAAAAAATTAGTATTTCTATACATATGCCATCAATGTTCCTTAACCTTTATTTTACTCAAAGATAATTCAGCAAATTAGTCTATGATTCCATAAGCTG
The DNA here is from genome assembly GCF_030490865.1 of Poecile atricapillus. Taxonomy (NCBI): domain Eukaryota; kingdom Metazoa; phylum Chordata; class Aves; order Passeriformes; family Paridae; genus Poecile; species Poecile atricapillus. The sequence continues at coordinate 23,944,019 of NC_081250.1, read as the reverse complement.
TTAAACACAAGCAAAACTGCAAAATTATACTCACTTAACCCAACAAGGCATTATGTGATAAGTCAGTGTAGTAAAAGATGGTTAGGTAGACCAAAATCAGTTAATGAAATTCAGTTCAGGTTTCAGAAAAATTTAAAGAAATAAAAATAGGTGGCATCTCCTGACAAGATATAATGTGGATCTGATTATGGCTCAAGCTTTTCAGACAAGTGGAACTGAGGTCTCCATGAAATGTCCAGAAAGAATTCCTAGCTACAAACTACCAAAGCTGGAAGAAATTCCAAACCACATTCTCATCTTCTGAATTTACACACTGTTTCATGTTCTCATGCCCTAATTTTCATACTTCATGGATTTTAGGCAGAAAGCCTCAGACTTTTCAAATGGTTCTGGATGTATTAGTTGTATGACAGCTCCCAAACAAGAGGACAGATCAAGACTAGGAAAGTAAGCGTTTCCTAGAGCATGGAAGGCTGTACTTCTTCTCATATCTTCCTAGTTTTTACACTCAGAGAATGTAATGCTAGACAGCTAGAATTAAAAAGTTGTCAATCACCCAAACCAAAACATTTGTAAAAACAAGGCTACTAAAACAAACAAATAGAAAAGTAAGTTTTGATGCTGTTATAGACATATATCAAATCTGAGTTCAGAGAATGACTGCCCATGACAACACATAGACTGGCCTCAGATATGACAAAAGAGCTGACTGAAATGTAATTCGATCCTGCCAACAAACAAGCCATGAAAACATGACTCAGAAGGAGGGACTCAGTTCTAAATATCTTACTTGATGCAAGACAGAATTGCATATTGAAAAAAACATTTTGTAGTCATATATGATGGCTTTTCTTAAGCAATAACATAGAAAAAGATGGCACAATTTTGCTACAAAGTATGGACTTCAGAGGCGTTGCTCCACAGGATGCAAGGAGACAAGAGGCAACCTAAAAAACTACTGAAATTCCACATTACAAAGTTGTTCATCTTTATCTGGATTGTTGCTGCAGAATTATGATTTTCCACAAACACAGTGGAAGCAAAGGCTACTCTATCCTCTCCCCTTCTCCGGGGTTCAGAGCCTTATTCTCATCAGGAAACATACACTCCTGTCAACCTCAACACAGGATTATTATGCAGTGGAATTCCTTTGGAAAACATTTACCCAACAATAACAAATGTCATTAGAATCATCCATTACACATATAATAGTCTCACCTGTGATATGTCTTGAAATAGTTAACACTTTGTTTTCTGATAGATTCTTGCAAAACTTCAGACTTACTGCCACAAAATTCTTCTCCAACCTGCATCAGCCTAGAGTAATAAAACAAAGTTTAGACATACTTATTAATTTCTTAATACTGCTGTTCCAACTGTGAGTGTAGATGTATCTTCATAAATGCAGAGCACCAATGTTACATTGCAATGTTAAGGTTGCATTCCGTAAAAGTTCTCATTTTCCTTCAAATCCTATCACTGTGTGCCATACACAGAGGCAAAGAGCCATAAGCAAAATAAATGCATTTTTGAGAGCCCACTACACAGGGCGAGCTTTTAGTTCAGTCTCAATCTGCCATTTTATAATCAAAACATAAAGATATAGTGTTATACAGGTTGGCAGTACACAGTATTTTTCTGCTTTACTCAGACTCCCTTTAAAATCTCTTAGAAAAAAAATTGCTTGACCTGCACATCCCATATCCTAAAAGGAAACAATACTGAAGTCATATCACACTTAAGCAGCAAAGCAGTTCAAAGCTACCTCTCCTAAATACATCCTCATAAACTCTCATATATAGAAGAATTGCTCTTCAAGCTATCAGTGCATTTGAATGACATTGGCATCAAAATGCAAGTTAATCAACTGTGCTATCTTATCAGAGCTCGTTTGTGGACATGTATTAAAAGCATCTTTACGACCACACCAGCATACCTGCTGATAACATCAAGTACAAATATGAAGTCATCGTATTTGAAGTTAGACAGATCTGTTCCCAGAAGATATGTTTTCACCTTCAATTGAACATCCTACAAAACACAAATACACGTAATACACTAAAGACAAAATGTGAAGGCTTGGATGCCTGGTTCATTAACACTTGTTAGTTACTTGGACTTATAAATTCTTCTTTTGAGATTTAGAATAGAATTTCATTTTCTGCAATATGGGTAATTTCTTTAAAATAATTTTATAATCAGTTTCTTCAGCACTCTGTAACACAGACAGAGTCTACCCTAGATGCTTTATTGTCAACGCAAAAACAGAACTCAGCCTTTTCATCATACATTTTGGGTGGCACTGCACACCAAACTGACTCAGCAATCACACCAGGAATACCATCAAATCAATCAGGTTCACATAGCTCCAGGTTCTCCATAGCTATGGTTACACCAGAAATATAAAGCAGTATACAGAGAAAAGCACATGTGAAGAAAACAACCTGTGGCAGCACACAGGTTGAAAGAAATGGGATCAGACTGAAAGTCCTGTTACTGTGGTTTGGTATCTTGACTGAGTTTGGAAGCATTGCAACCACTGAGTCACAGAAACTGTGACTATATTTTCGTGGTCTTGATACATTCAAATCAAAACAAATCACTTTTAAAAAAAACCTGCAGACATTTCTTTAAGAACATTAGTATAACTATAACCATAATTAATATCAGAGAGGTGGAAGAGGGAAGGGAATACTTAGGGGGAAGCAAAATTTAAAAACCCATACCTGCCATATTCGTGAAAGCCCATGCTCCAATTTCTTTTTTACATAGTTGCGGTCAAAACTGTTCTCTTCAGTTCCAATAACATTGTTGCCATCTGAAACTTCAGGTTAAAGGCATTGTAAATATTTCCAATAGCTTTGAAAATGATCTTACACATTTTCTTAGCTATTGCCCTACTATTGATTGTGCAAACTCCAGAAGAGCTACTTTGCTCTAAACCTCTGAATGGAAACGAATAATGCACATATAAGCATTACATGCAAATGCAGACCAGGAGAGTTTCATCACCTGCATACCAAATACCTGTCCCAGTAGTGTTCCTTAGGTACTAATGTACTTCAAGGATCACAGAGAGCTAATCCTGACTGACCCTTGCAGTTCTTCATTGCTAGGCTTCACAGCTTTTTCCAGAAAAAATTCCTCGCTCAGTTTCACCTTCCTTAGAGAAAGAGCAATTTTTCATTTTGTTGTCTACCAAAGAAGAGTCCAGAAACATAAACAACATACATCTGTCCTCCATTCATCAGCATCAAGAAATTTTTATCAACAAAGTAAGTGATCTTTCCTTGTCATGCCTCATCCTGAATCCAGACCTTGCAGTCTAGATGAGTGTCATGTAAATATTGTGAGTATCTTACTAGAGGCCAGTAAGGAATGGGATGCTGGATACAGGATTTTTATCAGCTTTTTGAGATGTGTGCAGAACAGACCCTGCAGCACTGTCTGGACTACCACATATTTAAAAGAATGAAAGAAAAAACATCCACTAACAAGAATTATTATGACTTCTTTCAGACACTGACAATTCAATTAAACCAAAATAACAATAGAGCACAGCAGTCTGACCATGTTCTGATTGTATCTTCTTCAGATCATCTGGTGCTCACTGTCAAGTGAGCAGTTTCCTTCTGTAACAATCACCAATTATAAATAGCACTTAGCAGTGCCTCATTCTCCCAGTCCTAGGACAGACTCTTTGTAAGAAGAAGAGTGTCATGTACATTGTGCTTCTCTTCATCAACCAGATTTCTCTTTTGAACCTTTGAGAGTATGTTTCTCAGAACAAGAACTACTGCCTATTATAAGAATGTTTATATAGGTTTAACAGGAACAACAAAAACATGACATCTTCTACATCTGTACCTCCATTTAAATACAAAAAATAGATGTGGGGAATATGAATACTGAGAAGGATGCTGGCCTTACTTGATTTCTTTCAGATGGAGCCATAAGGTGTGGCTGGACATGTTATTAAATTATGAACTTTATCAAACACTGAGAAAGCTTTATCTGTAAGCTAGAGATTACAGTAGTGAACATACAAACAATACCAAGAACAACTGGCAAGCCAGTTGAGTTAAAATGCCTGCCCACAACGCTGGAACTCAAGGACACAGAACCAGCATAAGAACCAGCCAGAACGTAAAAGTTCCAGTACTTTGAACTGAGTAACTCCTCATCAAAATTAAAAATATAATAAAACACAGTCTGGAATTTGGGTTTATATTAGGGATATTCATTTTTCAAGGCTGCAAACCTGTGTTCGACTTTTTCCTCTGTTAAGACATTGAGAGTGCTTTTGCAGGTTAACTGAGAATTTACCCTAATAACTTAAAATGAGATGATAAAAGGCTGTTTTATGTGCAAACAAGACCTAAACATATTCCATACTATATCTACTGTTGCAGGGCATGCAAAAAATTTTCCTTATGAAAGAAAAATCACGAAACAAATATTACCCACTGCCTACATGAATCTAGTAACTGTACCTATGCTTATCATCTGAAAGTAATAATTCTGACAAATGCATTTTCCTGATCTTCCATTGAAGATTAAATGAAACATAGACAAAAAGAATCTAAGAATCCAATTTGTATAAACAGAAAACCTCTAAGTGGATTTAACCTTTCCCAGATTATCAAGGAAACAAAACTAGCCATGTTAGCCACAGCAACCTCCCCTCTTTTAAACTTCTGCAGACTGAAGCCAATGCTAAACAAGTCAGTCTCTTTGTCCTTTTCTCTAGATTAAAACCACAGTCCCTGTACTCACGAACTGCCATTCATGGAGGAATGGTTGGACACACACTGCAACATAGATGTTATTGTTCACCAAATAATCAATGGAATATTATCTCTCTGTCAGTCTCCCAGTGGTCCTGGTTTATGGCTGGTCATGCTACAAAGTCTTGTTTCCAGTCTTTTAATGAACTGCACTGCAGTTAACTTCACACATGCAAACACATAAATTTAGGATAACTTCCTTGAAAATCAAGGACTGCACAAGCATTTACACATTTTGCATTGAGGATTTTGGAACAGCTAGAGAACACATACATATTCATAACTCCACATAAAAACAAGGCTCAAAACCATACAGGAGTTATTATTCTAGATGCCTGATTTAAATATAGTAATTCTTCAGTTTTTTCATAATTTCTCAAAATTCAAAAAGGCAGCTTTCAGTCATAACAAAAGGTTTTTGCTTAATCCTTGCTCAGTAGAGGAAAGCAAAAAAAAAAGGATTCAATCAAATCTGTCTTCTAGCTTCACTCTTTGAATACTAAGCAAGTCTTGCACAAAATTTAAACACTACTATAAAAGAAACATTTTGAAAATTAAAATGGTTGAAATCAAATTTACATCCTGCATCACTTCTTTCTTGCTTTTCTTTGACTCTTTTACAGATACTAGAGCTGGTACAAACTTTTACCCCTAGGATTACACTTGTGAAATCAGGAGTTTAAATGCTATTGTGCTCATTTTGCCACACACTTTCAGGTCTTCTGTCTCATGAATACATGTAAATTACATAAACATCACAGTAAATTTCATGGTATGTGAAAATCCAGCTGAACCAGACAAGCCCTCACACAAACCACTGTGACTTCGAAGTTCACTTTGCTTTGAGCAGGTAAGAAAAAATTATCTGTCTAGGTCCCTTTAAAACTCATTTTCTGTTTGATTCTTTACTAAAAACATAAACAATGCTCTGGGCACAACAAACAGTGTAATGGAAAATTTTCCAGTAATTAGTTTATTTTGAGGGATGAAACCCCATATTACATCAATTTGCTGTTTACCGTACAAACAGCAAAATCATAGACGAAGTAGCAGCTCATTAAATATGATGCAACATTTCATGTTATGTTGATAATTTTAGTTCACTAATTTTATCCTCAGTTCGACTAAACAAGTTCTATATATAAATACTTAATTCTGTCTTTCCAAGGACTTCTTTTGGATAAGTTTCACTACAAAAATAGATAGAGCTTTATAAATAACATCTTTCAAGTCCAGCTTCTCACTTTTATAGTTCTGCCCTAAGATCAAGAGCCCCTTTCCACATTTAAGGCACTTTCCAAGAGTGCTGAGATTAACTGGGACAACACTGGGACAGCCATGAGTTCCCAAAATTATAAAAGCCACACATAGTGGTACATCTACTGCTCCAGTCTATGGGGCTTATTTGAGGAACAACTTCATCATAATCTCCTGAACTGCGTCCCTGGTTCCCTCTGACATACATGCCCATTCTACAGGAATTCTCCTCTTTGACTTTATCACGTATCACAGCCATTGACTGTGTCTTGAAATCAATAAGTATGAAATGAGAATCCCATGTACAGTTTTAATAATTACTGTAGAATAAGCAATGAGTTTTAGAAAAAAAATAACCAGTAGATATTAATAGTCCCTCTGAAATTAAACTCTATTTGTAAAATTCCCTTCTGCGTGCTTTATCATTGCTGAGGCATTTAAAAAAGTGATTCAGTAGAACACTATATTTCAGTTGTACATTATAGCTAAGCCATATCTCCAGAAAATTAAAAACTGGGTGACAGAAGGTTAGTAGTAAACATACCAAAACACTCTGGCATGCATTTAAAAACAGTGCATTTAAGATTATGCATCTGACTGTATATATCACTTTATTAGGCTTAATAGTTCCTGTAGAAGGCTTTAGAGTGCAGATTATTTTCTTTCCTCAGGATATCACAATTAACGACACTAAGGGGAACTAGTTTTATAAGGGCATATGTGGTTGAATTAGGAGTCTACTATGATCATTTTTCCATTAAGTAAGTTATTTATGGTACCTGCTTGATTTTACATCTGAAAAAACACAGCAAAATGGACACAGGAAAAGAAAATGTAACTAACTTATTTAAACTGTAAATGTAAATATTATTGAGAATGGGCAATTCAATCAAAACTTCAGAATCTTTCTTCACATAGCACATCACAAAAGCAAATATTTCAACACTGAATTTTACATCTGATATAGCTATAAAAACTTTCATCTCAAGCAATGGCTTCAACTCAAAAAACAGCTCCAGCAATCCAAAATAAATTTTTTTACTAAAAAAAAAAATTTTATTATTTTTTTTAAGATTTCACACAATAGAGGAAGGACATTTCCTCTAAGCACCGTTTACAATAAAATAATTTATATGTGCAAGACTGGCGCATACAAATATTCATTAGAAAATTAACCTTATACTGAAGGGTAAAAAAATCCAGTGAGTGCTTTAGTCCTTACTGCATACTATCAGCAAAAATGGTGAAGGCACTGAGTCAAGACCACAAAGATATCGACATAAATTAATAACTTGAGCATAAGAAAAGGTATTTCCAAATATCAGAAGTTCCTTACCAGAAGACACAACTTCTGCCTCATCTTGGTCATGGTTCTCATGCCACTGCATCGTCCGATAGTAACTGAGCATGACTTCCCAGAGGGCTTTGCAGAGATCAGCAAGGCATGGAATGTAGCTGTCTGACGTAATATGCTGCAGAACAACAAAAGAGCATCATGAAACTTCAAAATCATGTTCATTTTTTGCTGCAGCAAATTCATACAGCTGAGCTGGCATGCATCAGTTTCATTTTCAAATGCATTTTAAGAAGTGACAGATTCCTGATTTTTGGTCAACTAATCAAATGTTGTTCAAAGGTACAAAGTGTTTTTGTTAGCATCTCTTATTTTCATTTTCTCAGTTGGCCTGTATATTAACTACCTCTTACATTTATTTTACAGTGACACAGATACCGAAGTAAGCCCATCTCACTATCAGAGGGATGCAGCCACCCCTGAGCGTCAGTTCAACGACACAGACTTTTGTACTTCAGTGCTACAGGGAAGCCTTCCTGGAAAACACCCCATTGGGTTGAATGATCTTTAAAGAAGTAGTTTTAAAACAAACAAACTTGCTGATTCAGCAATTTTCTCTACTAACTTATCAGGAAATGTCACTCTTACTGTATTCCGGGGCTTTTGGTAGCCAAGATCTAAAGTTTGCTTGTGGAAATCGCTACACTTGAAGACATACTGACTTTCAGGTGGACAGGAAGTAAGGATTGCTTACTAAATACCAAGATAACTCCACTTAAACTAAAGAGAACTGAATTTCTTTAAGCTTATACTAGAACAAGGAAAATCAAAACTTGAGACTGAAACAGCCAATCTTTGCCCTGCTCCAACAATATTCAAAAAGAGAAAATATGTAAAAGCATGGCATATTGCTAAGGAAAGAAGCACTCAGTGAAACAGTGACTCTGAGTGCACACATACTAACTTTCATAAATGCCTAAGAATTTCTGAAAACATTATTCTTTTTTAAGATTCACATTACTATAATATCCAGTATCTGACTTCCAAAAAGATGCAAACAAAACAAAGAAAAAAGCGACTGCAGTCCCTCACTACCCATACACAATGGAAATAAGCTCGATGAGTTCATTTTGACAGATTTTTAGAAACACATAGCAGAGTTTCTGCCTCAAAAGGAATACTTCAATTTTATATTACTTCCCTTGCTTAATTAAAGTACTCCACAACCCTTTACATGTAAAGGGCAACCTGGCTTAACAGCATAGGCAGCCTGAAGAGGGTTCTCACTTGAACTAAACTAAGAGAAAGGCTCGTATTTCTGTCTTAAACAATTTATTCCCCAACAACTGAATACATGAGATGAAAACCTACTGTTTTTTCCACAGGAAGTTAGAAATTTAATTGCTATGACAGTTCATCTTATTCAGCACCCTGATTTCACAAATGCATTACAACAGGTAACAGCCAACACTGATTTCCCATCTGCAGCTTGTCCCTAAATATAATAGTTTCCAAGATAGTAATGAAAAATTTTAAAAGTAAATTTCAATGCAATTACAGCAATATTCATAGTACAATGAAGTCCCAGAATTTGAGTACCTTCTTTATACAGAAGACCAGCTATTGCAGGGTCACATTAACTTAAGCAGCATCTCATTAAGGCTTTGCATAAGTAAAACTAATAGAAATTATGAGGTACTAATTTTGTAACCATGCAGTTAAAGCCACCCTCTTTCTGTGTATTACAAAATGTGGTACTTCCAAGTACCTGAAAGATCCCTCCACATGCTCAAGTACAAGGATAAATAGCAGCACACAACCTGTACTTTAGAACTGGTCAGAAGCAGCTCAGTAATAGTAAGTGTAAATAAATAGGCTTAGTATCATTAGTATTTGCAAGAAATGAGAAATGAACTTAACGACTTCTGTAAGTATAAAGCTAAATAAAAATAAAATCCTGGAAGAAAAGTTCATTAGAAACAAAGAAACAAAAATAAAACCACACTCTGAAGGCTTATAGCAGAAACGTGAAAGGACTGCAGTCCGGAGAACAAAGATCAGGGTCTGCTGGCTTTCTGTAGCCAGAATTCATTTCAGTTAAGTGGAAATACCAACTACCCAGAAACCTACTCATTATGCTCATGAATACTAAAGTCAATTATTCCAAATAAATTATTTTGCTTATCACACTCACTTTTATTTATATGAAGGCTCTTAAGATTATATAAGCTTTTTAAGTCAAAGAGGCACCTATTTAAAATGAAATGGTTTACAATGCAGATGTGTTGTTTACTAGTGGCAGCTACGTGATCCCAGGAGATAAGTGAAAACTGAATTAAAGCTTTCTCATAAAAAAATTTAAAGTTCAGAAACTATTTAGGAAAAAGAAAGGCACCACTGCACCTTTGAAACAATCAGCTTTAAAACTTTCAGAAGAGCAGCAATAAAAAAATAAAAAAAAAGACAAAAAACAGAAAATTGATCAGAATATGAATTTTTTTCACCATGTGACTGTATTTTAATTTAATAAATTGCAACTGATGGGGTGGGTCCTTAAGTTGATGAAGTATGATGAGGGCTTAAGTCTTTGACTGAAACTAACATCCTAAAGAACATTCAAGATAGAAACATAATTTCAAATTGTAATTCAATGTTCGAGCCACTTAAAATAACTCATGTTCTTCTTCCCCATCACGGAAGTTTTAGAAAATTTCTCAGGGTATAACGGTAAAATCCAAACTGAAAAACCTAAGAGTGAACTAAAAATGCTACTCAAAGTACAGTAATTCATTCTAACAACATTAAAAATATGCAAGAAACTGCACTTAAAATTTGTAGCACAGGAAAATATATGTATATTCCCAGCCCATGATCTGCCTATCATCAGACTTTTGCATCTCAATATTATAGCTGTCCCTTATCCTGTCATCAAAATTGCAAAATTAAATATGAGAATGAAAATGAATGACACAAAGTCAGAAATAATAGGAAGACTCAAATTAAATTAGAATCTTTACAAGAATTCTTACTGAAATGTAGTATCAGAGAAATTGTGAATACTACCTAAATGCACTGGAATAAAGTTCAAATACAATAATTATTCCAATAACTACTTCCAGTAGCATATCATACTGAAGACACACATTTTTAAATCTTGGTGTTTATTTGTCAGATGGAGTGGACAGTAACTCCAAGGTGCTAAGATTTAGTGCAATCAAAATCAACATTAAGTTATGAGTAACAAATATCTCAAATAGTCATAAGTTGTATTAAGAAACTAGAGTAGCTACAGGGTCCCTACTGACAAAAGGTACACCTACAACAGTGAAAAGATTCAGATGTTTAAAAAACATACATATATGCAAGAATTACATACTGTACAGAGGTCTTTGTATTGTAATTTCTGAAACTTGGTGTCTGTGTTTCCTGCACACAGCTCCACATATCCAAGGACTACTTGAAACACGGTGTTGTGAATGGCTTGGGTGAAGTGCATATGTAACTGGTCCATTGCTGTCTGAAAGAAATGGAGTAACAAAATCAAATAGTAAAATTCAATTTGTCATATGCCATCATCTCTTAGCCATCATCTTTTAACATACATATTTTTCAGTACTGAACACTTGTAAGCATGTCCTCCAATCTCCCAAAAATACCTACCACAGATCTTGGTAATATTACAATATGGTCACATAAAAGAGTTCAGGTATTGCAAGTAAAATCAGTTTCCTCTGCTATCTTCCCTCTGTGATTTCGGTTTTTTTATGCACTGTCACTAGTAAATATTAATAATATATAGCTAATTCCAGAATTTGCTCACTCATTTATTTACCCTCCCAATCACTGATAATGTGTCAAAAATAAATTACTTGAGATTCATACTCTTTCTCTCAGTGGAAACACTGCCAACTAAATAAAAAACATTTCCTTTGCAATCATTAAAATTAAAAGCACAATTACAAAGTCTTCATCCACTTTCCAGAGTGAAAATCCTAAGTACAACTAAGCATTAGAGAAAGGCAAGCACATGATGTAAATAAATTTCCTATAACACTCCTGTTTTTGGTAGGAAAAAAAAAGACATCTGTTTGAAAAAAAAAGACTACCTTTTCCAGGAAAAAGTTACATGTACTAAAAGTTACATAATGACTGTGTAAGATATTGGTTTTGCCATAATCATGCCTGAGTTTCAGGTCAGGATGTATCCCAAGTGTCCCTGTTGTTAATAAATTGCATATAACATTATTCCATTTCAGAAACTGAATTTTCTCACCATTTTCACATACATATAATCAGCAGATTTGAAAGTGTTCAGTTTCACTACATCCTATTTGACATTTTTAGCTACTGACAAGAGCTGAAACTCAATCACTCCATAAGAAATGAAGAAGCAATTCTACTTAAATCCCATTGAAAACAGACCATCTTCTATAGCTAGTCCTAACTTGAATTAGCCGAAGAAAACAGAATGACAAATTAAATAATGTAAAGTATTGAAGATACCGAAGGATCTTGACATTTTGTTTACTGAGAAAAGGTAAATATGGGAGAGATTTGAATAACAATGCAATTGAATTATTTTCAGGGCAAGTTTAAAATATATACTTTTCTAGTAATAAAAAAATGTCAAAACCAAGTCACTCTATAATGGAACAAAGCAAGCAAAACCATGCAGTAAAAAATAACATTTTCATTTTGTCAGAAACTTCATTCCTCTCCAACAAATATCTGTCTTTCTCAACATGTCATGCACTTGACATGCAGTGAATTCACTGGATCTATTTTTATTCAGTAAATAAGGAATTCAATTCAGTGCACTAAAAAATGAAAAAGTCTAATTAATCTTCTCCCCTGATTTTAAGGTTGCAATCTTTAGACATTCCAATAGTTCTGCACATTAACTAAGTATGGGAAGATAAATCCATTTCTATCCCCTATTGCAGAGCTACACTGTTATTACAGTCAAGCCAGGAAAGAAAGAACCCAACTTCGCTAGAAAGGTTCTAATTAGAAAGAAGCAAAACACACAAACAAAAATTTAAGACAAACCCAAGAAAGGCAATCTTATATCAGATATGCTCCTGAAATCTGGAAAGAGCATTAAAAAACCCAAGCATAATAAAAAATTATTGGGGCTCTTGTCCTGCCTTCATCAGGGGACAGGTGCTTTGACTTCATCTTTAGCAACTAAAGCTTTCTGGGGGAATCTCTTCCCTAAGTAAATCAATCCCTGTTACACTGCCACCACCACATGCAGCCTGTATTATGAGCACTGATCACTAACAAAACATACCTCCAAGACTTTCATGTCTCCTCATCCCCTTTACTTCACAAGACCTTGGTATTAGCTCCCATACTTCATACCTTCTGAAGGAAACTGGTTAATTCCTTCTCAGAGAAACAAACCAGTATGAAGACTCAAGGCAGTGCACCAAACGGAAGAGAACTCCATCCTATGTGAGAACTTAGGTCTACTCTTATATATACACAGAAAATGCTCTAGGCACACACAGATATAACCTTCAGGACAGGTCCACAGTATGTGTTTGACATGCCATGGGATGTATTTTACTGCAAAACAATCCATCTCCTCACGTGTTACATTCCCATCATTTTAACAGCACAATATAAAATGGAAATACTCAAGGCAGAGGTTGTGCACAACCAAAAACAGACCTAGCTATAAAAAATAGTATTCACATGGCCAAACAGAATGAATAGTGTGAACAACAGTATAAACAGAGCTGAAATATGCAACAGTTACAGTTATAACATGTCCAAAAAACTACAGGTTGCAGTAACACACAGCTTACCTTTAGCAAGTACTGTTAAATTACATGAGCATTATAAAAACATTTGTATATATATATATTTGGCAAGATCCATCAGCATTAGTGCGCTGGTTTTGGATAGCATAGAGTTAATTTTCTTTACAGTAGCTGGTACAGAGCAAGGGGCTGTGTTTTTAAGTTGTGCTGGAAACAGTTGATAATTCAGAGATGTTTTAGACATTGCAGAGAAGGGTTTACACAGGGTCACTTTTGTGCTTCTCACCTCAATCCCCCAGAATGGGCTGGGGGTGCACAAGGAGTGGGGAGGAGACACAGCCAGGACACCTGACCCCAACTGACCAAAAGGATATTCCGTAATATATGGTGTCATGCTTAGTAATAAAAGCTGGGGCAGGAAGACAGAATGGGGGATGTTTGGAGTGATGAAGTTTGTCTTCACAAGTCCCTGTTACACATGATGCAGTCCTGTTGTCCTGGGGATGACTGAGCACCTGCCTGCCCCTTGACTTTGCCATCACACCAAGGAGGAGGAAGCAAGCAGCTGTGTGGGGCTCAGCTGCCACCTGGGATTAAACCAGAACAACTAGGAAAAGAAATTTCCATCACAGTACTCAAAGCTTTATGCTGTGACGTGACTTCGTGCTATTCTTTGTGACTTCGGCAGAAGTTAAGTACTAACCTGTGTTTTTCCAAGCAGCCTGTAAGCCTGTTGAACCTTTGTATAATGATTGATATCAAAATTCTTGCATATTTTGGAAAGTGCTACATCCAATTGTTCCTATAGAAATGAAAGAAAAAAGCTGTTAAACACTAAATAAAAACAGGCCAAGTAATACAACAACAGCAAGTGAGGAAGATGTTTATTTAAACAGTGTGATAATTATGGTTGTAAAGTAACCGAGACTGTGTGTGACTGGACTGTTCTGAGGTGTTTATGTGTTACTTCTTGCAGTGTAAGTGCTTCAGTGTCAGCCAAAGGATTCCACTACTCCCAAGAACAAGCAAGAACACTGAAGATAAATTCAGTGATGTTTACTTTGAGAAGGCCAGGAACATCAATATGGGAGAGCTGGGATTTCTAAGCTGGTTTACTTCTACCTCTAAGAAAAACGCAGATCTGGGGGTTTCAGCTCAATCAATTAAATTATAGACTTCTTAACCCTCTGACTGCATCTCTTAAATGGAACTAACACTATCCGAATTAAAAGTTCATTGGCAAGACAGCCATTTATAGAATACTACATCAGTGCAACAATCAGTCAACAATGAGTCAAAAAAGAAAGACACACGAATATGGGTTCTGCCAGCAGAGCTGTGTCAGAGCATACTGAGTAGCTATGCAACAAATTAAGTTCACCTATCATGTAAACTAAGTGAAAAAAAAACTTCAATGGGATCATGTATTTAATGACTAATAAAGCTTTCAAGAATTTGATTGTGTAGCTTAATAACATAATGCTCATGTAGATGCCGTAATACAGTCAGATACACAACCTAACTCTAGTTCTTTTCAATCAACAATGAAAAAATAAAAACAGAATGGATCAATAACATATAATAACATACACAGTTAACAAATATTTTCTTTCCTTGCTAGATACTAAAACCATTTCACTTCTTATTATTTAATGATCTTGCAATCTTACAGTCTTGCTCTTAAAAACAGAAACCACAGTAGATGAGTGTTTAGTCTGCTATGTACTTAATCCACTGGAAAATTTTCATGAATTACATCATTAGTCACAAAATATTTTTGATGTAAATCCCAGAGATTTGGTGGGAGTTGTTCATTGTACTTTCTTCCCTAAGCCAAATGGTAAAAGAACAACTAACCTAAAGATTCAGAAATTCTCTAAAACAGTAGTCAGCAACTTGAATTTCAGAAATATACTTATTTTTAAAAAAAAAAATTTCCTTCTGTTGTTTCTTGCAGAACAGCTGTACAAAGAGAAAAACTGGGATATCAAACTGCCCATGAATAGAGCCCTTAAATAGAGAACATTCATCTTTTCTATTAAATTTTTCAATAGTTCTTTCCACTATAACTACCTTGCATTTTTTTTGTAACATACTACAAAAGTAAAATCTATATTAAAATCAAAATTTTAAAAATATAAAAAAAGGAAAGAGGAATGGACTTAAGTAGAGGCACTAAACTATGGAAAATACTTATTACTGAAATCTTAACTAGCAGGATATTATTCTAGATTAATTTCTCAGCAATACTCCATGGAACCCAGGATTATTATTTCTTCCATATGCACAGGCATAACTCCAGTAGAAAATAAGATACTTTCACAGGAAGAAAATAAGATATT
Organism: Poecile atricapillus; assembly: GCF_030490865.1. Classification (NCBI taxonomy): domain Eukaryota; kingdom Metazoa; phylum Chordata; class Aves; order Passeriformes; family Paridae; genus Poecile; species Poecile atricapillus. Next base: position 23,928,571 of record NC_081250.1, on the reverse strand, counting down.
TCTATAAATTCAAAAATAGTAAATAAAAATCTTGAATGTGCTTATTTAGGTAGCTGTGAACTGCTTTCACCAACCAATATCACACAGTTTATCATATTTTGCTAAGACCAGAATTTGCTCTTCAAAGCTGTTACTGGAAGGAAGTAAGGATGTGTGTCTCCTTTTAAGCAACATCAGTATTTGCTCACAAGGAGAAAATGAGTGCTCACTCTTACAGAGCCTGTTTTAGAGTGGGAAGAAAACAGTCATTCCATCAGCTCTTTTGAACCAGACATGCTCTGAATAATGCAGTATCAAAGAAAGACTAAAGGAACAAAAAGAAGCTTTGCATAAAAGCTGAAGTACAAAGACGTAATTGAAGGAAATTGACAAAGTTTTAATTTTACAGGGAATTAAATACCAAGGTATGATAAAACATGTACTAGTCTGACTTTCTGAAGAACATGTAACAATGGGTGTAGACAGCTGCTCAAATAGATAATTCAGGTTCCTGCTAAACATTACACGCATCACATACACATTATACATACCTACATTGCTAGACTTCTGACAAAAAGCTTGACAAGTTCCAGCTCAAAATTACCTAACAGTGGAGTTCAAAGAATTCCCTTTTTCCCCACCAATTTCCAGGAAGACACTTAACATTTTATTTTCCTTTGCTTTTGTGATATTGTCTACCAACTAAAACCAGCTTTAGTCTCATCCTTCACAGCTATCCAAGTCTTATTTCCTACAGCTTAGCACTGGTCCTATCCAGCAGTTTCCAGTTTGCTGACCTCTACATTTTCCTGTGAAACTGTGATCTCTTGTATAGCTTATCCAAACCTACTGGCTTGCTATTAATTTATTTTCACAACTCTTTAGAAGTTCAATACTTCAAGTGTTATGTGACTTTTTTAATTCGACTGCTCTACCACTTACAGTGAGCACAACTAATGAACTGGGTCATAAAACGATAACATATTACAGAGCATCTAGGTTGATTATAGCACTGAAGTCTATATGAACAGCAATGGCTACAGCATCCAAAGAGAGTATTTGAAACAAATGTACACATTCTGTAATTGCTAACAACATTTTACCAGAAATCTCTAGTACTTAGAGACTAAATCCTAGGACATACTTAGAGATTAAATATTAATATACTTAATAACAGTATATTAATTCTTACCTCTATTTGTTCCAGGGTGTCTTGCAGTTTTGAATTTAACTCACTATTGATGAATGAAAAAAATGTTTAGAATACAATTATTGCTAATATAAACAATTCAGACCATTTCTTATTTCTAAAAACCCTGCTACTGAGCCACAATATAGTAGCTCATCATAAACCATTTAGCTGCTTTTGCTGTGTCAGACTGGCACCATCACATCACTGCTATGTGGAAAGGCACATTATTCTAGGTTTGTAATGCAACAGTGTTAAGAGGGTCTAAATAAGACTCTGTCCTGCTAGGATTTAACCAAGCATTCAAAGACATTCCCAACCCCCAAGAAACTTGCTATAAATGTTTTTGTATGGCACTGTGGTCTACAACAGAACATACCCAGAAGGGTCAGGGCTGTCAAGTCTTAGCAAACTACAGTAATTTTTTAATTTGTTGCTCAGGAACCACGTACAGAAATGCTATAGGAAAAAGAGAATTTAAGCTTTCTCAGAAAAATTTTTAAAGTTTGTATAACAAATTAACAAAAATAGCTACCATAACAGAAACTACTTAGGAAAAAGAAAGGCACCACTGCACCTTTGAGACAAACGGCTTTAAAACTTTCAGAAGAGCAGCAATCAAAAAAAAAAAAAAAAAGACAAAAAAAAAGACTACTACGGTTTTGTTTTGAAGGGTCAAAGCAACAAAGAAATAGGCACAATATTCTCTTCTAGCACAGAAAGCACAGTTTTCATTAATTAATCACCACATCTGATTTTAGACAACTTCCTTCTGGGCTGTGAATCTTCTTCTTAGGGGCCAACATTAATTATCAAAAGACAGATTCTAGCATCTCTGTTTAGTTCCCTGTGCTTAAATGATAACACCCATCACCCTCTTTTTTGTTTCCATTAGATAAATTGGGTACAACACCCACCAAAGAAAAGTTTAAGTAGAAAAAAAGGCAGCAAAAAGCCCATTAAAAACCATTAAACACTAAAAAGAGTAGCCAGTATTTCTTTATTGTTTCTCTACATGCAATGAACCTTCAAACAGAATGACCTCCACAGTAATGTTACTACACCTCCTGACGGAGCTTACGAGCATTCCCTGCAATTTCTTTTTTTTTTTTTTTTTTAAAGCAATGAAAACATTAAATCTTTCTAAGTTAAGAACTGCAGCTATTTGGATTCATTTTGATTCTGAGATTCTGAAAGCAATTTCTTCATGTCAGCATGAAACTCTGCACTTGCTAATTTCATTCACAAGATTCAGGGTATGTTATCCTGCAGAAGCCATCTTACTATAGGCAAATTAATTCCAGAATAAAAACTTCTCATTAAAAACTCAGCTCAGGTATCTCTAGGTGAAAGGTTGGAGCACAGTTGTAATTCACTTTTAAGTTGAAACTTAACCTGCCAACGTATTACAACAGTAATTACAAAACAATTACATAGTTACAAAACAATCATATAGTCTAAACATTGACTAGGTGCTGTTACGACTGTGAAGAATGGTTAGTTGTAGAGGGAGGTGGGATACTACAGAGGATACTTACACTTTTGTAACTGCCTCAATTTTAATTTTCTAAGCTAAAAATTACTTTTCAATTACACTTTCTTTAGAGAATGAGAATCAATAATCACTATTTTATATTACTTACAAATAAAATCATACAGAAGCTGACATCTGCATAATGTCAACCTACCTTATACAACTGTAGTGTTTGAAAGTGCTGGCAGCTTTCTGACATTCCAAGCACAGCTGAATAGCTCCTGGATAATCCTCTTCCTTAGGATAAAATACAATTGACAGCTCATCTGAAGCAACAGTGCAATACCCATTTTTGCTTGCATGCTTATGTATAAACATTAAAAATAAAATACTTTGCCTCTCCACTTTGTCTATACAGTAGAGAGTGAGGGTCTACTGCAGCATTTAATGTGCAAGTAGATTAGAGTTAGCAACATCTGAAAACACACTGGGTAATACATTACCTTATGCTAACAACTTTCTGTATTGCTTCTTTATCCATACAGAAAAAATACATCACAAAGCTTTTATTACAGAACAACTAACATCTTCCCAGTAATCTATTCATGAACATGGAAAGAGGTTAGTTCAGGCACTGACAGGCTGTTCCCACAGTTTATAAAACACAAAAGGAGACAAGGAAGACATTCCCAACATTATGCCCAAATAAACACTATTTAAAATTGACACACCCAGCTCATTAGAAATTAACTTAAACACAACTGACTCACAGAAGGCCTCAGGAAGCAAAGAACACACTATGGATGCATTGTCCTAATATATAAGAAGATCCAACACGTAGACATCTCAATCAGGAAGTATTATGAGGATGTCAGGACAAAACAAAAACATACATACAAAAATGTAAAACCCAAGGATGCTACCAACAAGACATGGGCATTGCCTCAGATATACCTATTATTTTTGTGTTCTATTAGACATGAGACCAGAAAGAATCTTGGAATAAGAGAAATCCTCTTTAATAGCTAAGAGCTTCTGGTTTTTGTCATTATTACATCTGTTCTATTATGTGCTTTGGAGAGCTCGAATGCAAAGCTGTTACTGGAAGTTCGGTCATTGACTGAAGAGTAAAAACGCAAGGGTAATTCATATTCAGCTATTATCATAGAGGAGTTTCTGAAATGAAATTGGTTTTAAGAGCAATGTTCTAATGCACATCGAATTTTATTAAAAAACACCAAAAAAACCCAAACACATTATGCATTAGATGAAAACAGAACAGTACACTGGTTTAAAACAACTGCTGCATTTATAACTCTTTACGTCTCTCTCCACTGGAAACCTGGTGCTCTCTCCATTAAGTCTAACAGTGCTCAAATCAGAAAGCCTGCTTGTGTAAGATATACTATTAATATATTCCAGATGTTGCTCAGCCCTGTAAGCTACTGTAGCTTCATTCCAGGTCTTTTTTTAATTGGGAATCCTTTCAAAATGCTCTTCTGTGAGTGGCTACTAATAGTTCTCATGCAAATTCCAACCTACTAACTTCTTGGAATACAGAAAATAAATGGGCCAGTAGTTCAGATAACTTACTGGGAGCAGACACTGAGCACAGCTCCAAAACTGCACTCTGCCAAAAACAGCAATTCCAGCCCTTAAAAATCACTGACCAATTATTATAATCAGACATTATCATCTGTGTGTGAACGCAACACCCACGCCCCCTCAGGACAACAACTGCCAGTAGATAGTGAAGAGTTTATTTCCTGTGTAGCAAAACACAGAACAGAAATTAAAAGCTAATCATTGGACAGGGCTTACTGAGCAGAAAGCATTTATGTCACCTGAAAATGAGTGCAGTTTTTCTTGGTAAAGAGTGAGAAAGTTTGCTGACACATGGTGACTTACTCAAGATGGAATTAAATTCCCAGAATCCTCAAAGTTAAAACTATTAAGATTCAATTTCCAAATTTAATAACTGGGTATTGTCATCATGACATTCCATCCAGTTTAGCTGTAAATACTTGGCAAACTTGCAAGTCAAAATTGTTACACGACATGTACTATAGCTGTCAATAAAATCCTGAGGCTTTCCTACATACAATTCAACACCTGAAGATAAGATCTTAGTTTGCTCTGTGCACAACTGACGCCTAGAGCATTTTTAGGCAGTATACATAACAGCAGTAGAATTTTTAGTGTCATGGCCTGCATGCTGCAATGTTTTCTACAATTAAATCTGGAATTAAAAAGCCAACCCAATGAATAATGACAGAAGTCTACTACATTTACAAATAAAATACCAAGCAGGGACCCATCTATAAATTTGTACATATATATCTATACATATTTATATCAATAGAAATTCATTATCCAGACCCAGCATATCAACAATCAGCTAAATCTCATCTTTTTTTTTCCTTCCCCCCCAAATATCAGGCTAAAGAAAAGAGGTATAAATTGAGAGCAGGGATAAGGGAAGACCCAACAGCATTTTTACTGAATTAACTCAAGCTTCAGTGCCAGAGCTAAAGGCAGGAAGGAGTTTTTGATACTCTCCCCTGACAGATGTGCTATCTGATTTGATACGAAGTTTTGCTCAATTTAAAAGAAGAATAAAAACATAATTTCATCCCATGCACACACCCTGTTTGCAAGAGGAAAGGAAGGGACAAAATTAAGATGAGTGGGAAATGTAGACTTAGAATAGCTTCAAATCATACCAGTCTGGTAGGGACTTACCTCCAACATCTCACTCAAACGTACATCAGTTCTTTGCTAAAAAAAAAAAAAAAAAAGTGAAAAAAATTTCAGCCATTACTACAGAGAAATGAAGAAAAATATTTGTCACTGAACAAGAACGACTGTACATACCAGTGTTTTTATTGTTCTCAGAGACTTCAGCAGTCCAATAAGCAACTGTCGTTTCCTCTGATTTGCAAGGAGCCCCAAACTGGTTTGTGTGAAGCCTTCCTTTGCTATATTCAGGTGTCTGCAAGGTAAAAATTAACATAATCTGCAGCAATTCATAATATAAAACTTACTTCTAATCAATTCTAATAAGTCCAACAAAATACATGGTAGAAAATAAGATTTTCAGCATTGATAGGAAAACTCAGAAAATGAGATTGTACCAACATACTAAGAAGGTACATCCTCCTTTCTGCACTTGTCTGTGGATCAGTGGTACAGCTCTAAAGCTTTCTGTTTCAAAGAGAACTCCCAACCACAAAAATGAGAGCTGCAAGAGTTTGTAACTGTTTCAGTATCTACAACTACTACTGCTTCAAACAGGATTCAGCACATAAACAGGAAATATTATCAGCTAAAAAACTTCCTGAGTTTATAGATTTTCTGTTAAATACTTCCCCATTCTCAATCTCTGCAGTTCCTTAATCAAGATACCTTCTTCCATCTGTGCAGATTACCGCTGCTAACTGAAGGCCATTCTGCAATGATGTAACACGTTCAAGTTCCTACAGAGAGACAACAGAGACAACAAGGTTAAACAAATATACAAGTTACACACCAATGAAGACTACTGATTAGTAGATTTCTCTTGAGATGTTATAATGACTTTATAGAGTTACTTTATATATTATTTTTTTCATCATTTTATATACAGTAAGCACTGCAATTTAACATTAATATAAACTATATTGAAACTATATTGAAATACAATTCTCTTTTGAAGATAAGATAGTTAAAATCCGTTTTCATTACAGTGGGACCCTCTACATTTATATATTGCACATTTAGCCTAAGAATTTCTATACCATTACAACAGAACGATCAAAGCTTCAGGGATAGAAGCACAGAGCTTAATTTGCATTAAAATGCCAGAGAGCAACAAAACAAAAAAAAGAGAAGAAACAAATTATGTTTCACACAGCACTTTCTTGTTCAGAAGCACTTGTGTTCCACCAATTTAATAGATGTCATATCATAATGAATGTTAATTGTATCCTGTTGACTTTCAACTGAAAATTCTTCAGCAGAGGTGACCTGAATTTAGCTTGATTTTGACTCAGTGAAGTACCTAGCATAATCTCAACTCCTGGAAAAAAAATATAAATGTTTTAACATAACTACTAGGATTTCTTTTGTTAGAACAGCTCTGCAGAAAAGTGGATTCTTTCCCCAGGCTACAGAAAAAGAGATTAGATCTTTATTTATTTTTATTTTTTAATTCTGCTCCTTATTTCAAAACATATCAAGTGCTTTCCATGAGAAGGGAGATTTTCACTTTGAAAACTAATCTAATTCTAATAACATGACAAGCAAAAATGAGTTCAAAGTTCAGCTCAGTTTTAGATCAGCTCGTGGTCAGTCTCCAAAATCACTAAACTGCATCTTCCACCAGAACCTGTTCCTTTATGTTACCAGTGTTGCTTTTGTACAAATGACAGCCTAGTTGCTGATATGCAAAATATCTTAAGAAACCAAATTCAAAGATTACTTTCCTCAATACCTACTTCTCTCTAAAAACATACTTTGCAAATACCAGAGCTATTCAAAAAGCCACTGTTCCCTTGTTCATGGGGAAACATACAATAAGGAGCAACTCCACTGCAGACTTGCCTCTTGCAAAGACTCTGTAAAATCTCTCCTTTGAACGTAACTGGATGGAAAGGAATGGGGAGAGAGTGCAATCTAAATATTCCCAAAGAGGGAGTCTTCTGCCCAGCATTTAGGGCTAAATACAGTTTTTCCTCCTCTCAAAAAACAGTCTTTCACCCACTGGTTGTTCCTAAAGCATATCTTTCTTCCAAGAACAGAAAACCGTAAATCCCTTATCCTGTATCCCTTATGTCTGTGCTATGCCCCTTGTGGCCACAGGTGTGCCTGTTAAACCAATACTTCATACTAGGCATGGGCATCAAACCATGATATCCCTAAACTACACTTTGCACAGTGAAAATGTGTGCAGGAGACATGTTCAATTGTATTTCTGATTCTTGTAATGATATGTTACTGTAGTTGAACACTGAACTGGAGCTGCCATTACAAGTTCACACAGCACAGCAGAAGGTTCATTTCATGAATCACTGGGTAAGTCAGACCTCACCAAAATGCTCACCAAAAATCTCCAATAAATCTACTGACAAGAATACCTGTGCAGGCCTGTACCCATAAGTAACACTGAAGGATTACTGACTTAATCAGGCACAAATGCATTTAAGAAAAGTTTTTAAAAAACTTTTACTGGCACAATGGATTTTTAACCATCACTTTGGAACATCTGAAAGCACTTCTTGGTCTAAAACAGGTGCACATCACTAAGATATCTGAAATAAGAACATTAACATTACACGGCAAAATGCAAGAACATTTGCTGCAGTTCCATTATGCAGTGAGAGGTTTTCTAAGTGAAGCTGCTGGATTTATAAAAAGCAGTACTCGCTCAAGACTATCAATTTCAAAGCCACACAACAGTGAAATAATATCAGAAGATTTCTGTACCATACAATTACCCTTTCTCCCCCTCCTACACTATCTTGTGAAGACTCAACCAGTGTAGCACTTACCAGCCTCCTTCTGCAATAGTTTCCCGCCTCACCCCTTTAACTAAAACAACTTTACTGTTATAACCTTTTTCTTCCACCTCCTATTGCAGGGGATGACACAAGCAATGGTCACTTCTCCCCCCTCCATTGTTCTTTAAACAGCAGCACTCCTTTCACCAGGCAATGATACAAGAACACAGATGACAACCACACTAAGGCTGGATGCACAGGCCTAAGAACAAGGGAACAAAAGAGGATGTTGCATCCTCTAGATAAGAGGAAAATAATTGCAGCTCCATGACATCAACCATAGATTAATAGCCAGGAAGCCATGCTCGTTCTTCCACACTCTCTCCAGCTTCTTGCCCAAAATAAGAATTACCATAATCATCAGTGTAACAGTGGTGATGTAAGGTGCTGTACACAAACACAAGTATTCACCACAGGAATACTAATTCTCAGACTAATTTAATAACAATCACCACTTTCACTTTGCAGAATTGTTTGGACAATACTCCCAGGCACGTCGTGTGACTTTTGGGGACGGTTCTGTGCAGGGACAGGAGCTGGACTTAATGATCCTAATGGGTCCCTTCCAACACAACATATTCTGTGACTCTGTGATTCTCAAAACTGCCATAGATTAGTGGCAGTTAAGTGATCTTAAGAAAGATCACTACTGCTTTGTCTTATGGAGTAAGATGTGACACCACTCGTAAACGGGCACTAAAGCAGCTCCTGTTCCAAAACCATTATAGGGATTAGCCAAGCCTGTGAATTCATGAATTCTGAATTCTTCAGAAAGCCTTGTAAAATATGCCAAAACCTTTATCATCTTAATGACTTTTTTCAACTCAATATACGCCGTTAGTTTCCACTATAGAAACTGAGCTTTAGCATACAAAAATAGCTGGTTCGAAACAGGCACTAGCACCCCTACTACAAATTACTATAATGACACAACTGCAGCATGATAGCAGCACAAAATTGAGGCGTTTATTCTTGAAAAGTAAGTGCTAGTTGTCTTACCTCAACATATGCAGGCTGTTTCTCAAGGATTAAATCTGCAACTTTCTTAGATACCTTAAAAAGAAGAACACTGCATGTGATACATAGCAATCTCCATTAAGTAGGCCATGCCCATACTGAAGCTCTACAAATTTGTGATTCTCTACCATTAAGTTCTGCATTTTTCAAATTTATTAATAAATATTCCACCGCAATATATAAAAAAATTGTAAAAATTAATATCCTTAGAAACAAGATAAGAGAAATGTTCACAATTCTATCTAGCGATTAGTAGGCATTTTTAGACTACTTACTTAACTCTCTGCTTGTTAAAGAATGTGCTAGAAAAGCAAATAGAAATAATTTGGGACACTTTGGGTGTTTACATTTTGCTCATGCTATTGCTAGAGTACAAATTTAAATCGGCTATATAACATGGTGTGCTAGCTTGGGCTGGGGTATTCAATTTTCTCCGAAGTACCTGGTATGGGGCTGTTTTGGACTTGGGCTGAAACCAGTCTTGATAACACAGAGGTGATTCAGTTGAGCAGTGCCTGCAGAGAATCAAGGCCTTTTCTACTCCTCAAACTACCTCACCAGCAAGTGGGCCGGGGTGCACAAACCCTTGAGCTAAGGTTTGAGATAGCTAAGACAGCTGATCCCAACTGACCCATGGGATACCCTAAACACATGGTGTCATGATCAGCATACACAGCTGTGGGGAGAAGAAAGGCAAGGATGCTCAGAGTGAAGAGTTTCTCTTCACAAATAACTGCTACACATGATGGAGCCCTGCTCTCCTGGAGAAGGCTTAACAGCTGTCTGCCCATGAAAAGCAGTGAATTAACTCCTTGTTTTGCTTCACTTGCTTTTGTTTTACCTATTTTTTTAGCTGTTTCTTCTGCATTATCTACCTTTATCTCAATCCATGAGCTTTTTCACTTTTACTCCTCCCATTCTTCCCCCTACCCCACTGGTGGAAAAGTGAGTGAAGAGAATGCATGATACACCATTGCCATCTAGAGTTAAACCAGAACACCTGTAACATAAGGACACCTACCTTTGAGAATGATATTGCATTAAATTAAAACTATGTCAAAATGAATATGCACCCTCTGCACATTATACCCTTTCCTTAGAACACAGAATATGTACATTTTAACATTTTCTCCACTGCTCTGAGTATAATTCTAAGTAGAATGCTCCTGAGAGCTACTGTCTGTACTGAATTTAAAAATTCGGCATTGCTACCTTAATCAATCTCTTGTCTACAAATGCAGAAACTTAAAAAGAAATCCAACAGTAATAGTCGTATAAATTCCAGCTTGAGAATAGTACATTCAGTTTTGTTTTTCATCAGGGACTGAAAATATTCAAGAAATGGTTTCAAACATGACAGAGAAATTATTGGTATTGCTCTATATTCTTCTGTGGGAACAATACTCCCACAAATGGAAATAAAATAAAACTGACTATGACAGCTAGCCCACAATGCACTACTGGCAAAGAGAAACAAAGAGGCTTTTGTAAACTTGACTGCTTGTGCAAACATAGCACTTCAATCAGCATTCCTGTAACAAACTTACATTGGCCCCACCAGCTTAATTCCCATCCTCTGGAAGAGCACGTGCAAATAAATGGTCTTTGAAGTATTCCAATGTCATCAGGGGCAATGCGGATAAGGGGAATATACCCAGCTATGCTTTCCTCCTTCCATATCAAAAGCAGGCCAGAACCACAAAGCAATTTTAAAACTTTTCAGCTGTTCTTAACATTTTAGTTGATCCATAACTAATAAAACTTTCCTCTGCAGGACAGTAAAAAAACCACACCAGAGTGAGGTGAGGTCAGGATAAGATATTAAGCCAAATGCTACACAACCCTACATGACCCTGGGGCTCTTAAGAAATTGTGTACACTCTGCAGTCTATGCACTGTGAAATTTTCACCTTCTTTTTGCAACATATTCTTCAATCTAGTCCTGTACCTGTAAAAAACTTCAGGACATGGAATACCTGCTAGCTATTCAATGCTCTAGTATAAACATAACAGTTTTATTCTTCACTGTTCAGCAATGTTCAATCAGTACAGATGAATGAAAGCTATATTTCTTTTCAGTTTTTACACTCTTTTTGTTTTGCAAGTCCTCAGTTACCCTTGACTAATAACAATCTCAACATTGACATGTAGCTGCCACAGGCACTTTTTTTTTCCTCTTTCTCAGAACTTAGTGATACTATTTTTCTTTCTGAGGTTCCAAGCTGCTCTCTCAGATATTTTTTCAGATGAGCAATATTATCCCTCATTACTTCATTTATTTCCAAACTGTCACACCCCTTTTGGCATCTTCCATACAATTGTGCTGTGCCAACTCCAAAGCCTTGGAATCCTGAATTGCAACTGCTAGCAGTGAATGTGACCATGGTCATCAATGCTTCCCAACAACATTTGCTGAAGGAATAATTTTCTCTTTCCTAATCACACTGGTAAAAAATACTTCATTTCCTGAAGAAAAAACAACATAGCTAAGGATATTATACTAATTAAAATGAAGTCTAGCAGACATACAACTAAAAACCCTTTCTAATCCAAATTGTCTATATCAAAATGATTACAAATTAAAGCTGTTATGATACATACATTAAAAAATGTATGAGCAAGTTGGGATCCTTCCAGTGGAATGGAAAACTAATGAGCAAACTACAGAAAATAAGCCTACAGTGACCTTGAAAACAAACAGATGACCAAGATCAGCTGTGCAAAAGCAGATAGTAAATCAGTGAGAAGTGGAAGATCAGAGCTCTAGTACCTGTAATTCACACTCATTTAAGTGTTTTGCATTAGAGAATTTAGAAGTTGCTATTATCTCCAAACTACTATCATAAATTCCTCTGCCAGCTGTAGGTACAGACACTGAAGTGAAAAAGGCAGTATTTAGTTTTTTGCAAAAGCAGAAATACTGTGTGAATGTCAAAAGGTTTCTTGAATGCTCTATCTAATAATTTATTCACAATTAAAATATTTTTAGGACTGAACTAACAACATACAACATTCTGCAGTTTTGTCTTCCATGAAAGACACCTTTAAGGCAGACAGCTCTCTGAATGACCCATCACAAGATAAATGGATAATAAGAAGAAAACATGCAACAGTCTCTCACACTCTACCTGAAAATATGACTTAAGGACATGAACTACAGCAATACAGAAATAAGAAATTTTAGCACCTTGGCACATGTCCAAGGAGGAAATAATTCCTTCCTATACCAGAAACACATTTTGATGAGACTGAGAAAGTAACAAGCAAGGACCAATCCTGACTAGGGGGGATGGTGAGGGAAGAACTGGACGCATGTTTCTTGACAAAAGTTTTGGCTTTGAGAGTTTTTACCTGTTTGTATTCTAAAAGAAAGGCACATCTGGCCATATATACTGGAAGCCTTGTGCTCAGTTCTCTCCCCTATTTTCCATTAGCAGCATGCACTTTCCAGTTCAAATGTTTCAGCAGCAGCCATGCCCTAAAACTACTCCCTCAGCTGCAGCCAGCTCCCATCCTGAGAGCAAAACATGGCCAAGACATTGATAACACATATTAGGATTGTGAAGCATATCTCAGTGAAGTTGTCTGTCTTGAAAGCACTTCCTTGCAAAACACGGTCACCACTAGATGTCCTCTTAAAATATAAAAAACCCACCACCACTACCACCACACAAAATAATTATTATCTCTCACTCACTTCCAACTTCTTTCCTTATAAATCTTGGTGAGAAATATGGAATATTCATTTCCTCAACTTCTCACTAATATTTCACAAAACTTCATAGGTATATTATAGAGAAAGCAGTCTAAGGCAGAAGACACTTGCTTTATGTACTGTTAACAATGCAAAATTCTCCTCTATATTGGATTTATTTGAAGACATGAATTAGGATTATTACTTCTATTTTACTTGCAGATACTCTCCAAATGCCACAGTTAATAGATTTGTTTCCTGTACTATGTTATTCATCTCAAAAGACTAATGGAACAGCAATTAATACATGAATAGAAAATTTCAAAGTCTGCAATGTAACAAGCACCTTTCAAATGCTGCAACTCTTATTTCTCTTCATTCCTCACAGTTAATACTCATTACATTTCATTTGGCTTATTATATAAGAACTCTGTATCAGTGTTCACTAAAAACACTTGTGAACAATTAGCATTTTGGCAAATGAAAAGCAAGAGAAAATAGCATCTTCAAGGAGAGAGTTTTTAAACCATTTTATGTTTTACATTGCCAGAAATCCCTCAGAGATACTACTCCACTATTCAGCACTGTGTTGAACATTACAAGATAAATATTCAAAAAGTCAAGTTTCTAAAGAAACAGCACATTTGCTCTTTGTTACAATACTTAACACTAAGATTACTTCCATGATTTCATATGATTATATGATTTAGTGATGATTTTCCACTGTAAAAGCACACAACATGATATAAAAAAAAAAAAACTTAGTATCTAATGGGTTAAGAAATCAAATCTTTTTCAGTTACACTTCTTGCTAGACTTACAGATAAGACAACAAACTGTGTAAGGGGTACAGAGGAAAATACTTACAGCAGCTTGCTGTTGTTTTAGTTTGTCTCTGTACTCTTCCAGTTCTTGAAGACTAAGTACTGGAGGAAGCCTCTGCATTTAAATAATAAATTAAAATCAGTGAGAAATTAAAGACTGTTAAGTCAGACAAGTATTACCTAGTATTAGACTAGTATTAGCTAGGCAATCAGTTTCATTTAAGAAACATGGCTTCTGTAATCTAATTTTCAGAATTAATCCATTTTTTCAAATGATAGATACTGAAATCAATTAGTGTTAAGATATATAACATATGATCATAATTGCCTCATATATTATAATTACCTCAAAGTTACTTTATGTCATATATGTATACACACAACCATCCAATCACAGAAATTGTCTCAGTCAGTTTGCTAAAAATACACACAAATATAGAACAGATTCTTTTCCTCAGCTATCTTAACATTTTTACTATAGTTTAAATTATGAAATGCCTGTCAGTACATTCCACCACATTAAAAGAAGAGACTATACATTATATATATGCACCGATCCTCAAAGGTAGAAGCTCTGCACAACTGCAAGATGACGTAGGGAAATAGAGTACTGTATTAATGCAAGATCTATGAAACAAAAATAGCTTATTGAAACAAGCAAAGTTTTGGTCTTCACTTTTTGTTATGTTTCTATTTTTTTCTTCTAAGATGACAGCTTACCTCTAACTCATATTTCACAATATCAAAGGAATCATTGGAAAAATAAACTTCTTCAATGCTGTTAATTATTTCCTGTTGTGCCTGAGGATCAGTTGGTTCTTCATGTAGTTCTCTGAGCTCCTCCTGCACAAAACCAAACAAGAATTTCCATAATATAGTAACACATCCTAGGAAGAACAATGTTTTAACAAACAAACATCTTTCAGAAGCCACTTCCAACATTACCACAAGAAGCAATGGTAAAATACAGAAAGATCAGTTCACTGTGGCTTGTACTTCCTATTAGGGGGAGCAAGACATTTAAAACTTTTCAAAAAACATTAAGTGTAGACTTCAACATTACAGCCCACTTAGACACTTCTTCATCAGTGTATTCATTTACAGCACCAAGTATATGTTGAGTCCGGTTTTTTCCTCCTTAACTTCAGAAATTCTCATAATAAACTAAACATAGAGTGGCAGACTATTTTCAGAAGGAGAAAAAAATTGCACAAAACAAGACAAATAAAACCTGAATTTTTAAAAACAGAAGAACCCTCTTAACAAATGACAGGTAGACAATGCCACTACAAATGCATAACTTTTAAGCTCAGCCCTCACATTCACTGAAATAAAAGTTATCCAATTAAACAGCTGATTTATACAATAAAACCAGAACAGTTCTGCCTTCCTTGCACAAGACTAACAGCTGCCAGATTTTAGCACACTGGTCTAAGCAGAGATGTACTGTCAGCTTTCTGAAAGTTACTATATTCCAGAGGTAAGCAACTTCCTCCTTGCTGTCACAATCTCCTCTAGAAGGTGTCCCTGAAAACCCAGATGCTTCTGATGGTTGAAGCAAACCAAGGACTCAGCCTGAACCTCCTCATCCTCTGCTGCATTGGATATTGCAACCAATACTGGCCCTCTCTTGGATGTCATTCCCTCAAAAATAATGAATCCTTTATCAGAAACTCAAAAGGGAGAAGTGTTAGAATATTCTTTCATCAAAAAATAAATATAAAAATTATCAAATTGCTTGATAATGAAATTAAACTCTAGAGAAGCAATCCAGCAGACTGAAGAGTCCCATAATGACCCTAAGCCTCCCAGCAGTGCCGACTCGTTCGAGTGGGGCAAGGTGCTGATATTTTCATCACAAAGGGCTCTAAGGTTTTCTTCACCAGCTAGAGGTATCCCATTTTAAATTAAATGACTGAACAACCACTAATCTGCTTATTTTGCACATTAGCTGAGATAAAGTCAATGTGTAGACGTTCCGAGGCAAAGTGACACAATACACAGCAAGGTGCTGTTCCCAGACACAGTAAGAGACAGCCAAGAGGGGGAGGTTTGGAAGAGCATGAGAGGAGCCGCCGCTCCTCTGAAATACTTCTCACAAGAAAAAATGAGGGGGGAAAAAAGTAAAAGAAGAAAAAGGTGGGGCGGTGGGAAAATAAAAAGCAATGACTCTGATTCAGAGGAAAACAGGTTTTACGCGTATCTCGCGTCCCCGAGTGGCCACCAGCGCGGCCGCAGGAAGGCCCCAGGCGCTGCCAGCGGCGGTGCTCGGGCGCCCCCGCTGGGCCGCGGGCCAGGCCGCAGCCGGGAGCTCCGAGCCGCGATGGGGCAGCGGGGAGCGGGGGAAAAACCATCGAGGAGGCCGCGGGGATCCGGGAAAAGCCCTCCAGCAGCCGCCTTCTCCCGCCCCGAGAGCCCCCAGGCGCCTCCGATCTCCGTCGGAAACGCCAGATGCAGTCACTGCCACCAGGGCAGGAGATCGCTGCGACCCAGGCCAAACGAGAGAAGGGATATGATCTGCCCCGACACACCGAGAGAAACAAGGAAGTAACATAGTTATATATCTGTAATGGTAGCTTTATCACGTACACCCCACTGTAAATCTGTTTCACATCTTACAGTACATTGAGTTCTAGCTATATGAAACTAAAATTAAAAATTACCCAAGACAAGACAAGGGTTCCATTGAACCACTGCAAATGGAATAACTGAATTTATCATCCGATATTTGCCTACAAGTTCTTGCGTGACTGTTTCCCAAAAGAGAAAAGATTAAAAACTAACCAAAGAAGAAATGCTTAGGATCATTTGAAATTCTGGATTACTGATATCTTGTCATGTTGGTGAAAAAATATCTTAATGCCATAGGTCAGTGGTGATTTACATCTCCTAAAGAAGCATTAAGAAAGCCATTATGGACACATAGTCTAGATTTGATGTTGGAGTACTTAGGAAAATTGCTAAGAAACCATTTTATCCTGTCTCAGATCACTCATCTGAGTGTTTCTTGCCAAAACACTACTAAGTAAAATATTTATTGAATGACAAGGTTTTTCTTTGCATTGTTCGTTTTTTCTAGAAAAGCAGTCTAATTAGAACTCTCCAGCATAAATTTTAGCTCTCATATAAATTACATTACCTGACGCCAGACTTTCTGCCATGATAACTTGCAGCTTTCAGCACATCACGCTTCAGTAGCCTGAAGTAACCAACAATAGTGAAGGCCATTTTATTCACTGACCACTAAAGGAGGCAACCATCGCTAACTAAAGTTTATTTGCTGATACTCCATTGTCCTCATCCTTTCAATTAGATACACAAAAACAATTTTACTATATAGAAATAAGCTGGTAGTTTCAGGGGTCCCGGCAAAAGGGCAGTTTAGCTCTGTGGACTTGGTACTCACACACTTAGTAGAAGGAAAGAGAGAAGCTATATTAAATCCCTTAAGATATTTTTCCACCTCAAAACCTGTCTAGCTATTGCCATATAAGTATCTTCCTTAAAAAGAAAAACAAGTCAGCATTAAAACGCATTTAACATTTCACATTTTATGTTAATTCAGCAATTCCAAGTGCTATTCCGAATAGAAAAACATATCAAAAACTGTGACAGAGGGAACTCATGATAATACCCTTGCAGAGAACTTTGCCATAGCTAAACTGAATCAATTAGATACATGGGAGGTCAGGAAGAGCAGCATATTTGGCAACATGGACCCCACAATATTCACTTCAATCCACCTGTCCAGGTTAACACACATGTTCAGCAGTAGGAACTCTCCAATCAATAATGGGCTAACATAGCCTGGCAAGATACTGCTTCACAGGCTACTCATTTTTCCGAAGTTTTATTCAGCAAGAGGCTTCACCTCCTTCCCAAAACTCGTGTCACTTGTGGCTCCAATTTTACTCTTTTTTCCCCAGTACCTCAGGATCATACTTTCATGGAAAGACAATTTATTCTGTCAGGTTACCATTAGTGCAACCTTCAGCAGCAGGCCTCTCTCATTATGTCACCTAAATAGATCAGTGACAGACAGCATCTGGGAAGGAAAAGAAAGAAGGAAAAAGAAGGCTAACAGCTTTGCATGCTCAAAGAAGCCACTGCTAAATAAAACAGTGCCAGTGCTTGCATCCACACACATCTCACATCATTTTGGCTTTCTGTTCTATGGAAATAGGAGTTTACAGTCTAGAAACCTGTGGCAATTCCTTGAAATGTATTTCAGAAGAGTCACCTCCTTGCAGACTCATCTGAAATGCAGTTCAGCAAGTTTTAGATGTCTACCCAGCTATTTCCCAGTGCGTCACACTCCCACTCTCCTTGTATGCTATATTGCCTGTAGCAGCAAAACCATATTACTCTATTGAATGAAGCATTACTGGTAAGGAGTAGAAGCAAACACCTGCATTCCAGTCACTATCACCTAAGAGACTGGGAAGTGAAGACATCAAAAAAAGTTAACTGATACTACTCAGGAAAAAAATCTGAACAGTTCCTAGTCTAATTAAAAGCTGAAGTCCAGCAACAGCCTATGCACTTTTATTCAGAGATTACCAGGAGCCAAGTCTGTGCTATACTCATTTGGACACAGCCTCCCTTTCTGTCATGAATCAAAAACACACCAATGAGTATCCTGCTAATCTATATCCCTCCATTCTGAACATGGATAATACCTGTGCTAAAAGCTAATCCTAAATACCAGGATGAGGACCACACTCAACAGATTCAATCAGCAGGTATACTGCAACACTGCACCACTGTGAAAAAAAAGTATTAAAGCATTTATATATGTATCTGTATACATGCATGCAAGCACCATCTTTGAATTTTATCTATATACAAAGATATATTTAGAGATTATGTTCATCTTATAATCATAAGAATACACTGAATTTGAAGGGACTCATCCCCAAAAGTCACACCATGTGCCTGAGAGCATTCTCTAAATGCTTCTTGAACTCTGTCAGGTTTGGTGCTGTGACCACTTCTCTGGGGAGCTGTTCCAGAGCTCAACCACCCTTGGGTGAAGAACCTTTATCTAATATCTAATCTAATGTATACATTATAATATATTATACTGTATTATATTATACTATAACAGTATATATTTCATATAACAATATAAATATATAACTATATATATATATAACAATCTAATACATCTCTTTGCATTTTATATAACAATTAATGTCTATAATATCATAAAATACAATATATAACTATATCTATAAACTTACTTTGCTTTTCATCCCTGCTCCTCCCTCCCCCAGCTAGGGAAGGCAGTAACACAGAGAAGTTTGTAGTATTCCCTATCTTTCATACAAAGTGCCCAGAACCTCCTTTTGATCTTTCCCTGTTCACTATGTATAGAGAGTACTTAGTAAAAAGCTCTCACTCTACCACAACAAATATACTTTGAAAACAACTCTCCTGACAGAGAGAACAACAAAGCTGATCCATAGAACACAGCCACACTAGTACTTAATGCACTCCTGAAGAGCACTCAGCTGTTACTGGGGAAATAGAAACCCACACAACTATATCTATAGGAAAAACTTTAAAAAAAAAAATCTCACTGTTATTTACCATGATAAGCTACAAAGTCAAATAATATTCATATATAGCATATGAGCTGATTATCATCAAAATAAACATAACCTAATTCAAAGTCAACTCACCATTAATCCAACATACTTGAATTCAAGCATGCAAAATACCTACCTCAGATTTCTGTGACAGAATCTGCTAAACAAAACTATATTCAGCTTGGGAAACAACCATAACAGAATGGTTCAAAAAGAATTAAGTTTCCCTGGGTAATCAGGGTATGCCAATGAAGTAAGTTATCTCAGTTCAAATAGATATTACATCCTTCTACAGACAACTTTCTCTTCTAGACATCAGAGAAGCATCAGAGAATGATGGATGGGATCTTGAAGATCATCTAGTTCTAAACCTCCTGTTATAGACACCTTTCACTAGATCAGGTTGCTCAGAGCTCCATCCAAGCCGGCCTTGAATACAGCCAGGGATGGGGCATCCACAACTTCTCTGGGAAACCTGTTATATCCAGCCTTGCAGTTCAGATTTGGCTTCTCTACAGACTTTACCACAGATTCACACTATTATACATTTACTTCCTACTGAGATACTTCCCTGTGTGAAGTGAGTTGGCTGCATGAGTCCGTATTAACAAGTAAAGCAAGTTTGCTGGTGATTTACCTTCATATGATAAAAAACTGAAATTTTTCAAAACAGTTGCAGAACTTTTTGGACTACCAGTTACCATGAGTGAATACACTCAGGTACTCACTGAAATGTCCAGATGCCTAACAGTTTCATTGCCTAAAAATAAAAAATTGAAGAGCACAGTCATCACTTCATCAGGTTGGCCAGTCAGCAAACAGTCAGCAAAACAACTTTCAGATATCAAGACCCAAAAGAATTTTGCTGGTTTTGCCCTCAGGGGACAGAATGTCAGCATATTCTTCTTCCTGTCCTCCATATTTCCCATTTGACCTCCAAATTAGTGTGATAGTCCCTCATCTCAAAAAACATGGATTTGTACCTAGGGTTGCCTAACCAATGGCTTGTGCCTTTACCAGTAATTCATACTGGCCCTAATTCATGCTGACCCTACACCCTTTCATCCTGTATATTTCTGTATAGCTTTCATGCAACTTTTGAAGTTTGCAACAGTAACATTTACCCTAAATCAGTCTGGAAATACCAATTTGAATGTGCAAGTGTGATGATGAAAGTGCAGCATCATATCCATTCTGCCACCAAAACAGCTTGAGACTTTCATGATTCAAGAGATAAATAAAAACAGTTATTGCTACACAGAGTAGACTTACCAGACATATAACATTAAGCCATTACAGAATGGAAATCCAGCCAAGATACCCTACATCTACTTTTACTGGAGAGCCAACTTGGCAAAAAGACAGTTTGAAACTTGTCGCTCAGGGAGTGGCAGGAATCTGCAATTGTGAAATCTAAGCCATGGAGATGTGACAGTTTTTTCAACATTGCTGCTACTGAATACTTTTGCTCTTTGATATCAATATATTGGCTACTGTTGAAGAAAGTATAATGTACCAATTCAGAGACTCTTACTTGATTTTTTAAATATACAGCAATGTTAATTTTCTGACCTGCCACAGCACAAGCAACATATTACACAGTACTTATACAGAGACAAAGAAACACGAGGAGTCTTTTGTTTGATTTTTTACAATTTACAATTTGACATCTGACATTTTACAATTTACAATTTGACAACTAATTGTAAAATAGGTCATCTAAATTCAAGTCAGTAATTTAAGTACCTTATTGGCTAAAGGCAAAGACCAAATTCATAGAAAACAATAAACAACCACAAAATTCTTGTAAATCCTCCCCTCAGATCAACAGGGTATGACTTACAGTCACTTATTGTGACAATTGTTCCCTTACACAGAGATTACTCAGCATGACTTGTGAGATGACAATGAGTTGGCTTCATTTAAGTAGTGAGACCCAAGGAAATACCAAAAACTATTGCTGTTACAAAGATATAACTTTTAAAGTAGAACACAAAGTTAATTATATATGAAGATTAAAACTATATAATTACAAAATATACTTACAGCACCAAAACCATGAAGAAACTAAATGTTAAGACTAGAACTACACAGGCCATCCACACAGCATCTACTTTCCAAAGTAAAACTAAAAAAGGCATTTTTTTTTCCTTCCTTTTTTTTTTTTTTTAATTCACACCAGCAAGAAACCTAAATAATTAAAATCAGCATCCAGTGACAACTGAAAAATTTCAAGAAAAAAATTTTCATGCAAGTTCATTTGGAGTTGGTGAACTGATTTGTCTCACAGCTCTTAATTCTTTCATTAAAACACTCTAAAAGATTTTCATCACAAAATAAAACTCTGAAAAAAGAACAACAGCAAACCTGGTGTTAAGGGGGAAAAAAGACACAATAAAATGTCATTTAAGTATAAAATTAAAAACTAAAAGCAAAGGGAATGGGGAGGGGAGGGATGCTGTACCATACCTTAGTAGGAACTCGGAAGCTTTCAATAGGACTGAGGTCATTAACACTCTCCTGAGGACTTCTTAGACCCTTTAAAATAATTTTAATAATCAGTTAAGTTTAATTCCTTTACGTAACTTACAATCAAGTCTTACTTGATCTTGAATAGATATCTATAAGTCCCTCAATACTCTGACATGTAGCTGGAAGGCTAAGACCTCATTCTAGAAACATTTAAGCAAGACCATTGGTATATAGATTATGCTTCTTAAACATCTAAGCATTTCCAGTTTTATGCTGCAATATATATCTTTTCAGTACAGTTCACTAACATTTTCTTTATAACACTCACATCCTCCTGTCAATGTCCAGATGTTATCTTAATTTTTAGAATGAGCCTGTATCTGAAAAACATAGCATACTTTGTTCCACTAACTTAATGATTTAATGGAATCAAATAACTGAATACAAGTTAGATGCCACCTACTCTATAGCAAGATTATTTCTGCTTGATGGCATATTTTTCTACTTATCGTATTCCACTACTATGACTGGCTTTCCCTATGTGTATATGAACTGAAAAGGTTGCATAGTCCCTATTAGCTGCTTTACATAATTATTACTCCTTAAAACAGATATAGCCACATACACAGCATGTATGTTTGTTGAATATCAAACATATTCACAATTATCAGAGAAAGGTTTGGGTTAGAAGGAATCTAAAGATCCTGTAGTTCCAAGCTGCCATGGGCAGGGACACCTTCAACTAGATCAAGTTGCCCAAGGCACTGTCCAGCCTGGCCGTGAACACTTCCAGGGATGGGGCATCCACAACTTCTGACAACCTGAAAGAGCATCTCACCATTTCATGCAGCCATCCCACAGAACAGGCTGCTTAGCATATTTTCTGCTGTTCCCCTAGGCAGAAAAGAATCTACACATTCAAGTTTCAGACATGGTTCTGACTCCAGCATCCCCTGAGACTTCAGGATGCTCCTGTGAGTCACAAGTTTCAGGGGGACTTCCTTCCTGCTCTTATGATTGATGTCAATAATATTTTGCCAAGCCCCTTTCTGGCCCTGCGTACCTCTATTTCTAAAAGAACCTATGCAAGTACTATGTTAGCTAATGGCGAGAAAGTTTGTGTTTATTCTTTGAAACTGACCAAGTGTTGTATGTCATTTCAGTGGTAACTATTACATTTTACAAGTTTCATCCTCCCAAGATGCAAAACCTCACCATTTTGGTTTTGATTCTCATCTTTTGTTGCACATCATTTCAAACCATCCTCCCTCTGCAGCTGCCACCATCAAAGGTGACTCACCTCTATGGATCAGAAATTCAAAGTAAGAAACAAGCAAAGCAACTGATGCAGTTTCACATACTTCACACAAAATCTTCCTCAAGTCCTCTCAAAAATATGCAGTTCTAGTGACTTATCTCCAGAAGAAATAAAAGATTTCACTTATCAAATGGTAAACAGAACCTAATCCTTCCAAATGACTGCAAATTGCCTAAGCTGTATCATTATCAGAAAACATCATCTCCACACTGGGCAGGCTTCCTAGCACTCCTCCTAGTCAAGCTGAAAACAAATCATGTACCTCTCTACTGAAGCGGAACAGAACATTATTTTGGCAATTCCACTTTCACACAAGTGTTCATTTTTAAGCCCTGCCACCTGCATAAGGATCACAACTCTGAGGGCATAGTTTTAGGAAAAAAAAAAAAAGTTTATTACTTTCTCATGATTTTCTATAACTATCTAGAATATCTGATGTGGGTGACACAACTGATTTTTTTTTTTTTTAATTCTCCAATTAGACACATATAAACAGACTTCTTCTCAGGGGTATCTTATATATGTGAATAACTGGAATGTTCTGCGGATATATTTCCTTAAAAGGACTCTCAACTTTAGAAATATTGGTCCAAACGTAGGCTTAGAGCTACATAATCCTGGAGACAACCGGTACAAGTGGCACACAGCAGTGAGCTGACAGACACACACCGAGTGTTCTGGCACACACTCACTATGTGCCCACCCAAATATGTCTCTGGCACCTCCTCAGCCTCGCCTCCCTTTAGACCAAAAGCATCTGCTGCCAGACAAAGCCATGTTACAGAACCACAGCCCAGCGCTCAAAACTGTATCTCAAAAAAGCGAACTGACACAGGCCCGCCCTGTCATCTTCAACACGAGCTACGCGTTGGCACCTGCGCACGCTTCCATCTCTGGGCGTAAAGAGAAAAACAAGGGGGATGTGTGTGCAGCAAGAGCTCACACGCCCCAAGCCTTCCCTCCCCGGGCAGGGCAGAGGGCGATGCCCGCGCCCCGGCGTCTCTCCGGAGTCTCTCTCTCTAACCGGAGTGCCCGGGCACGGCGGCCCCGAGGAAAGCCCGGCAAGTCCGCGGCGGTACCCTACCGCCCCCCGAGAAGAGCCGCTCACCTGGCGGGTCATCAGCGACTTGATCTTCTGCATGATGGCCCCGCCGCCGCCCCGACTGCGCTCAGCGGCCGCGCAAGGCGCCGGGGCACGGCGGAGCCATGTTGGGCGCCACCTGACCGCGCCCGCCCGCGGCTCCCTGGGAGCGGTAGTTCCGGCCCCGCCGGCACGACTACAACTCCCGGCAGCGCGGCCGGCGGGGGCGGGCTTTGGAGCCGTGGCTGTCCCGGCACCGCCGTGTCCGAGCATTGAGGCTCGCTTTGGTAGGTTCGGGAGCGGCTGGCTCAGGACGCAACACGAGGCTCTGTTTGTGGAGGCAAGCTAGAGCGTACATGCAGACGAGGAGAATTTCGCGGTTGTCTCGGGTTACTTCGGGTGTTGCAAAGGGCGCGTCTGGGCAGTTCACGGCTGATGGCTGTAGTCCCCAAAACACTGATACCGTACACAACCAAAAATACACGCACACCAAAAACAGATAGCTTTTTAAATACACTTTATATCAGCACAAGAAAAGAAAGGATAAATCCTACAGTCTTTGCTTAAGTGGAGACAGCATTCGACGGTATTCTACGGGCACATCCACTGTGGCATGCTCGTACTTGTAGGAAAAGAGGGTTTTTCCTTCTCGAGTGCACGGCGGTCAGCTCCGCGCGTTTCCCCATGCCCGTGTTCCCCAGCGCCCCAGCTGCTGCGCTGCTGTCGCAGGGCAGGGCAGGTAAGAGCAGGTGTCTGAAACCACACACTGCCAAAGGGAGGCTCCGGATCCACGGTCCCTCCCTGCTGGCTTGAGCAGGAGCTCATTACTTCTGGCTGCCGTTGGGAATATCGTGTCATTGTTTTGTGGCAAACCTCTAACAAGTTTAGCACATAACAAAGTTACTTCTCATTAATTAAGCAACTAAAATTTGCAGAATGTTGGTGCTGCAAATAGTGTTGCTTTAATGTAGTTGCTTCTATTGAAAAGGACGGAGGTTTGATTTGTATTAAGTCTAAATGCCGTTTAACAACTAGCGCAAGCTACAATTCTACAGGGAAAAAAAAATCCATTTTTCACACGCGTGACATTTGTGTGAGTTCGTGTAAAAATTTGTGGTGTATTAATGACATCAAGAATATATTCAAATGCTGGAAATGACAGGACACAATTGAAAAACATTACTGTGCTAATCTGTTCCTTTTATTAGTATTATTTTCTTTGTTCATATGGAGCATTTA
Organism: Poecile atricapillus; assembly: GCF_030490865.1. Classification (NCBI taxonomy): domain Eukaryota; kingdom Metazoa; phylum Chordata; class Aves; order Passeriformes; family Paridae; genus Poecile; species Poecile atricapillus. The sequence goes on along the minus strand of NC_081250.1, from coordinate 23,903,156 downwards.
AAGTGCCAACACAGGTTTTATTCCAATACTAGACATCCCATCATTTCAGTTAGAACTTAATTAGAACCTGTGACCAATATATTATTTCATAGTGAAATCGAGTAGATAATAATTTCTATCCTAGGCTTTATGAAAGGTTGTAATTTGATATATCAAGCCTACAGTTAGGTGGATTAAGCAGGTTATAAACAACAGCATTCAGGTGGGCAGGACAATGGAGCCAGAAATCTTCTGGGAATAGTGAAATACCCTCTTCATCTCCTGACATATGTTGGGGGGACCACTGTACTTCTGCTTTATTAACCTGGAATAACCCTTGTGGTTTTTATATTGGACTTGGAAGCATCTGGGTGTTTTCACCTCTCTTTAACTAAAGAAAATTTGAGTGTTCAGCCCTTCTGATGGGGGCTCAGCATCTTGCTGGACCCCTGCTCCTAGCACACAATGAGGGGGAGCCAATTCCTTCCTACCAGTTGCTCCTGCACAAAGCAGGATACAGTCTAGTCTATTTGTTAATCCATAACAGTCTGCTCAAGTGCTGTTTAGTGAAAAATATTGTGTGGTTTTGTATGCTTAAACTATCTCTGTCACTGCTAATATTTGCTGTTGCAAACTGTTATTGCACAGGTAATAGTATGGTTTGTCCAGTTGGCTGCTGATTTGTATGGTGAATGACAGCTTTGGACAAAATCCAAACCCTACATTAATATTAATTTAAACTGATGTAAGTTAATCCAGAAGAAACAATAATCAGCAGTTAACAGCTGTAGTAAGCTGTCCACTCTAGCCGTAGGATTTTCATTTCAAAGATGTCTCAGAGGCATTTGACATCACATGTTGTTTAGAGAAAGGGAATTAATTCTTTGCTGAGTTATATTTATGTTGAGGGAAAAAATACAGAAAAGTTATGGGCTTGAAAGTGCTAAGAAGAGGTTAGTAAGGCTCTTTAACAGCTGTTTAATGGTTTTTTGTCACAGAAAATGAGAGGCTGTAATTAGAAAAGTTCTGAAAAAATATTCTGAATACTAATTTTATTTTGAATTAAGCATGTAGCATCACAGTATTTTTTATGAAACTGTAACTAAAGGAAGTTAGTAACTGTGTAACCTGTTCACTTGGTGCGTTTACTTACTCCTATTAATTAAATGTACTTTGTATTGTGTGCCCCATTTATTACATTCTGTGTCATATTTGCTGTGACTGCCGGGGAAGGGTTATGATAAAGTCAGAGGCAATGAAGATGGGTCCTCATCTAACAGGTGCTCCACTCCTTTGTTCTTTGTATACACATATTCAAATCACATAAGGCAGGGGACAGGATAGGACCTGTTAACTCATTGCTGATTTCCTTAGCAAATAAACCAGCAGCTGCAGGTCCAAGCCCTGGCTTAGTGCAGAGAAGGTGGCATTTGTGTGGGACAGGATGCTTTCATGGAGCCCTTTAGCCAACTTATTTTGGGACTTACAGTGCAAACTGTATTTTCTGCTTGTAGGTAAGATACAGTATGAATTATATTTGATTGTCATTGTGGAAATGTTAATTGATTCTGTAAGATTTATCTTTATAAATTTAAAGATATTTCTGTTGTATTGTCAGATGTTTGATTTCAGGAAGGTAGCCTAAAAGTTTTTCATTAGGTAGTGGCGCCTTGTTTTGTGAGTGAAGCTAAAGTTTTAGCAGCTGAACAAAAATGAATGCTATACACAATCTCCGTGTAAAACTTGGCATTTATTAAATATACATAATCTACATATAAAAAACATGGGTATTGATAAAATACATTTAATCAATTTTAATTGTTACATTTTATTGAGGAACATATACATTGTGCATTCTTTTTAACAAGTAAGGCTGGACAGAAGCTTTGGCTGGCTTAGAAGCTAAAGATTATACAGAAGCTGTTACATACTTCTTTAAAAATGTATTGAGACACCAGTGATACATTATTTTTCACTTCTTTATGATTAATTTATATGTAATATCTAAATGTAATTGGTATTGAAACTGAATTGAGCTTTTAGTCAACTGAAGAATATCTCCCCATTAATAGTGCATTTGTTTGGTGTCTGGGTGCAGTTTTTGTAAGTGTGTATTTGTTACCCATGCAGTAGATAAAAAATAGTTGTTCTATCTACTTTGACAGAAATATCCTGTGATCAAATGTTAGATAAACCTATTTCTGCAAACTACTGTAATTACCTTTTGCTGTATTTGTTTTTGTAAATGTCAACAGAAGAAATATATAATAGTATAAATATAGTGCAACCTCTAATCATTCATGTATAGGAACAACTTTTATCTTCATTGTGAACTCACAGTTCCGGCTTATAAAGTCACTTAGTTCCCTTGATTTTGAGCTTTATACTTTTCCAAGACTTTTGGCTTCATAATGATTGATGTTTTATATGATGGTTGTTGGATCTCTTCTTTAAAAATGAAAATTATTTGGTCAATAAAAAACAGTGACTTTATGCTTTATCTACTTTACCACTTTACTGGATACTTTTCAATTAAATCCTACAAGAGTTATTGTCATGCAAGCAGAATGCTTTAGCGTGCAGGTTTATTCACCAGGAAGTCTTACATCCTTACCCAGATATACACATTCTCTAGTAAGGGAAATGTGCTGCTCATATTTCATATCATGATGGGAATCAGGTGCATTGGAGACATGACACAAAGGCCACTGAAGGCATTTACCTCAGCAAATAAAATTAAACCCTGTAACAAAGCTCAGTGGAACTTTTATCTTGGGCAAAAATCCCAATCCAGGGAAGAGTATGCCCAAGTTTTCCATTATATAAATGGAGGTATAGAAATTGCAGCTTTCCTGGACCATTACATCTGGGTTGTTCAGGTTTGGGGTTTTTCCCACACATAAACATACTTGTAAAAAGGGAAAAAAATATTTCACTGATCTAGTGACATTTTGCACCAAGTTCAGGAGAGCTGAAGAGCTAAATAAACACTCTGGTGAAAAGCAGTTGAGAATCCAAACTCACTTTGTCAAGGAGATGTGCATGTTAAATTCAGAAAATGCTAAAACCTCGCTAGGCAGGTTTCAGTTTATGCCATAAACTCAAAAGTTATGTCATAGTTTTTTATTTAAACTAAAACTGCAGCCCTTGTTTTATGTCAACAACAATTCTGTTGTGCTTGCTAATACTGGTGATAGCAAAGTGAGATGGAAGCAAAGCACAGATCACTGAGCTCCAAATGGAGGTCATTGTGGTTCAGCCCTTACGATCATGATACAAAAATTAGGTTTTGGAATGACATCATATTGGAAAAAGGTGTATTATATTTGTAAAGCTGCAGGGATAGGCTTAAATTTTATGGAATTTGGGCCTGATAAATATGAATTTAGTTTGACAAAAAGGCTTGATTTTGCTGTTAACATTAATTCAAGGATTAGTCGTAACAGTCTCCAGTTTAAATTAAAAATCAAAATTAGTCTACTACAAGTGAATCATAGAACCCTTTAGGCTGGGGAAGACCCTGAAGAGTATCAAGTGCAGCCATAAACCTAACACTGCCAATTCCACCATTGAAGCATGAGTGCCACATCTACACATCTTTGAAGTGCCCCCCCAGGGAGGGTGACTCTACCACTTCCCTGGGTGTCCCATTCCAATGCCTGACAACACTTTTGGTGAAGAGAATAACCCTCTCAATAAAGAATATTCCAGATTGCAGAAGATATTATCTCTGCTGAGGCCAGAATACTTTCATCACTGCTCCTGTAAAACACTTGCCTTTGACAGAACACCATTATCTAATAATTTGCCCCGGTTTCAGCCTGCCTTCTCCCTTGCCCTACCAGCCATGGGGAAGCTCCTGTGGGATGTTGGCACTCCACAAAATCACCCCAGGAAATCCAGAGAGAGCAACAGGAACTGGAGTTATCCAAAGCCACTCCTGAAGGGACTGAGGGGAAAATGGGGTTTCTGCCCTCACCACCTCTGGTCCTAGCTTAAAGAATTTCCTTAATTGCAGATCAAAATATCTTTCTGTGACATTACACAGAGGCAATTTTCCCTGTGAATCAAGTGGAACAAAGTTAATTTGCATTTTCTATTCCAACAGTTTTTAGCTGCAAAGAAAGTAAGTTTTCCAGCCCTGATTCTCTTTTCAATATTATGCTGTTACCTTCCATACTGGTGGTTCCAGTTTTCTTAGCGCTCACAAGACTGGCTTAGGTTATGCTAAGTTTTTTGTACAAACAGGTCTATGAGAAATATTATTTGTTTTCCATATTTTATGATTGCACTGCTTTTGCTATTGACATGTTGTCCCACAGCACAATCACCTACTGACAGCTAAATAAACCCAAAAACTGAACAGCATCTTACTTCAAGAGTGAGTAAGTATATGGACAGATCTTTTAATTACAGGTCTATCTATTTGAGAGATGGTTCTGACTTTATTCCAGTTGATCTAAAAATTGAAACGGGTGGTTTTATAATTGGTAGGTTATGTGAAATAGATCTCCAGCATTAAATATTTCATGAAGGATTCTGTTGAGGAGTTACTCTCTTTTTCAAGTGGACAACAGCAGTTTAAATCTGATTTGTACTGTGTTATTGTCAGGGAGCATATTGATGTCTGAGAAATGTTAGAACAACCAATAAAATACTTAATGTCCTGTTAACCAGAGTCTAGCAAGCCTTGAAGAGTTGTGCAGTGTTAAAAAATTGCAAGAACAGCAGGTTACAATTACTGTTAAAAAAGGGTAGGGGAGCAGGCTTCCATTTGATGTGCATCATCCATTTTAGGTTTTTCATCTAGAAAGTTAAGCATGCAAAAATCTGTGTCCTATGTATCCTCCAATTAAGCCATTCCACATTTTTCTACACTCTTCCTCTTCTTTTTTTCACCCTGTTTTCATCCTATCTCAGCTGAGCCCCAACCAGTCCTTTGCAAATTAAAGTCCATGTAGCCTGAAGCCCTCTGCCTGCTTCCTCCTTAGCCCCCATTAATGAGGGCTTGCCAGACTTTCTGTCAAAGGATTTCACTGTCTTTTTGTAGATTTCCCTGTTAGTATTCTGCAGCATTTTCCTTTGGCTTCCCTGCCATGACCTCAGAAATGCTGTGAGCTGTCTTTAGCTGAGTGTAATATTGCTCAGCTTCATGAAAAAGGAAGCCAGACACAAAATTACTTTTTTGGGGTGGATTCTGTACAGCATTGCTGGCTACCCATGAGCCAGTCCACTTCACACTCCATCTCTGCTCTGCTACTTTGCATGCCCTTCCCGAGTACCTCTGACATTAATTACTGGCATTACTGCATCATCTGTAACCATTTCCCCCTTTTTGTGTCCCCCACCCTCGTGCCCAACAAGTTTTCTTTGCAATTGCCTCGTGGAAAACAACTGTGCACTGAAATTTGATGATTCTAACTCAAAATACATGTACAGATACCACATTATGCTACTGAATTGATTTTTTTTTCTGTCACATAACTTAGGAAATTAGACATAAATGAACCTTTACTGACTACTGTTGTAAAGAATAATGATATGAAAGAAGGAAATTTAAGAAACAAAGTTAACTCTGCATTGTATTAATGAGCACAGTCACATATTTTTCATACGTTGCTCCTTCTGCCCTTCCCTACCCACCCAGGTAGAAACACATTCCATGTACATCAGCTGAGAAGTTACTTTTTCATTACAGGTGTCTGGAAGCATGTCAAGAATCAGAGAATCTCAGGTTTGAGGGACCTCAAGGTTCATCAAGTCCAACCAAAAATGATCATTAGCAGGAAAAGAATAGATGGTGCATGGTGGAAGGACTGCATGTTGAGGGCAGTGCATTCTCAGTGTGTTCTCAGGCAGTAGCAGATGGGTTACATAAATCATAGTTTTTACATTTTTTACTTATAAGAGGTTGCCTTTTTCCTAGGGTGTTTTAAGACTTGCAGCATGCTTTCCAGCAGTATTGAGCACAAATCTGAGCAATCAAACCTGCAACTTGAGTCAGTTGGAGTTGCATCTTGAACATACTAATATGTTTTCATATGTATTTTGAAAAACTGTGTCCTTAATATTTCAAATTGATCATCCAAAATGAGTCTGTAATTTTGCTGTTCATTTTCTCTGGGCTTAAATTCTTCATCTCTAAAGTCCTATCAGTTAAAATGATGTTGTGAGATCTGTTCATTAATGCCAATTCTTTACATTGTTGCTGTTCTCATGAGCACCGTGGAAAAGTTAGTGTGCAAATCAATCACTTAGTCCCAAGACTAAATCTTTAATAGTGTTTTATAAATATGTCTTAGGCCAGCACAAGGAAAAATTATTTTAAAAAACGTATGGAAAATGGATGTGGAGCGGCCTTTTTGCACCATAACAGAAACAGAATTCTTGGAAAATAGTATAATCATGTGGTTGAAAATTTCACTTTTGTGAATATTTACAGCAAAGCTGAATTCTGCCAACTCCCTAAGACTGGAATACTTGACTTTTGCAAGCTTTGTATTGTTTCTTGAATTTAGTCTTAATTAGCTATTACCATGCAAAAACTGTACATTTTAGCCTTGAGAGTTTTTTCACTGTGAGAATTTCTCATTTGAGTTTCCTGGGCTTTCCATTTGTGTTTTGGGTTTGTTTATTTGTTTGTTCTTTCATTTTTGTGCAGGGATTTGTTCTGCCTTAAAACTGACAGTACCATCTCATACTATCCATGGTATTGAGGGGCAACCACTTCATCTTTCTGTTGACTATGATTTCAATGCTACAGCTTCTGAAATCCAGATAATTTGGCTTTTTGAGAGGTCTCAAAGTAACCCAAAATACTTGCTTGGCTCTGTAAATCAAAGAGTAGTTCCAGACTTGGAATACCAGCACAAATTCACCCTTGTACCACCAAATGCATCTTTGAGGATTAATCCATTGCATCTCAGTGATGAAGGCAACTACATTGTAAAAGTCAATGTCCATGGAAATGGGACCATAGCTGCAAGTGAAAAGATTCAAGTAGCTGTTGATGGTAAGTTAGTAAAAGATAGTATCTTCATTTTAAAAATAAAATTATAATAGTTTTGAAGTCCTGGTTCTTAGTATCCAATTACAGTGGTGTCTCATTTTATGCAACCATACATGAATAAATGCTAATAATTAAGTTACGTTGTTTTCTACTGCTGCTGGAGGGAATACTAAAATATGTAATCTTTATGCAAAGTTAATATATTTACTGATGTTTCTATATCATAAGTAAAAAACTGAAGAAGTATAAAAACATTTAATATGAAATTAGACAGACTTCTAAAAAAATAAGATTTTATAAGTTTCTGTTGTGCTATCATGAGGATGCTTTGAATTTCAAATAGTATTTTCCTCTGAACAACTTTACTTCCTGTATCAAAGAGAAGCCATTAATTTTTGCTGATGACTGTAGCCCTGTGTCTGTAAAAGAAGCCCAGATCTGAATTCATAAAGTATTGAATTTCCCTCTTTAGAGTTCGCTCTTTTTATTAGGAACTTAAAAAAAAAAAAAAAAAAAAAAAAAAGTGGAAATGGGAAAGAATTATCTAAAAGGATGACAAGAGGCTTCTGTAATTTATGGATTATACAGAGGGAACCCTGTAACTGTTAGGCTTGGAAGGAATGAGATGAATGACATCTGGTTTTATTTATGTCCCATAACAATTCTTACAGTCACCAGCTGAAAATATGGCTGAGAAAATTATTTTTTTAACCTTTAACTGCAAGAGATAAAATTAGAAGTATTAGTAATTTCCAGAGAGAATGATGATTGCTATTTGAATGGTCTTGACCTTGAAGACTGTAATATAATGGCTTGTCGCTTTAACAACTCTTCATATGTGTTTATTTTACAGTTCCAGTCACAAAGCCAACCGTACATACTGAACCATCTTCAGGAGTAGTGGAGTATGTAGGGAATATTACCCTAACATGTACTGTGGATAGAGGTACAAGGGTAGCTTACCAGTGGATGAAAAATGGGAAGCGTCTTCATGCTGGCCCTAATTATACTTTTTCATCAAACAATGCTACATTTCTAATTGTTCCTGTAGTAAAAGAAGACATTGGGAATTACAGCTGTCTGGTATCTAACCCTGTCAGTGCAATGGAAAGTGAGATAATTGCACCAACCATATATTGTGAGTATGAAATATTCATTATTATCTTTGTATGAATGATTTTGCTGGAAGGCATGCCTCCAACTAAGAAAACAGGCAGAAAACAGTTGAGTCAATATTGTATGTGAGCTTGCATTCAGAATGAGTTTGTTTGTAATAGCTCTAACTTAAAACGGGATAAAAAAATTATTCGGTGTTGTATAGATGTGAAGATCAGTCTCATCTGCAGAATTCAAATAGAAACTTCAAGACTTCCTCAGATGTCTTCAGATGTGACTCAAAGGTAAAAAATAATAAGATCATTTTACATTAAAATATTGTTATAAATGGAGACATCAAACAGTATCAAAAAGCTAAACACGGGAAGTACCACGCTGAAGGACTGGAATTAGTGGATTTCCTCAAGATCATTTCAAGTCCAGTCCTTTTTAATACTTCCATTAATGGCACCAGAAAGAAGATAGGGAATATCTCAATGAAGTTCATTTATGACATTAAATAGGAGGACTCAATGACCTTGACAGAGTAATAGAGCTGGGATGAAATTTGCTATAAAAAAGTAAAAGGGCATGCCCTTTCAGAGAATAAAAAACATGAACTTCTGCTGATAAGATCAAGATTGATTAGATAATATCAAGGCACTGAGCTTAGGTGATTGAGCTATCACAAGATATCTATGAACTAACAGCGTGATTCAGACATGAAAAAGACATACTTAATTCTAGGGGAGTGGTCAATGGATTTCCAATGAGGAAACAAGGGGAATGCTAATGGCACACAGAAGATAACACCACATGTACTTCATGCAGTCCCTGCAGATCCCAGAATGCTGATCTTGAACTGGAAAAAAAGAAAGACAGGAATGGAGAAGAGACACAGAGACCTGAGTCAGGCTTAGCAAAATTAGAGCTGAAAGAAGTGATTGCATTCCACATCAAACAGGAAACATGAGGGAGCAAGGGTTGCATATAGACCATTTTTTACAGAAGAATAAACCATAAGGTAGCCAGATATTTTGACTGAAAATGAAGGCACCTGAGTAATTAATTGAGTTGGAGGAAACAAAAGATTGATTTAATCACCATTCAACAATTATACGATAAATCTTAGGGCCTTCTCATTTTGGTCCACGTCAGAAATTCCCAGTGCCTCCTCAATTTTCAAGTAGCACATGCTACACGTACGTGACCTGCTATTATGCTCTAATCCTCGTGTCCTCAGGGGTTGAATTATCCTTCTCAGAGGAGAGCTGAAATTTGAAAGGCCAGGACCTACTTTGTCACCAGTCCTGTTCAGATCCAGCCAGTTTACCCAGTGGCCCAGTCTGGAAGGAACACTGCAAGGACTGGAACTGGATTCCTGTCCAGCCAAGGGCTGGTGTGCATTCCTGCTTTCTCCAGGCTCTGGCAGCTGGTAGGCCGCCCATGCTCAACTTGTTGTGACTGCACTACCAACATATTCAGAACCTACATCTCCTTCATCTCTAGCTCTCATATTTTCCTCCTTCTCCTTTAATCTCCTTTCATCTCTGATTATCTATGCTTCTAGTTGTTTGGGGTTTTTTGTTATAATTTGGAAAATTTGGATAAGGAGATGACTTGCACCTAAAGGATGGGGGGCAGGGGGTGGTCTCTACACTGCACCAGGAGAAGAGAAAAAGACTGCCTAAGTTAGCAAAGATTAACAGGGACATTGTTAGATACGAGCTAATATAAGCTTATGTGTAGCTTATAAAATTGACAGCAGTGCAGACTTGAAGAAGCAGTTGAAAAGAGTCCTAAACAGGGAAAATATTAATTGAGCTTCCATTTCATTAGACAGAGGAGTTATTATAAACTAGGAAATAACCAGCATTGATAGAGCTTTAATTTGTCATTACTGTATTTAAAAAAACCAAAAACAACACATTCTTTCAACAAGGTACTACATTTTTATATACCTGCTTTTGTAGTCACAATCTCAGCTCATTTATGTGCTTGAAGTGCTAAGAGTGAGACCTGAAGGTGTATAAATGCTGTTCCTCTACTTCATTTCTCACTTTAATGAGCTGTGAATTTGCCTTGTACAGGTCTGTCCTCAAAGAATACCTACACAGAACTAGGCAGCCAGCTGTATCCAGCCTGACAGCCTTCTTTCCATGCAATAAAGTCAGGTCAGGCTAGAAAAATATCTGCCACTCTTGCTACCTTTCAGACAACTCTGTTGCACAGCCTGAATTTCTGACCTGTTACACATGGGATTGTCTCCAAAGCACTGATGGCACAGACAGGACACTTGCTCTGACATGTGTGCCCTTCAGTCCCAGCTCTGGTACTGCTTCCTCCCTTCTTCCTCACTTAATTACACACATTTTTGTAAGTAAATTTGAAAAATCTTTCCAAGTTCTAAACTAGAAACCTGGTTTTGACCTATTGTTTACCAGAATTTTAAAATCTCAAAGCAACTTAAGTATCCACATTTCTTGAATCTTTTGCTGATTAAATGGTTGTGATATACAGCTCTATCAAAAACCTTGAGATTAACTTTTTCCCCATGTGTGTAAATATTATTGTATATGCATTTTCAGAATATCAGTCATCAGATCTGTGGGTATGATTTGTGCATAATACAAAATCTGAAAAAAAAATATTAAGAGCAAACAATGCAACTCTGAAAGACTGCAAATATCTGTGGTATTCTCTATATCCAAGTCAATGATGGGAATTGGGGTCTTCCTGAGCTATATGAAGTCAGCTAATTTGGTTCAACCTCTGCCTGCAGAAGTACTTTGTCTCCCAGCTCCTTGTTGTCAATAACAATCCAGAGCAGGCCCGAGGATCTCTCTCTGCCATATGTCATTGCCATGGGGGAGTTACTGGAGGTGATAAAGAAAAGGTCACTCACGGTAAATACCTGCCATCTGCTTGGAAACTGTAACTGTCTCGTAGTGATAGGAGCAATTGGAAATACTCCCACAGAGCAGTAAATTGTAACTCAGAAGGATTGATTTATTATTTTACACGTCATTTAGTTAACTGGTTTTACTAAGGCAAGAGGCAGTTTTCTGTAGAGAATACTGGAGAGGGAAACTAGAGCTGAGGGATCCACGAAGACTGTCATTGTGTGTTTTTCCTGAGTATGAAAAGTGGGTTTTTAATTCAAGTCTTATTAATATTATCCCACTTCTCCATTAATTATGATGATAATGCAGCCTGGAACATGGCTATTGCAGTCATGTGGCTCAGAAACAAATTATTTCAAGCCTGAAAGAAGCTGCTCTCCTGTAGGCTGCAGCAGACACCGCTGTACTGTGTTGTACTGTGTTGATGGAGTTGAACTCAGCAGACTAAGTGGGATTTTCTTCCTCAAGCCTTCCAAAAAATAGAATATACTTAGTACTAGGGAGAGAATGGTTAATCTCCTGCTTTTCAGAATCATCCTTGAAGCTGTGTATATCTGTCAGTTACCCATTGTTTAGGGACCCTGATGTGCATGATGCTCAGGAGGGGCAAAATTCTGGGCAAAGCAGAAGGATTCCCCAATCCTTGTGTTGATTTCAGCATGGAGTGCCACTCTCCAGATTTTGCCAAAATTTGGCAATTTCTTAAGATAACCTCTCTGCTTTTTTCAAACTTACTTCCCCAGCCAACGTGTGTCAGTGTTTGTATAATGATTTCTTTCAACTTGCAGCAGTCATTAAAATACAGTTCTCACTGTTATCTCTTTATGCTGCACAGTTATGTTACTGATGAAAAGCAGAACTCCGTTCTGATTCTTTTGCAGACTGTGGCAAACCACCCACTACAGTAAGGGGGACATGGAAACCACTCAGCTCTTCTTGCCATTAATCCCTGTTAACACATGTCAAAGTCATATTATCCATGAAAATAAAAGCTAATTCTCCTAAGAATGTAGAACTGGATTGGAAGAACCACTAAATTGCTTTGAAAAGTTAAAAAAAAAAAAAAAAAAAAAATGTTCCTGCCTATAAATAATTTGTGAGGGGCTTTATTTCATTTATGAAAAATGTCAAAGACAGGTACATCCCTTCTCATTTCAGATCTAAAAAAAAGGGAAGTAAATACCTGTAAGAGGTAGGCCCCTGTGAAAAGCTCCCCTTCCACAGAAACATGCAGCTGAAGTGAGGCCAGCCATGCCAAAATAGTGGGATATAGGTCTGTACTTCACACTAATGGTCATTACAGGATCAACTGATTCTTGGAGACAATAAAGCAAGTGACAGGAACTGCAGAGCCTGTGAGAAAGGAGCCCAGAATCTAGAACTTAAAGAAAAGCCATGATTCTTCAGAGTGGCCACTGCAATGTAGGTGGGAACAGCACTGATTCATGCTGAAGTGAATTTGTATTTCATTTCCCAAGTAATTATGCATGATGTTGGCCATTCCTTAAAATGAGACAGCAAAACAATTACCACTAGGAAATAAGTAGAGAAAATTAAAAGATTGGCAAGTTTATATTGTGAGATATGGACATTTACCTAAAAGCAGACTCAATGGAGGTCATGTGTGGTGGTCTATAGTCTCTTGTCTAAGCCTGAACAAACACAAAAAAACAGAGAGGTGCACACAAAATGGATTGTGCTGTATGCTGGTGGCTTAGGTGTTCTTGAAAAATAATGAGTTTCATTAAAAAAGACAAAGACTAAATAGAAGTGTGTATTAGAGAATGTTCTAACACTGTCCTGAATTTCCTGGTGGGAAATAAAGTCTGAAATATACAAGTGGATATACAAAGGTGGAAATATTACTAGATTCCACTGCCTGCAATGGGCACAGTATTGTGCCCATTTTGTGCTACACCATTTTGTATGAGACTACTGAATTCAAGGATCCTACCAAAAAGATATTCCACATATTTTCTTCTTTGGCTCTGTAAATTTTTGATTATTCATATAAGTCCTCAGGGAATTAACATTAAAATGATTAGGGTTTGGTTTTCTGTTTTTGGGTTTTTTTTTAACTAGAAAAAGTTATTTAATAAGGCACACTTTGATTATTATATTCTCTACATTAATTTCTATACTTAAATAACTCTAAAAATAATTTTAACATGTAAAGATGTAAAAGCCCCAACGATCTGAAATGTTCCAGTAAAAACTGCATGAGAAATATTCTTCTAATATTGCAGTCAAATATATTGCATTTTATGCAATATTAGTAATATACAAAACACTATGGCACAGAAAATGTATTGGGAAGTAGATCAATTGTTTACAGTTAATAAAAAAGAACAAGAGTTTTAAGAAACTTTATTGATGCATCTGGACTTGCCAGTTATTAAACAGAATTAAATTCGCTTCCAGTGACAAAGGCAAGAATCCCATGGAACAAAGGATTCTTCTGCCTACCTCCTACATCCCTTCCAGTTTTAAGTATATTGTTTCTCTTCTCATTTTCTATGCAGGTTATACTAAAAATACTCATCTGCTCAATTTTTTATGTAATGAACACATGACTATAGAGCAACATATGCTTCTTCTAACTATATTCAGAAAAACAACTTTCAGCACAAGAACTTGCACTTGAAAAAAGCATAATTACAGTAGTAATTATTTAAGTATTTTAAATTATTTAATTAAAGTATTCTCTAATTATTTAAAGTATTACTTAGTGGTACAAACCTACTACAATGGGGGAAAAGTTACAGTTTATTCTAGCAGTCATTTATGGAAAAATTGTTCTGAACTTATCTGAGGCACATCCCACTCAATCTTATATCTGTAAGCTAGTTCCCTAAATAGTTATTATACTGTAAATTATTGCAGTGGAGGTAACGTTACAAGGCAAATTTGTTCACTTCTAAATTTGTAGGGAAATTACTTATGCCAGTAAGTTTGGCACTGAAATAGAAAATCAAATATGATCCTGAAGAAGACATGCTCTTTTATTTCATAGAAATCCACCTGATTTCAGTTTTTATTCTTTTTATCATGCTGAGAAATACCTAGACCATGCTTTTTCTTTAAACAACAATTAGACCAGTATTAAGTGTGTGTAGCCTGAGCTAAGCCTAGCACAGATCCAGTTATTGAACTGAAAGCCTTTTCATTGAAATGACTGAATGCTAGCCATGCTAAAGGCTAGTCTAACTTAGAATATTCTAACTTTAGAGATACATTTCTGATTAAATTTTAATCATATACATTGATTTTAATTTTCTAATTTGATTTCCCTTTTTTTTCCAATGCAGATGGGCCTTATGGACTTAGAGTCAAATCAGACAAAGGTCTGAATATAGGAGCAGTGTTTACAGTTGACGTGGGGGAAGTTGTACTGTTTGCCTGCTCAGCAGATTCAAATCCACCAAATACTTATTCATGGATTCAAAGGGATGACAATAACACTCAAGTAATCAAGTATGGACCCCATCTGGAAGTTGTGTCTGACCAAGTGGCCCAGAAGACAATAGATTACATGTGCTGTGCTTTCAACAATGTGACTGGGAAACGAGATGAAACTCACTTCACAGTTGTTGTTATGTCTGTAGGTAAGAATGTAACTTCATTGCTAGAAAGTGTAACATCTGAGTGGAGCCTCAGCCCCAGAAAAAGGAAGTCATTCTTAGAATATGTATCGAAATTTAGGTCTTGCTAAGAATATAGTAAAGGGGCTTTTGGACATTATGTGGGATACAGGTTTCACATTCTTGTCTTTGCCAATTCACTACAAATGTTTCCATTGTGCTTTTTCGTATGTAATTATATGCAATTTGTGTTTGTGTTGTATCAGAAAATCCTGCTGGAAAAGTCCTGCTAATGCATATCCTAGCAAAAGACCTGAGCAAAGGAAAGAACTATTTTGAATATGTTTAGAAATGAATGCAAATGTGGTGGAGTCACCATCCTTGGAGGTGTTTAAGGAAAGACTGGACATGGAACTTAGTGCCATGTTGATCTTTGGTCATAGGTTGGACTTGATGGTCTCAGAGGTCTTTTGCAGCCTAACTGATTCTGTGATTCTGTGATAATTTATTGGTTTCTGATGTGGTTTGATAAACAACCAGACTGTCAGTGATCTAAAAATCTTTAGAAAAAGTCTAATGGATCTTTTGTCCTCTCCTGCTCTATAGCTGCTACTACTAGGAGGATTTTCCTCCAATCTAGCACAAGTTGCTCCCTCACCCTTTTTTTTTTTTGGTAGTTCAATGTCTCTATACCTCAAGTTATAATATGCATCTTCTTTTTGTGATGCTGTAATTTTTTGATTACACTTACTGACTTTCATTTGGCTCTAGGAAGAACAAATCTCCTTTGAAGTCTTTTCATGGATTTTTCAATTCAGGAGATCTGTGGGGAAAAATAAATATTACCCATTCACAAGACCCACATTTTGCATGTTTTGTATCTCTATGCAGGTTTACTAGCTTCAGAGTAATTTTTAAAAGTGCATTTTTCTGTGTCATTGTAGCACATAGTAAAGAACAAGGAACTAAATACAGTACTCATCTTCTTTGTCACAGGGTTGGAAAAGCTGGCCCAGAAAGGAAAATCTTTGTCTTCTCTTGCAGTAATAACAGGAATTTCATTATTTTTGATCCTAGCTATGGTCTTTTTATTTCTATGGAAAAGATATCGGCCACATAAAGGTATGTAAAAGTTAAGCACAGCTTGGCTCTTCTTTTGGACCATTGAAGCAAAACCAATAATTTTTTCTTATTCTTCTTTTCAGTGATACAACAGAAGCTACAGAGCAGGTAGAAAAATAATTCATCTTAAATATAAAAGTACTTTCCATCCAGAGAAGTGCATTTTATCATATTATTTTTTTTTTCCTTGGCTTATGATGTCAAACTGAGAAACATGTTTATGTTTTCTAGGACAGAGGCTGATTACAGAAAGGCACAGGCATTTTCAGGTAATGGTAATGAAATAAGTGTGATATAATGTCAAAGTCCATTCCTGGAAAAGAAAAACAGCATCCCCACATACTGAAAAAAAAAATAAAGGGAAAGGAAGAAAAGTATGTTTTTATGTTGGGTTGCACACCTCTATGATAGCTTAATTAAGATAAGACCTAAATGAGAAGTCAGCGTGGGTTTAGCTCATGCCTGGAGCTCATAGCAGTATGTACTGTTGTCTTGAATTCTACCTTTTAATCCTGGTATTCTGGGATTGGAGTACCTG
The DNA here is from genome assembly GCF_030490865.1 of Poecile atricapillus. NCBI lineage: Eukaryota > Metazoa > Chordata > Aves > Passeriformes > Paridae > Poecile > Poecile atricapillus. Next base: position 23,886,929 of record NC_081250.1, on the reverse strand, counting down.
TATTCCACTGTTGTCACCAATATGACTTAAATCAGTGTTATTCTGGACTAGCAGTAAGAGGTAATACACCATGGGAGGATTTTAAGTGAAAATATTCATGACATCAATTGTTATCAAAATAATGAGTTAATGACATTGCAGTATACATATATAACCTTCTACCATATTCTGTACTGCTTTTTCTCAGTTTTACCAGGACCCAGAGTGGTTTTTTTCCCTGCCTCTTTTCCCTCCACAATTCTTCCCTCATGATCCTAGGCAGGAGATGCAAGAGACCAGCCATCCTTTGGAAAGATATCTCTTTTATTCCCATTCCTTTCTACCAAAGCATCAGAGCAGACCATAAACTGCTACATGCAGAAGGATAGGGACGTATATGAAGCTTAGGAAGGTAGGACATTCACTTGAGCACAGAAGGTCCGTCAAAATCAGCACACCAGCTCCGCAGCTGTCCTGCCTTGCCCCCACCAGTTTAGGAGCTTGGCAGGGAAGTGGTCTAAAGTAGATCACATAAACAGTGTTTGGGTGTTTTAAAAATTAGAAAAAAATACCTTGCCATTCATTATTTTCCAGGTTCATATTACATCTCTTTTTTTAATCTTTGTTCTAACTTCAGGACATGAAAGTGCTTTGGATGATTTTGGGATATATGAGTTCATCACTTTTCCAGATCTTACCAGTGGTTCTAGGGTATGTGATTTTACATCATAAACAGGCTGTTTCTCTTCTATTTCTCTAGGTATACTAAATATCTGTATCAGAGTCCTTCTGTAGGTTTGCTTTTTATGGAGGTCTGTATGACACCATATTCATGGCTATTGTTTACCCAGTGCTTGCTCTTTCCTGTGTTATAGTTCAGTACTTCATAATAAACATAGTGAAGTAAGGAATAACCAAGCTCTAAAGACAGCAATCTCCATTCAACTACCCTATATTAAAAGAATATTAAAATAATATTAGTATTGTTTGGTAATTGGGTAGCACTGAACCACTTGTGTCACACAGGCAAGTGTACTATTGGGATGCCATTTTCTCCCTTGACCCTAATATTTCTGCTCATGCAACATTCAGCACTGGCAGTGCAGAAAGGTCTCAGGGGATTATCTAAAGTGTAAATGTAAGGTAAGTCTCAGCTGCATTTCACAATTTTTTTTTTTTATTTTTTTTTTTTGTTTCATGTATTGTGGAGAGGAGTTAAGCAAAGAAATTTTGCTAGCAGAAAAAAATCCTGCAACCTTTGCTGCTTCCTTGCATTGTGTCTTTGCTGACACTACTGCATAGCAGTTGGAGATCCTTCTGATATGGTGTAAAAGGACAAAGAAAAAAAATCAAAAAGGCCATGAAATTTAGGGGCAATGGTAAAACTGGGAGGAAATAGAAGAAAGACTTTCCCTCTGCTTGGGAAAATTTCCAACAATGTAATCTTGTACCTTTGAAGAGCATCAGTCTGGTCAGGTACGGGAGAGCTCTTAAAGCATGGTCACAGGGTCACATTTTCACACCTGATTTATTTTTATGATTAGTACTCGTATGATGTAAAAAATCAGTCATAGATTAATTTTTATCTTCTCTGATGGAGTTAGATGTTTGAAATACACATTTATAGGGCTAAAGTGCTGCCACAAATGTTGGTGGAGAGGAAAGACTTTTACAGCAGCAGAGATAAAAGATTTTTGGAAAAGCTGAACTGCTTCTATTACAGTTTGTGCCAGTAAGAGGCTTATTAATTTTAGAGATCAGGCCCTATATCATTACAGCTTTAAGCACACTGCGATATTATACTGAAGAGGGCACATTTAGATTAAGTAAATTCTTTACTGTGAGGATGGTGAGGCAACTAGAAGTTGCCTCAGTTGCAGATGCAACATCTCTGGAAGTGTTAAGAGTCAGATTGGGCTTCAAACAACCGGGTCTAGTGAAAGATGTCCCTGCCTATGGCAGAGGGGTTGGAACTGGATCTTTAGGGACTTCCAACCCAAACCTTCTATGATTCTAAATCCCTTAAGCTGATCATATCAACATATCACATTCTTGCAGGATCATGGCTAGCCTTAGTGGGTCAGGAGGGAGAGAACAGTGAGAGAAGAGTGACAGGATGGATGCACAAGCAATGAAATCTACTATAATTTCCAGTAAAATTTCAAGGAGCAGGAGAAGCTCCACTGGTTTATGTTCAGCTTTTCACTTGTATAGCATTGCAGATAAAGTCAGCATTTGATCCACTGATTCATTTTAGTCAGCAGAGAAAGGGGAAAATAAGAAAGTGGAGATAATGAAGAACTGAAGGTTGGGTATAGGCAGAAAGACTCGTAATTCCTTATGGATGTGGAGTCTAGGTAAATCTGTTGTCCTGACACAAGAGGAAATTAATATACTTAACATGCTGAACAATCAATATTACTTGATTTATGGAAATTCCATGCATTTCTCTCTCTTTGACAGGTCATTGGTAATTTTACACTGAACCTGTGCCCTGAATATTTACTGCTTTTTTTCTGTCTGCTCTCCTCCTTTTCACTTTATTAAGTGTTCCTTTCTTAACTTATATATTAATATAAAATACTTCCTGTATTAAATGCAAAAGCTGCATCCTAAATCTGTTAAGGGGCTAAATGAATTTAAAACTATTACTTGCCTTCCTATTTATGTGATGAGAACTTACCCAAAATGAAACATAAACTAGCAGAGATTACCTGTTCAATCCACAAGCAAAACTTTGACATAAAGTTTAAAAAATTAGAAGTTACATTAACAGTTTCATTTCTGTTGAATCTTTTCATATTTGTACTTACAGTAGGAATATACTTTGTTGGTTTTAGGTTTCAAGTCAATCTGCTCCTGGCCCTGACTTTGTCACAGGCCAGGATATGCTAAGTACGGTTTATGAAGTTATTCGGCACATTCCTGAGCAGCCACAACAAGACCACCAACAGTAAGTTACAGACTGTGTTCACTCACATGGTAGCTGGAAGACAAATACTTTTGCATCCAGAACAACTCACATTTTGGTGGCTGTTTTTGGATTCCACTGAGAGGGTTATGGAAGGAAAGATACCTTAATTCCTCCACCATTTACTCTCCAATCCCCCACTTTTCCTCTAGTCTCCAGTCTGTGTTTTGTTACACCAGTTTTGTTAAAGTGTAAAAAACAAAAGGTAAGATCTTCAAACACAGCTTCAAATGAAAATTCCCACTTAATTTAATAGGGCACTGAAACATCAGCACTTCCTACTGAATTGGTTAAATATTCCATCAAAGAAATTTAATTGGTAGCATGGCCTCCAGACCCCTCAGCCATGTGCCAAGTAGAGTTAGGGTGGGGTTTTTTGCAATGTTGAAAATGGTCAGCTGAATAATTATCAGTGGTTGTTAAAATAGTCACTGAAATACTAACAGACTAGTACTTGAGTAAGCAGTGTCTCTATAGCAAAAGAATTCTTGTTGTGTGGTGCTCTGGCTGGGAACTCCACAGAAACACTTTCGCTGAGTTAAATACCAGGAAGGCCACAGCATGTTGTGCTTATGTCTCATAGACCTGGTTTTGTTCAAATCACCTATTGTATATCACTTCCTGGCATAAGAAGGATGAATACACTAGAGTTTCTGTAATTGTGGTATAGCTGCCATAAATCTATTGTGAATATAATCTTTCTTACAAATTAAGAACAGCACACAAGACTTTATTTGGTAACAAGCCTATTATATCTCATTTTCCATGGATTTTTAATGTGTTCTGTTTCTTTTATAATTGAAAAGAAAAAATACACACTCTTAACAATATGATAATCAGTTGGCTGAGTAATCACAATGTTTATGTGACTGCATTAGAATGCAATACTTAACCTACAAAACATTTTGTTATATCTTAGGTTATGTCTTCAACTGTGTGTCCAAGTTATGTATGTAAACATGCAGCCATGCTTGTCAAAACAAGCTGGTCAGTGAGAAATCAACACTGAATTGCAAATGATGTTTTTGTTCTGCTTGGAATTTTTCACTTTGAACCCTAAGATTTTTAAAGCCAGATGTAAAAAATACCATTCATAAAGTATGTATTTTCTTACTCTTCCTCTTACACGTCTTCCTTCTCAACTTTCTCACTGATACATGACCTCTCTGAAAAAAGGAATAAATGCAACAAAAAGGTAACTTGAACTTTGTGGCAGTTCAGATTTCAACTTAAACGTTGCAAAACATATTCTGCACTTGTAAAGGACTCATTTGCATAAACCAGTTTTGCTGCTCTTTTCATATTTCATATTTTGAAAAGGAAACAGGAAAAAGTTTTCACTAATAGCACAAAATCTGCTAAGCATGATACTGGGCAAACTACTCAGATTATGAGGACCACATTCATGAATTTTCTAATTCCTGACCTGCTGAGAATGAGCACTCTGAGCAATAAATAAATAAGGATGACTTAAGTCAATACTGGTCCTTACAGCAGGATGCTTCCATTTCAGTATAAGGGAGAAACATAGCACCACAGAACAGAGAATGAAGCTGGGAAAGTAATTGCAAACTCCTGTAGTGCAAAGTAATGATTACTTGTGGATAAATCCCACAGACTCATCATGCAGTCATCTGTATAATAATCAGCAATATTCACTGGAAAAATGATAAAAACTTGCCTGCACTGTGTTTATGACAGGAATCTCTCTTTGTACAAAGCAAAAGAACAGATAGCCAAGCAGATTTGTTAGTTAAGTGGTCATTTTATTCTTATTCCCAGTGCTTCTTAATGGAACTGCTGTGATTTCACAAATTTATTAAAATAAATATGTAATATGTAAAACAAAATCAGTCAAAATCAATATTTAATTATTAGATTTAAAATTTGAGAATCTTTCAAATTCTTAACTTCACCAGAATTAGCTGGTGTTCTCTCTCTTGCTCTTAGGAATCCTAGTGACAGTACCAGCAAATTTGCAGACTAGCCAATGCCTAACACCTGGGAATAGTTTTTTCCACTTTTCATCATGCTTTTATCAGTCTTTTTATCCTTTCATCCACACATGTACATATGCCTTTGAGTCTAAATAATTACAAAATTTTAGATGTGGCACAGCTCTTAAAAGGTAGAAATACTACTGGAAAATAATTAAATTCTTTAAATCTTTTGGGTTTGGACTGACAGACCTATAACTTAATTTCAGTCAAAACATGAGGGAAGATGGTAGCTGGCTTTGCACTTTTACATTCATATGCTTCCATTAGTTGCTTTTCACAACAGTCTTTTGCAGACTCACCTCCTCTGCTCCTCCATAGAATCAAAGGAAAAACAAAATCAGATTTTAAGGAAACTGTTCTGCTCCATCTCTGGGCTCCACACTCACAGGGAGTTACAGGATTGTCACTTTCTTCAGTTTTTCATTAAGCAGATTCTTTTAAGCCATTTTGGTTTGATTCTTTTCTCGCCCTTGGACATTTTTTTTAAACTAAATATGAATCCTTTGGCAAACTGAACAGGTTCTTCCTTATAAAGAAGAAATCCAAATATATTTGCCAAAACTAATGAGCAAGAGGTTTAGACACCTTTTACAGATAAGCACTTAGTGCTCATAAGTGTTGCACTAAAAACTGTTTGTAACTTAAGTTTAATTTTCACTCCAAATGAAGATAATTTTACATCATCATCCCCTCCTCTGATCCATATTGTTTCTCTCATATCAATCATTAACAGTTTCACAAATTTCTGCTCTGCCAGCTGTTAAAGAGCAGTAAGGATGCAAAGCCTTTCCATTCATTTCAGCACAGGGTTGTACTCTGGACTGCACTGGCTCAGTCCATGGTTACCACCACCCTTTATCAGGTACATTATTGTTATACAATATGAGCAGCTTGGAAATATCTGTACAGAAAGAGCAGCAATGCAGGATTCCATATTAGCCATTATGTTATTTATGGCTCAAACCTGTGCTGTCCTTTAAAAGCTAGACATAGTATGCATACTAAAAATTTAGTCAAAAAATCACTGTGTTGCAAATATGTCCCCAGAGACCTTATTCAGGCTGAAGAATTGTATTTAGAGCTGCTGCTTTGCTTACATGTTTGCAACAGTTCTTTTAAAGAAAATAAAAACAGCATTGTGGACAAGTGTTATATGTATCTATGTGTATGTTCTTTCCTAGATGTATATGAAGATACAGGAAGAGGAAATCAAAGCATCTGAAAATGCCAAAGCTGCTGCTTCTTCTTTATAATATATTGAAGGAAATGCCAACAACTCCAAGAGTAGCAAAGGCTTATGCCACCTTGTTTTAAAATAGTAGTTTCTCTTCAGAGTGACAATCCCCTTCCTTGGGGTGCTCCAAATTGCCCATTTCTTAATTCTTTTTTCTTTTATTAAAGTAATAATTCCTTGGAACATATGGATAGTTTGAATTACTTTTTTTTTTCCTTATTAGTGAATGGACAGACAAAGGGATAGCTTAAAAAATGCACTATAAAACCTTTTTTTAAAAAACAATTGGCAGGGGCACAAGGATTCTGGTCCAAGATGCTGTCCATGCTTTTTTTATTTAAAAAATAATAAAAAATAGCAAATAGGTTTTATATTTGGGTTGACTTTCACAAGAGAAGACGTCCATACTGGCATGAAAAGTGATAAATGCAGTATGTCAGATTGCAAAATACATTTGGGGTTTAGAATAAAGTCATTCTTTTAAGTAATTTAATGTGACATAATTTTCAAGCATAGAAACAGATCTGTCAGGCAGTTACAAAACTGTACATACATATATTATTCAGAATAATGTGTCCTCATTGAATTCTGTTTCCTTTGCATTTGAACTGGTTTTCTATTTGTTGCTGAATAGCCTGCTTCTTATTGACTAGGAGAGTAAGTAATATTCAACTTTTTTTCAAAAGCTGCAGAAAGTTCAGGCTATTTGTACATTAAAACAATTCTCCAGTGCAAATGAAGCCAATCTTACTCTGTTTGAACAGTGTGCTACAAGTCCCTTTGCAAATAGAAGAATACTCTTCTAGAAGCTTCTGTTAGCTGGCTTCTGAATCCTGCAGGAAAATTCACTATTATTTCCACAGGGTCAGCTATTAGTTAGTGTCAGCTGCAGTCAGGGAAAAGAGGAAATATGAACTGAATTAATCTAAACGAAAAAAAAGTTACTTCAGGAACAGTTAATTGTGCAGAAAATCATTACTGTGAGTAATGAGAAAGGATACAGTGTGTCCATCCTTTAAGACAGGCTGTATGGTATTATTCAAAGCACTCTCTATTATGAAAAATAATTTGCACAAATTAAAAATAACCTCTTTAATCCATATTTACTAAACATTCTTCCTGTCTCCATCTTTCAAAGACAAGGGAAAATAGCATGGTTTTAAGTGAGCATTCTGATCTTGTGAGGCTGAAAAAAAAGGGAAAAAAACAACTGCACCAGTGCATGTGAGGAATATAGGATTTGGCACTTCACAGAGTCAGCACATGAAGCCCAGATATGCAAGTAGTCTCAAAAATAGTGTATTCACCAGATTTTCTCCCTAAGAAATAGCATCTGACATGAAGGCATCAGGCAGAGTCTCTAAGTAGAAACATTTGGGCAGAACTCTGAAAGACAGAGAAGTTTAGAGTTCCCCATAAATTTCTCCATTGTTCAGTCAGAGCTGACTTCATGTGTATTTCAAATCAAGACAGCTCTTTGGGATTTACAAAGTCTGATTTTCACTCTCTTTTCTCCTCTTCTTCTTGCTGGAGCGATAATTTTAATTGCTCTGAAGGGAGTGTGCTGATTTCTGAAGTGCTTGAGACCATTGGATGTCACTGCAGGCCACAGGGCTAGCTACAGGAAATGCAGATAAATTAAGATAAAGTAGTTTCTCCACCTCTGGACCCTCTGTATTTAAAACTGCCAGTTGTTTACATTTTTTAAGCTTTTATGGGGGAAAAACAAAAGAAGTCGGGTCAGTATCAGTTCCATTCTACATTCTTTTAAGCTCACTTAAGCCCATGCCTAAGTGCATTTTGAAGGTCCCAAAACATTTTGTTTCTGAATCTGTGCTCGTGTCTCAATAACAGATGAGCAAATTGTTTTGGATTAAGCCATTTGTCAATAATGTGTGATGACTTCAGTACCCCAATACAAAAGTCCACCTTAACAGTCTTGAACTTCTGAAAAGTGCCTGTAAAAAGAACTGTAAATTTAATAAAACAATTTTGTTTATGCATCACATAATGCCTAATAGTTCTGTGGGTCCATGCATTTTCACTGGAAAGGACACCCATCATTAGGTTTGTAAATAAAAAAAAAAAACCTGCCTGTTGCAAGTAAAGTGTCCCCTAGAGGCCCTGTATGCAAGTTGTGGCTGCCACATTCCTACTCTCCACTTACAACAAAAATTTACAGAGAAAATCTCAACAGGAAGGGAAATTTATTTTACTATAGAAAGAAGAAAAACTGGCTTAAAAAATTATTCTAGCTATGGCAGCAGAACCAGCTCCACAGATCGGAATATGTTATTGAAATAGACAGAGGGCAAACACAGGCAAGTCATCTTCTGCTTATAATATATTGTTCTCATCTGTTTTGTTTCATTGTGTCTTGTGTATTACTGACTGTTAACCAAAAATACACTGGCATAAATTCCTATTGAAACTGTGCTCATTCTTTACTGTTCTTCCAAAATTTGCACAGTGCATTGAGCTACTTTCGGTGGGGAAATCCATTTGGTGGAAGTATAAAAAAATAAACTATAAGGAAAAAACAATTCTGAAATGTCACAGAAGCTTAATGGATGACAAAGAAAACCTTTGCATATTGTACACTTGTCTCTTTCTCACTGGTACCACAACATTCAAAAGAGATTGATAAGCTTTTATTTATTGATGTAAAATCTATTCCGAATTTTACCAAAACCAATGGAGTGTGTGTCCATTGAACTAGATGATGCATACACTGGGTAGTTCAAATATGAGATGGGGATAAAGAGAAAGCAGTGTGAAATGGGACAGGAAGGAATTTTTAAAATCTTGTCTCTTTTTTTTCCCCCAATTCCTTTCGGTGGAGGTTTTTGCCATTTCATTTGCCTGCCTGCTGATGAAGGTCAAGAATGACTTTCTTTGATGAAGTGAAGCTGTGGACTTTGAGATCAAAGGTAGAGAAGATAAGTGATAGCTCTGGAAGTCTGAAGTGTAGGAACAGTAACAGCAGTCACAGCACCTTCAGGCACTTGTACCATATCACAAGGTGGTGTGTAGTACTTAGTCTTTCTTACTAATATCTTAAAAGCAATTCATAAGAGTACTGAATATCAGCTTTCCCCACTGCTCATATGGGAATGCTTCAACTCACACTTCATTATAGCTTTGAAATATTAATCCCTTCTTACAGGCCATCAGTCTATATTCCACAGTCCTTTAAGACTGCAGCAAGATCAAGGAGGCTTTGGCAGCATTAGAAGAAGCACTGCAGCAGGCTGAGGGAGACGACCCTTCCCCTCTGCACTGCTGAAGCCAAACCTGGAGTGCTGAGTCCACTCAGTGCTGGGCTCTCCAGTACAAGACACCAGAGCAATCCAGCAAAGACCCACAACAATGATGAGGATCATCTGACATACAATGGTGAGTTGAGAGAGCTGGGATCTGAAGAAGAAATGCCTCAGGGAGATGTTACCAATGTTCATCATTAAAGAAAAACCTTTTATACTGTCAAGGTGGTCACAGACTTCTGCCCTGGAGTCTCCATCTTTGGAGATATTATAAACCCAACTGGATGCAGTCCCAGCCAATCTTCTGTAGTTGACCTTTGTACTAAATTTTGCACTGGACCATGCCATATAAGGAGACAAGCTGGGATACAAAGCTTAGAATTACAGAGTAGTTCTTTTATTCGTGCACATGAGGCATCCTGTTCAAAGCAGGACAGGCATTCAGGTGCACATTTCACTTACTGCTGCTTAACAAACACACATTAATATTTACTAATCATAGTAAAACTTTGCAAAGCAACTACATTTCTATGGTGTCATCATCCACCTGCTTCTCTATTGATCAGATGCACCCAGTGTCAGTCTTGATATACATACTTATCTATAGTGACAGATGGTGGGAGGGTTTCAAACACATGTTAGAGAGGCTAGAATGCTGGGATTATCTTGGTTGCCCAGGAGTATATTTTATTCTTCATGGACAGTGATTAAAATTCCAAGAAGAAAAGTCCTTATCTGAGGAACCAGGTCGTCCTCCTTAAAATAAGATGGGGTTCTTTAGTTTGCTTGCTTAAGCATGACTGTTCAGTGTCCAGTGTAAACTATACATATGTTTTAAAGAAAGTCAATATCATTTTATATTACAAAGATTAATTGGTATAATAGATAGGGAATGAGATTTTCCTAAGATGCTGCTTTGTGCAAGAGTTGGACCAGATGATCTCAAGAGGTGCTTTCCAGCCTGACATGCTGTGATTCTGTGATCTGGGGAGAGAAATGATTAGTAGGTAAATATCAGCAAAAACAACACTAGCAGTTACAACACAATCAGTTCATGTTATTGTAACAGGAATGTATGCTTCCATTAAACACCTCCTTAAACATGCATGGCTAGCTAAGCAACATATGATGGCAAAATACAAGCACAATACTTTGCATGTACCTCCATGCTTTATCTGTAGAAAACTGAGTCTTGAAAAGAGGACGCCTCATTGTTTTATGATCTCCGATTAAAACACTTCTCAAAGTAGCTTTATTCTTTTTTTATTATTTTTTGCTTTACTCAGCTAAAATACAATCAGGTATTTTCTATGGACTTTCTTCAGTGTTAGCACAATTCCTTTGGAAATCTGTCACCAGTATGGTCCTACATTTACATCATACCTCTTTCTGGGAGCTAGAGGCCAACCGCTTCCCACAGGACATGGCAGGAGTTTCTGGGAACTATGCTGGGACAGCGAGAAGGAGAAAGGGAAAGGAGCTAATGCTAGTGAACATTAACTTTCTGACTGATGTGCAAATTGATCATGTCCCATGTGACTTGTACATTTCAAGGGGGACTGTTTCCTCAATGCTGTGTCCTGCAAAAGGCTTCCTGATTAATAGAAGCTACTTTCTAGGTAGATAAATGTTTGTATTGAGAATACTTTTACATCCAACCAAGTATTTTTTTTTTAATGCCCTTGAACAGTCAGTCATGATGTATTTTTGAGTATATTCTCTATTCACACACAAAAAACTTCAGAATGTTGCTCATAGGCATCTCCTAGAAACTTCAGTGTTCAGTACCCAATCTTAACACTGGTTGACAATATAAAAGTGCATGTCAGTTTGTACAGAAATGCTTTTCTCAACAAGTAGTTCTTCATAAAGACTCATGAGTGTATGAAATGAGCCCAGCTCTTCCAAAAGAGCTTCTGTCACTGCCTTTCTGTGGAGACTGCCTTTTCTTTTGTAGAAAGAGACAGAACTGTGGCAAAAGTTTCCAAACACTTAATAGACAGATTTTAAGGATAAGAAATTAAACTGATGCAGCCTTGCAATGGAAAATGACAGTTGTGCTGTGTCATAAAATAATGAGAAAAAAAAGCAGAGGATCATTTGTTGATTAGAATCTGTGGTAAATATACAACAGACAAGGAGCAAAGAATACAAATAAAGGACAAGACATCTAAGGAGTATATAATTCGAGTATAAATCTGTATCGCAGTTCAGTTAAACATGAAATGCAAATACCAGCATGTTGGAAATCCTGCTCCACCTAAAAAGATAATATGTATGTATCTCCTCAGGCTATGTGCTGTGTTCCAGGACAAAGTACAAACTGCTGTTCACAGAGGATCTTGTGACTCAGATACAATTAAATGTACAACTATTAGGGCAGGGCTTCTAGAGTACCTCATTACAATAGCATACCCCAACCAAATATAACATGTTCTTATTTAGGAAAGTACTGTCCAATGTCAACACTGATACCTTCATCAAGCTACAGCTTTTATATTGTAAGGCTAAAAAGTAGCTTCTATATAACATTTTTTCATCTTATTACTAATGGCATAAGGATGTCTTGCAAATTCAAGACAAATACTTATCTGGGAAAAAATAAAAACTGTGTTTGGCATCTTTCATATATTTGCCTTAGAGCAACACTTTCTTCTTTAACTTCAGCTTGCTGATTTTTTGTACACTGATTTATCAAATCAAATTAAATTCAAAACTTAGTTTTCAATCACTTTTCAAGCCCTTTAAGTCTGTCACGCTTAGTCCTATCCACAAGCTGTACCTAAAAGTACAGAAAATTCCAAGTACATTCGAAAATTCTGGATCTCTATTCTAAACAGCAGGCTGGGACACTGAAAAAAAACTAGATTCCATTTGAAGCCCTTTCCAAGTGTGTCTGAAAGATACAGCCAAATGCAGAAAGCCCTTAGAAGCAAAATAAATGAGGAAAAAATGTTTAGAACAGGTCTTTATCTTCCAGATCCTTCCACACTGGGGTAAGCATCCTGTCCCCTACCAACTTCTGCCATTCAGGGGAGCCCAAGAAAATCCAACAAGTTTGAGAAAGTGTGGCAGCTGTGATAGGAAGGAGGAATGGTGGGAAGATCACAAGAGGGAAGGGAAGGGAAGGGAAGGGAAGGGAAGGGAAGGGAAGGGAAGGGAAGGGAAGGGAAGGGAAGGGAAGGGAAGGGAAGGGAAGGGAAGGGAAGGGAAGGGAAGGGAAGGGAAGGGAAGGGAAGGGAAGGGAAGGGAAGGGAAGGGAAGGGAAGGGAAGGGAAGGGAAGGGAAGGGAAGGGAAGGGAAGGGAAGGGAAGGGAAGGGAAGGGAAGGGAAGGGAAGGGAAGGGAAGGGAAGGGAAGGGAAGGGAATACTTCTTGGGCTGAAGACTCTCAAGATTGCAGCCAGAGCAGCGACAATAAGACTCATGAGTCTTATTACAGAACAAGGAAATTTTCAAGAAAAAAGAAAATAGAGGAGGATAAAATGTCTTCTAATAAATAAAGGGCTTCTGCAAAGAATTGGATAAAAAGGAAAGTAGAAAAACATTCTCCACGCCCAAGCTGGCCATGGAGTGAGAGTAAAAATGTATCACAGGAAAGGTATACCACAATAATAACAAAAAGGTATCAGTAAAAGTGATAGACTGGATATTCCTTGGGAAAGCATCCCCAAAGGACATCTCCTAGCTTTTCAACACCAGAGGAGATTCTCTTAGAGGCAGAGATGAAAGTTGTACAAAGAATGTGCCTATGAAAATGTAACTTATTGTCCAAGTACATGGCAAGAGCATGCATTTTCTCTTCAGAAGCTGTTGTGATTACAGACCGTGACAATCTTGTCACCAGGACCTCTAAAACTCCGGCTACCCACTTCAAGATTTGAGCATATTTCTTCAAGAGTATAATATTTAAGTAATGCATGTTGATATTTTTATGGATATTTCTTTACAATGACTATCTACACAATAAGAAAAAACCTCTTTTCATAAACTTTAGGTGGGTAGCCACATTCACCACAAATATTATCTGGAAATGCCTGAACTGAAATCTCAGGTCTGTTACTTAGTCTCCATGTGGCATAAGGGAAGAAATTTTATACCGATATTTCCATTTGTGAAATGAAACATATTAATATTTAGTCATATTACTAATGTAACAATAACTTAGTATATTTATGTTAAAAGTTTACACACTGCTGCTGCCTAGTCCTCCCCTCACCTCTGCCTGGTGCAGTGAGCAGTGTTTCTAGTACTCACACTTCACACTTCTACTTCAAACCAAAATTGTGCGGCCCAAGCTTTTCTATAGAACAAGTGTACTTCTGCTTATTTATGGGTTCCCGGGGCTTTTTCTCATACAAATGTGTACAGGACTTAAAACATTCGGAGTCTGAGATAACCTAGTAAGTGCACGGGAGGAGAGAAGGCCGGAGGAGTTTGATGGTGCTGGGTTTCCGGCAGGGGGCGCTGCTGCCCCGCGCCATGGCGGGCCCGAGGCGCGGCCTTCACAATCTTTCACAAAGAAGCACTGGCAAAAAGAGAAATGTTTTACTCAGATCGTAGAGTCTTGCAGAACTGTGCTCCAATGTATGGCTGAAGGGGTGCTGATGGCGAGACTGTCACAGTCTGTAAGCGCAATGGCCTCTGGAGGGGAAAGACGCGCTCGTGCCACGTACTTTGGTCGCTGCAGCCAAGAGACCCTTGGGCCTGCGAGAGACAGATGTGGGGATCGCCGTCCCCACGGGGGAGTCCCTCAGCCGTGGGGAAATGCTCCAGAAGCTGCACAAGGGCAACTGCGAGGGAAATCGGTCCTGGGCTGGACTGGGCCCTCCCTTCCCGACTGCATCGCGGGTCCATGCGAGAGTAACTCGCGGTGGTAGCCGGGGACGTGGAGCTGTGTGTCACCTGTGCCAGGGCGCGGCAGATGTCCCTCTCCATCGCTGCCACCGCTCGGGGAAATGCTGAACGGGAGGACCAGAGACCGACAGGGCTGCAGCGAATGACATGGACTTTGTCCGAGCGCAAACAACCGTGTCGGGCAGCTTCACACGGGGCCAGACCCAGGTGTCACTGTGGCAGGAGTTAATGCATCCTGTACGATGAGAGTGTCTGGGCTCAGCTGGAGGGACATACCTTGTCCGAAGGGAACGAGGAGAGCCAGCACACCACGAGGAGTTTCTCACTGGGCTGATTCCAGCTAGAAGCATCAACCCACCCTTCGGTGAAAGGACTGCTGGCTGTGACAAATCCATATTGCTTATTTAAGGAGTCCGCTGCAGAAAGCTTTTTCTGGTTTCCATTTGCCAATTGGAACCACGAACGTTCGCTTTATGTAACCTGTCACAAGATTACTTTTGACTTCTCCTTTGTAGGCCCTTACTTGTTTCTGACTGTTGCTTAAGAGCTCAGAATAAAAACCATTCTTTTTCCTACTCAGCAGCTGCGTTCCCTGAGAGCAGCTCAGGGCTCCACCACTTCCTGCTGAGCCAGATTGTAGCACCAGCTTCAGTGCAGCTATGGTTGCACTGGGAGAGGTCTGGCTTCAGAGAACATGAAGACTAAAGGAGAAAGTTACAATAGCAAAGAATATAGTAACAGTTAGAATTGATAATCGTAATAAGAAGTGAGGAAGAAGTGAGACCTGGTTTTGTGCTAATTTCCCACTGTCTTCAATGATAACTTCTGTGTGTAAGTCTTGTAACTACAGGAAATGAGAAAAGAGCACAAAGTGGCTTAGTACAAGCAGTCAAGATGGATCCTGTTTATGCATTCAATGGGGTGTGTGTGCTCCAATGAAACAAAACCTAGGAAGAGTTACAAAACATACCTCAGACATGAGCTACCACCTCATGATAGACTGCCCAATGGACTGCAGAGAACAGAAACAAGAAAAAGCAGCTGAGATACTTCATAAAATTCCTAATGGCATCAATGTATAGATTTAATGATAATATGATCAGTGGTGATGATCATTTGTGAGTTACATGTTAGTAGATGGACCTGCTCTCCCAAAAGGCCAAGCTGAAGGCAAAGATAGAGCAGGAATGAGTCTTGTTAATAGGGAGGGTGTTTTAAAGTCCTACATAGTGAAGCTGTTTATAACTAGTCTTGCAAGTAGCATTTTTATATTATTACAACTAAACTTTATGGTTAAATTTCTTCAATCTGCAGTTGCCATGAAAAGACCAGTAGCAAAATAAATAAAATAAGCATAATAGCAAAGAAAAATCATCTTTTTTGAGAACAAGCTGAAATGTCAAAGATTTAGGGTCTACCGTGTGCTGATAAGATACACTGTTGTGTGAACTTTCCCTCCCAGAGCCATCCATCTTTATTATCAGAGCCTGGAGATGGTTCTGTGTCAACTTTGCATCTGCATCAGTAACTCATTCTGTTCAGCCATCTGTTCCACAGACATCAAACTGTTAAGAAGCCCCAGTACGGCACAATCTAGTCCAGTAACACAGAAACAGAAAAGAAAAGATCTCATTACCATTTGAATTCACAGGCTCTCCTGCGATACACATACAATATTTTCTTATATTGACATGAACATGGTAATTTGGTAAGTAAATCCTCTGTTATAACAAAGAAATTAAAATCAAACACTTAATATGCAGCAGCTTTATTCAGAGGCAAAATAGTTATTAAGTTAAACTAAGATTTAAGATAGTTGTTTCTCATTTTGCAGACTTAAAAACAGAATTAAGAAAACACTCATGTTAACTAGGATGTTAACTATTGCTCATTTTAACTTCTGAAGATTTCACCACTAATTTGTAGTCAAAATGAAACAGGCATTTAAAAGCTAAGGTCTCAGAAGAAAATTATGACAGTGGATTGCTGACAGTGCAATTTGAGATTTCCTGGTTTCTTTCTATTTATTCAAGTCCATATATGATTGAAACTTAGTATTTTAAAATTTTGATTTCCCATGTTGTCTTTCTAAATTAATATGTCCCAAGAGCTTTTAAAGTTCTATCTGCCTAATTCAGTGGCTTTTGATACTTTTTTCCTAGGTTTTTTAGTACTATAGAGCTAGGATAATTAAAGGCCAGAGAGCTGGATTCCATTCTGGCCTGTAAATCTTCAACAGAACTGGTGCTGGACTTTCAATAACAAAATCATTATTGTGAATGATTACTGAGCCAGAGAAAACCATTGATTGACATTCAGATTCTTAACTGAATTTGCAGATGCTGCGAAGTGAGATTTGGTGGGAGGTCTGTGAGTCATTGAGACAGGATCTTAGTCTCACAGTTTTAGAGAGCTCTCCTTCAGAGACGCACTGCGCTCCAGCATTGCTTTTGGGTTTGGGGAGACAGGGACTGAAGAATCATGCACAAGCAACATGCCCAAGCCTTGTTCAAAGGAACATGAATGCTGTGTTTAAAACAGTAATCCCTTTCGCTAATTAACGTGTGATCTGATTGGTAAATTAGCCTCTATGAAGTTTTTGCTACCACAGCTTAAGTATTTTGAGAACCTAAGGGCTTTTATTTTTAAAATGAACTCTCCCAGGAGAGAGGCAAGGATACCTTTGACCCACTTTTGACTCTTAAAAAATTATGAAATGTAATTATCTGTTGTGACATGGTCTTCACTGAAGAGCTGGATATACAGCCTGATACAGCTTGGGACTGTGCAGCAGGCATGCCATTAGATATACTATACTCTAAGCCATGTGTTAAATCTATTATGTTATAAAGATTTAATACAACCTTTTTGTTTTTACACGACACTCTGATCTGCTCATATTTTTAGTGCACAGAGCTTGTCTTTGGAGCTGAAACTTGCTCAGTCTTGTGGTATATCTTTCATTTCACCTCTATCTTTGTTTTATATAACTCTCTACACTGTCTCTGGGGAAGAAATACACCAGACTTGTGTCCCCCAACAGAGCTGTGGTCTCTAAGGAAACTCGTGCATTAATTAAGGAATAGTATAATGGGTATGGTTTTGTTTTGTTAACCAGTGCCCCAAGGAGCATCGTTTCACTTACGTATTTTACCCCCTCCCCCCACTAGCAAATATCAGCATATTTCTGTTAACCACTCTGTGGCTATGTTCAAAGCAATACTTATGAGATAAAATTTTGTCTTTTGAAATAGCAAGCAAATTGGCACACGAATTTAATTTCTGCAGTAACTTGGCACTGCCTTCTCTGGTTGCTGGTTGTTGGCCTCCCCCTCAAAATGTTCTAGTATTGAAGCCAACATCCATGGCCACACACTGGGTGTGCTTGGCAGCTGCAGGGCCCAGATGCCAACCACTGGAATGCATTTTATGTACCAGTGTCTCTGCCTGTGGCTTGGTTTCTTGGCCAGCCTTTAGCAAAGTCTCTTCTCTGGACTCATCTGACTCCAGCGCCTGCTGCTCTTGCAGCTGTGGAACTGAAGCAAAAGCAATTTACAGAAGATCTGTCTCACCGTTCCAGGAACCGCTTCCCTGCACCATCTCCCAGCAAGACACATACACTGAGTGCTTTTTTAGCATCTGAGAGAAAGATGTCCCACTTGCCTGTACTTATTGTGGAGGACCAAGTGTATAGATTGACAGGGGTTTGAAAGGACAGAGCACCCTGGTAAACCTGACAGACACCACTGAAATCAACTTTTATTGTCTTAGAATTTTTGTATTGAATGTCTATTTCAAACTTCTTTTAGCTAAGGCCCCTGGAAAGTTCAGGGAAGGAAGGAAGGAGGGAGGGAGGGAGGGAGGGGAAGGAGGGAGGGAGGGAGGGGAGGGAGGGAGGGAGGGAGGGAGGGAGGGAGGGAGGGAGGGAGGGAGGGAGGGAGGGAGGGAGGGAGGGAGGGAGGGAGGGAGGGAGGGAGGGAGGGAGGGAGGGAGGGAGGAAGGGAGGAAGGGAGGAAGGGAGGAAGGGAGGGAGGAAGGGAGGAAGGGAGGAAGGAAGGAAGGAAGGAAGGAAGGAAGGAAGGAAGGAAGGAAGGAAGGAAGGAAGGAAGGAAGGAAGGAAGGAAGGAAGGAAGGAAGGAAGGAAGGAAGGAAGGAAGGAAGGAAGGAAGGAAGGAAGGAAGGAAGGAAGGAAGGAAGGAAGGAAGGAAGGAAGGAAGGAAGGAAGGAAGGAAGGAAGGAAGGAAGGAAGGAAGGAAGGAAGGAAGGAAGGAAGGAAGGAAGGAAGGAAGGAAGGAAGGAACTTATTTCACTAAGTTATTTACTGAGTAGCTTTTTGTAGAATAGTTATTAATGTTTTATATTTTGTAGTATTTCCAATCTTAATGCTTTCATTGTAGCATTCCACTGTGGTTTCTTTGCTACCCTCTAGACTTCCACACTTGCCTGGAAAGCTGGCAGCTCTCTAAAGATGTGCCAAGCTGAACACTGGAGGTGTGTTTTGCTACACGCCCACAATACAGAAAATGCCTTAGCTGGATTGCATGCCTCTGACTGCACTAGAGAGACACACAGCTTCTGGTAAGAAGCAGTAAGAAAATGTGGGTTTATCAAATACTGAAACACTCATCAGGTTGATACTGAATTGCAATCATTGACTGAATTACTTTTAAGTATCTACAACACTACAGAAATTAATTTTACACGCTTAATTTGCACTTGCTTTGGTATGTACAAGGGTAAATTCATTGAAGGATAATCTCAACTCCCCACGCTGTATTTAAGAATAGCTGCAACATGAGAAAGTGGACAATTAGTTCCCCCTTTGAATTGTATTTAAGAACAATTACATTGACAGTAGAAGAACATATCTAGTACAGACATTTTGGGACCACGTGTGCACACAAAGGATTTAAAAGATGTACAAGGTATTACTACATGCTCATCTGGGAGCTGTTCTTTATGGGAAAAAATAAATGTATGTTACGGTCTTAAAATAATATTGTTCAAAAATATCACCAATTATTATGGAATTGAATATTTTCTGCCTTTGCAGTGATACAACTATGTCTTGTAGCCATATTTACTTCAGTGCTGTTTCCTGTTGGCATTGGTGCCACTGGGGGCACCATTATCTACTGGTGGTGTAAGCCATCTTTGTGCAGATTTCTCAGCATACTTTTTTCAGTGACTTTTTATTAAAAATAACATTAAAATATAAAAATTGGTTAGGACTCTCTAAGATTTATTGTAAGTGAGAGTTTCTCTCTTGATGGAGGAAAAAATAGTCTTATGATTCAGTACAAGCACTGGTAGAAGAGAGAAAAGGTGCAGTAAAATGGCAAGAAGCTAGCGAAAACTTCAAGGGGAAATAAGAAAAAGCACAAACATGACATAGAGAATTCAGTGTATGTGTAGGTGAGCCAAGGAAATAAAACTACTTGTGCAGGTTGATGTGCTGTAAATCTGCTCAGAAAACCTGTGTATTATTACAAACCAAAAAAAATATCTACTCCAATTTTAACACTAATTGAAAAGCAAGCAATATATTAAGTCACTCTGAGAAAAGCATTGGAAATAATTTTGGGGCAATTGAGTTTAGGCAAAAGAGATATCTGAAGAGAAGGTGAAGTCTAGAACAAGATGGTGTAGAGAAAGTCAATCAGGCTTCTTATGTTCTAAAGAGTATATCCAGTCAAATCAATAACAAAGAATGAATATTAGTGTGTGATGTTTTCTATAAAGTGAATGCCTGAAGCATGCTACTGGAATACCTGCTGAGACAGTAAGCCATGCAGGTTTTTTTGTAAAAATGGTTCAAATATTTATTTGCTTCATATAGATGTTTTCTATGAGGTCAGGCAGGACAAAATCCATCAAATGTATCTACATTTGTAAGAAACACAGAAGCTAGTTATGGGGTATATTAGTCAGAAAGGTCTATTATGACACAGCTCTCAATTATCAGAGTTCTAGAATTTGATTTTCACTATATTTAAGTATATTGTGAATATTGTGAACCTGTTTATCTGGACTTACATTACACACTTTCTCTTGATTTTAATGCCTGTAAAAGAAAAATATAGATCTATATGAACATAAACTTCTTTTCACTTAGTAAAAATGAGCTCGATATAATATTACTTGAGGCGGCATTAAGTCTGCTTGAAGTTTGTGCCAGTTGGTTGCCCAATCATTTCCCTTTGACAAGAAGGATAAAATAAATTTAAAAATCTCAGGGAATATTTTTAATTACTCCCCAGTGACAGAAGAGTCAGACCTTTCATTATATAAGCTTGTTGTGGTTCAACAGTCATAGGTTCCCTCTCATTTTGGTATTTCAGCTTTTTTTTTTCTCAGTTGCATCTTTTCATGCACAGAGGCATTTGACACATGGTCCAGAGTACTTTAAGCAGGAGGAAGGAAATGGAGAATTTGTAGAGACATTATAGATGTTACAGAGGAAAGTTAGATTGCAGGTAGAGTCTCTTGATTTCTGATATTAAGAGCTCAACTCATAAGCAGACTTACTTAATATTTTAAACATAAACTTCTGAGGAGCTTATATTCATGTTTCAGTGAGGAGTACCATGACATCATGCCATGAGTGAATTAGAAAACAGTTTCCTTTCTCATGAGAGTCACTGTAATGTTCAGGATGACATTTTCTGACTAGCATTTAGAATGGAAGCCTAGACTTGGATAGCAATTTGATATTACAGTATTTCAACACATCCAAAAGAGCTGATCTTCACTTCCGGTAGTATCTTAACACTCCCCTGTTTACAGTGTTTCATTTTCAGTAATGTGAAGCAGTCTTTCCATTCATACATTTGAAAAAATAAAACAAAATCCTACTAACATGAAATGGTAGAATGAAGACTTCAGGGTGTCCTTGCACTATTTTCACTTCTGTGAAGGTGCATTACTTCAGTGGAAGCAATCCTGGTTTCATGCTAGTTTTCCTCCTTTGAATTAGAAAGACTAGAAAAAACAGGCAGTGCATTTCAACTATATATAATAAAAATCAAAGTGGATATGTCTCTTTTTCATCTCTGTATTTCATACAAATTATTGAGGCATACAGTACTGTTTATATTTGAGGATTAACATTCTTGTTTCTTCTGAATGAATGTGAAGGATCCCAGATTACCTTCTATTACAGTAAAATTTTCTTGTGACCCCTAGACAAATTCTCCTTCCCCAGTAAACTGCACAGGTATCCATAAGCAGTTGCATATACATGCAATGCAGATGTAAATATTCATAGATATTGTATATGTGATGTACCTACATATACAGTTTCCCACTATGAAGATAGATACTGTGTGTAAATATAGTATTATCTTCATTGATGTGTGTACAATATCTTGGTGCTATTAGCTAGGATGGACAGAACATAATCTGTAAATTGTGTAATGAAGGGATGGTATTACATGATGAATATGAAATTTGTTGGACTTACAGCACAGTCAGTTGCAGCAGGACAGCTTGGATCCATCTCCTGTTTCTTGGAGGCAGCAACAGCGGTGGGAGTAAATCTTCTGACAAGTCTCAGCAGACAAAGATTTTGTTCCCATTCCTTCTGCTTCATCCCTGCTCATTTTCCTCCACACTTCTTAGACAAATTACTAGTTTCTCACCTTGTCACTTTATCTGTTCCTGCCCTGAACCTTAACTGGTTTTTCATATTCTCTAATATTCTTACCCTGGAACTTTCTGCTGAGTGTACATGTGTATGCATTTGTGTGCATATGTGCAACTGCCAGAAATGTTCCTTTATATTTATTACATTATTGAACCTTTGAGATAAAATGCCTGTTAAAATGAAGGGGCCTCATCTAAGTGAAGTCTTTTAGAGCCCAGCATGGGTTTTACAGCTCACAGGAGCATGCAGTCTGACCCTCTTTTTCTTCTTTCATGGAGGAGCATTGCCTAGCAATTGGTGGTTTTGTTTACTGGAGTTCACATCACACAAAGCAGTTCAAAACAGAATGAAAAGGAAACTAATGTGCTAGCAGAGAAAAGAATATGAAGAAGTTAAATAGTTAATTTTTAGTAGGCACAAATCACATTTCCATCAAGTGCATGCAGTCAGCTGTTATTGTAGGTCACTAAGATACAATGAATTATTTTCTGCAGTTCGTGGAAAACATTAGGCAGCTGTAATAAAGTCAATGGTATTTCCTTCCTTACTGAAACATTACTTCAGCAAATCCCCCTGTTTTGTAAAAACACCATTTCATGCTTGATAAAATTTCATTGATTTCTTCTTTTATATATTTTTTTTTTTTATTTCTTTTATTGATTGCTTCAGATAGAGAAAACACTGGAGGAAAAATATCAGAAGTGACCTTTCATGTTCTGATGGATGACAATTGATCTAAACTAAAAAGATTGTAAACGGAAGGGGGAAGGGAGCACTTCAGTGGCCTTTATATAACATAGATATTCAGTCCAGGAAACATACCACAACATTAATGTCTTTTTAAGACATTAAAGCTTAGCTTAAGCAACAGCTAGAGTATTTATACCATAGTTCACCACATTTGTTCTTCCTTACATATTTATCCTCGGTTTATCTGTAGTAACATACAAAGTTATATTTTCAAATCGTATCTTGCTTTATAAGTGTCTATTTAAATCCTGAATAAACTATCTTTAATAAATCCCTTTTGACCAGATAGTAATACATCTTTTATTCTTATTTTCTGTAAGATCTGATAAACATGAACAATTGAAGGGTTCCTTGGAATTCTGAACGAAGCAAACAAGTGGTGGTAAGTTTTCTTTTGGGACCACTAATCAGTGGCAAATATCTCACAACATATGAAATGAAGAATAGACCTTGACTGTACGTATGCAAAATCTGTTCAGCCAGCTGGTTGTGCATTATCAGGAAACACTTTTACTTTCTACAGGGAAACAGCAGCCTCAGTGTTTTAAAAATATGCACTGTCCTATGCATTGGCTCACAAACAGTAGCAGCTGGACCTCAAGTTAGGTACCCACACTTTAGTAAGGAAACTAACACTACAGCAGAGGAATGAGAGAAATGCAGGAATTAGTAAGGGTTAGAGGGGCATTTTTGGATGGAAGGTTACAGCATTTTCATTAGCTGGACAGGAACACAGCTTGGATAAAACCTGCAAGGACTTTTGTAAAATGTTGTATTAACAATTTCATACTCACTTTTCTTAATAACACTGTATTAGTAAGATAGAGTTTAATTCCCTTCCTCTTTTTCAAATTATTTTATCTACCTCAAATATATGTCCAACTGAATATGAGTTTAAAAATGTCAGATCAGAAGGCAAGTCTTCCTGAAAATTCAGGAACAGTATCCAGTATCCTTGATCCTGGCGAGCTAGTGATGTTTTATAGAAGTTTTTAAAACTAACATTTCTGAAGTTGACAGATGCTGGCCCTCTCTTAAGAGGGATTGGCTAATTTAGAATATATTAAAAAATGGTGGATCATGCTGTGAATTCTGGATTAGACATGCATCAGAAGCAGCAGTGAATTATGGGTATGTATCATATTCAGATATATTTTCTTCTGGTCTTTGTACTTGCTGCTGAAATATTCATTCCCTATTACCAGAGTTCTGTTCATGTTTATCGGAAGTGAGAGTAGTAAGTGGCTCACTCTATGTTTGTGCTACTTTCTGTGTGCAGCTCCTAATCTGTTGCATATTTTACAGGGCCTTGACGGTAAATGTGATGAAGTTAGCAAATCTTTTCTGCTCTTTTTTTCTACACACCATTTAATTTCTTACTACCTCACTGAGCATTGTATATATGAATATAGCCTGCTGTAGTTTCTTCAAAAGAGCTGATCAGTGGACAGTTCATCTGCCAGTAAAGTAACCAGCTCAAATGAACTGACCAGTTTTAAGGTTGGAGAACTAATAGGAGCAGACTTGAGCCTAGTATGGGGCTCTGAACGGACATACACATACTCTGCTGTACCCTAAAGCAAGCTGACAAAGCTTGACAAAGCTGTGCCTTGGTAATACATTAATGCATTAACAATACAAAAGACTGCTTATCTTTACCAAACATTTCCAGAATATAGGTAAAGGGTTGCTAGTCAACTACTTGATTAAGCCAACATGGAAATTATCTTACCTTTATTACCACTTGCCTTCCACCACTTACATTCTAGGAATTTTTTTTCTTATTCTCTATGGTCCCTACCCACTATGCCATAGCTTTAGCACCAAGCAAACCCACAAAAAGCTGAGGAATTTTTTTTCTATAGAAGAAAAATGCTATTAAGTAATATGAAACAAACTTTAAATAATAGGTTTGCAGCTTGTCTTAACTAACTTTATTTGCCAAGAGGCATGTATCCATTCTTACACTGAGAGTATTTTGATGTCAGAGCCTTATCTTTCCTGCAGTTAAACTGAGAAACTCATTGTCTTGTCAAGGTTAAGATCACTAGAGATCATTGGATTATACAGTCTAATCAATATATCACTGATATAAGAAGGCCAAAGGCTTTTTGCTCCTTCACTACTGTTTTCTCTCTTGTCTTCAGCCAAACCACGTACTCTAAAAAGGTACCGGATTGTTCTTCAAACAGATTTCTCAATTTCCCTTAGTAGTTTCCTCCCTCTTTAGCTACCACCAATACATATTTTTGTTATTCTGCTTCTTCATTCTAATAAGTAATTTTTCAGCTAATCTAACATTTTCCATCTGATTTTATTTTTCCCCAGTCAGAAGGTGGTGTTGTCATGTCTTCTTCTATGTATATTTTCTGTGTGATATAACTGGGCTCTAATCTGGGAACTATAAGAGGACATGTATTCTTTTACTAGCTGTCTGTAGCTGTTTTCACATTAAATGCCTTTAGAAGCAATCCTTATGACTGGTCTTGGTTTTAGGGGTAAGCAAATGGTAAAAGTTAATTTACACCAGTTTAAAAAATAGCCTCTAGCAAATACTTTGTGCTTAGAGCAACGAATATGAAATGAGTCTTTGTATAGATATGTTGGATACCTGGTTTTATTTATTCCTTAGAGAATAATACAACCCAAACATACACACACACATACTCTTCATTGTGCTTCAACAAAATGCAAAATGCAAAATTCAAAATGTTCCACCCCTGCTTACTCAGGGGCAGCCTGAAGTGGTTTCTTCTTCAGTCACCCTACCTACAGGGATACTGATATTACTGTACTGTTATTTTAGTAACGGGTAAGCAGTGGTAGCTCCAGCTGCACAAAACACCTTTAAAATGGATTTTATATAGAACTTAATCACACAAGATCACCATATGCAGTAAAAATCAGTAGTCATTTTTCAGGAGTTCACCCACAAAAATCAGCTGTTAGGCTGGAGGTCCCAATACTTCACCTCACCTGTGTTGTGGAGGTTGGGTTTTAAATTCCCCAGTTTCAGTTTCTTACGTACCTGGACAGTCTCCTAGGGTTTCCTAGCAGCTAGTGAAGAGACAGCCCTCTCTGAGGAGTCAAAGTGTGGTCAGTCACCATTCTGCTGTCATCATTTTTTAAATCCTCTCCTCTCATCCAGTTCTTGCTTACAAGAAGAACAACACAAATCTGTGGTGAGCACTGTCTTTGGCAGTCGTCCTTGGCCTGTGGATGAGTCAGTTACAGCTCCACTCAGTCACAGCATTGCAGATCTGATACTGGAATAGCTGGAAGTGAATATCCTCTGGAAAGCCAAAGAGAGAGTGACAAATGCCAGAGTTGGTATTTGTGGTCAATACTCCTTCAGGCAGTTTGTTACCAGCAGTATGAGGTCGTTTGGTCTAACGAGTCCTTGTGATGATTACTTAAACAAAAGAGAGAAAACAGCATGTCCCAGGTGTAGGGACAGACCATGCAAACAAGGTGTTTTGCTAGAATCAGTGAACCCTCCCCCTCGCACACAGCCCTGCAGTCAACTCTAAAGGTATCAGAAGGCCCGTTAGCCAGGATAAATGCATTCAGCAAATCTAAACAGAAGGTGACCATCATCCAAAAGCAATAATAACCTAAGGACTTCCAGAGAGCCAGAAAGTCTTTATTATTTCAATTGTTCCTAGGACAGGATGTTGACTATTCAACAAAAACAAAAGAATAATATGTCTTCCTCCCACCTCCCCCACAAGAGGCAATCAAGGTTAAAAGTATGCCTGGTTAGGAAGCAAAAAAATTTAATATTCCTAAAACCAGAAAGTTTACTGTGGCAACTCTAAGAGGGATGTAATAGCCCAGGAATGTAAACATTAATCACACTGCCTGAAAAGTATTTGATTGCACCTGAAAAGAAGCTAACTTAGAATTGTATGTTCCATCTTCTGTGCAAATATTTTTTCTAGTATTTTTCCTTTTTTTTTTTCTCCTTACAGTTTCATTCTGGACATATAACATAGGGGAGAAATACTCTCATATACCAACAGATAGAACAAGTACTTCAGTATAATATCAACCATATTGATGTCATTAGTCCTAAGAGGGCTTAGGTTAAAAAGAGAAATGTTCACAAAGGGCATAACAAATATTTACGTATATAGAGAGAGAGGGAGAGAGAGAGAGAGAGATAACTTTAACATTTTAAATTTAACTTCAATTAACTTTAAATTAATCTAATTAGCTTTAAATAAACTTTAATTAACTTTAACTTCTGTGTGTCCTAAAACTAGGAATCAATCATGCCTCTTGGCTAAAAGGCTGAATGCTTAATCTTGAATATAGGCCCCATCAGACGGTTTAACTTTTGGATACTCTCCATTCCAGAGAAAGGCAGACTTAGACTGTTGCTACATGAGATCTTCCACAAACATAGGAAGTTCTTTTCTTTGCAGCATTTCCACTGGCATTTTTACACAGCTTGCACACATCCTTTCACTGCAGCTGTACTAGGTAAGGCTTGCTTAAAGTGAAGTGAAAACCGTACACCTATTTCAGCTCACATGTAGCTGTAGAAACACACTTCCTTTATTTTGCCTCTGGCTATGACTTCAACACAACCCTCATTATCACCACTATTGTGACTATTCAGGAAGTATGTGGATGCCATGCAACATCAAAGCATAGATGTGTCTTATCTCCTTTGTACCTGACAATTCTGTTCAGTTGCATAAATTGTGTCACTCTGCTTACTCCGTACTGCAGGAGGAAGACTGGGAGTCAAAGTCCCCTTCGTCACAGAGCTACTCCAAACAGTATTTGGGGAATAGGGAACAAGTCTTGCATTTAAGAGGTGAAGATCCCACAGCTGCAGCATTGACGTGCTGCAAAGAGAGGATTATCTCGAGCTAAGGGTGTGCACTGAAATGTGCTTATCCAGTCTGCAGTCTGGCACTAAGACTCTTGCACAAAGCATGGAAACTACCTCCCTTCTGCTCCATACTAAGACATGCTGCAAGGATTCTCATTGCGTTTTTTTCCCTTACTCACACCTGTAAAGAGAAACTTAGACCTAAGCTGTCCTTTTGCAACTTGGCTAACTCACCAGCCAGTGTCTCAGATGGGGTATTCAGAAATAACCCGAGCCAGGGAATTTGCCAAAACCTCCACTTGCATTCCTTATGGTCAGTGCCAAGCAACTAAAGCCTCCACTCACCTCCAACTCATCTGCATCTTCCAGTTTATCCCTACAGAAACCATTTAAGCATTCAGATCCTCACACAAGACATTATCAGAGCTGTAAAGATGAAATGCAACAGCTTAAACTGGAGTTCTGCAGAGGTGATTACCACAGCTTATGCCTTCTGTGGACTAGGGTAAAAGATTTGCATTTTGCCATTGTAGAAGAATTTAAGCAACAAGAAATAAAGGGCTTTTGCACATGCTTTTTCACAGTTATGTACATTGCACAGCTGTGTACATTGCTGAAATTTTAGTTGTATGTGGGAAGTATCAGAATCTCAGCAGATGTAATGACAAAAAATAGAGAACTTAGAGATCACACCGTTTCCTTACTCCAATGAGTGAACAGTTTATAGTGTTTAGTATAAAATATAAGTCAATCAGAGATTCTTATGTTCAAAGCGCATAACAACAGTGAATCTTTTAAGCAACTGGTCATTTTCTTTCACCATGCCAATTTAAAAGTTTCCTCACAAGTATTTATCATACATCCAATATGAACCTTGGAAATAACTGCTGCAAACAACCTTGTTGACCTGGCCTACCGAGTCTGAAATATTTGGACTATTTTGCCTCTTTTTATGTCATCCTATCAATCCATATGGTTCATCAAACATGCCAGCCTGTTATTTCCAGTTATCTGCTGCTCTCCAATCTGCTTTCCTACCTTGTGTTTCCTGTGTGTAGTCTTCACAGGCTTTGTTCCTCAGCTGGGTCACAGAATCTTTATTTTCTGCACTGTGACTCTGCAAGACCTGTTTCCAGAACTGTTTCTATTTCTGCAATAAACTAAATGATTGAAAATAGCAAACATGAGGTACACTTTCTCAAAATTGACATTGTCAAGATGTATCTGGTTGCTATTATGGCTGGTTTGTTCTTTTTTTCCTGTCTCTTTAATCTGTCTTGGCGGTCTTTAAAATAGGATACCTTCTCTGGTGTTTGTATAGTATCCATGAGAACAAATTATTGTTTGTTCTAGTAAATATGAAAAATAAAGAAATAGTTATTATAAATAAATATGCTACCGTACCAACCCTAGAAAATGCAAATTCAGTAATTTATATGGAATTCATAGAGAGAATAGTAATTCACAGCCTTTGGTTCTAAATGTGGTTCTACAAACTTTCGATGTTACATTTAATACTGAAAGAAACCTGAGCACCACACAGGATCAGGCCTTTACCTGAAATCAATTTATGTTTGGGCAAATTTTGTGAGTAGAGTTAGGCCAGATACAGAGTTGGTTCTGTGGGTGGTTCTAGTCTTAGCCTGCCTGGAACAAAATTTAGAAACCATAACAATTTCTCTTAAAGGTTTTGGATTTGTCTTACAAATGTTCAAAAGCATGAAGAGGCAGCTATTTATCTGAAATAACAAATAAATGAAGACACCATTAGCATTTCTTCCTTCCAAATATAGGTCTAGTGTAAGGCTTTCATCAACTTTATGCGAGTTAATTCTGTTGACTTCTCTAAATGACATGACTTTAAAAATCATTACTCTATTATAGTGAAGTTATGCTAAACACTCTACAAAACTAAAATTTCTTTGAGGCATATATATTACTAGTTTACTTACTCTCTGTGTTTTTTGATGCTAGGTGTTGACATTTATTACAGAAAATGTCATTATTTTTGCATATGATCACATTTGAAAATGTGGATATTTTCTGTGTCCATACCTCTTAAACAGTATTAATTTTCATTAATATTTTTTCTATGTGTTGTAATGTTAGTTTTTCATAGTAGATTTTTTTTAACATAAAAATTAATTACACTTCTAAAGAAAAACGTCTTCCTTTTACATTGCACTTTAGGAAAGAAGCTGAAAAATGTGGTTGTAGCCAGATCTCTCTGGCTGTTAATTGTTGTTTGATTTGACAATGCAAAGGGAAGTCGAGAAAAATATCTCTAAAAATCCCATGTCATAACAGTTGGTAGTTGAATTTAAGGAATCATTCTTTAATTAACTGAAGTGAAACCCATATCCCTAAAGTTCTGCGGACATCATTCTTCTAGATGTAGTCAAATAAATGAAAATGCTCCCTACTTTATTCTTATGAGAATATTGAACTGAAAGAAAATATGTGTCTTTTGTGGCTGCTGTGGAGCTGTACTCATTAGAATTGACTCTGGATTATTTTTTAGTTACTTGCTTTCATTCACAAGAGCTTTGCTGTTCCTGACTGTCATCAGAAATATGCAGTCAGATTTCTGACAAAACTGTCAAGAGTTTCAGTTTCATTTTCTGGGCAGCGCTACATGGTTTCAAACAGAGACTGAGCTAGATGAGTTTCTTCGATATTAGCCAGTTTCTTAAAACTATGGTATTTTAATTTGGTTTTGAACAAGCATCCAGTCAACATGTCTGTTAATACACAAATCTCCTAGAATAGAATTTAGCAGCAGATACTTTCTTGCCACATATACAGCTTCATGTTTAGACACTATTCAACTGAGCAGGATCTTGAGCTTGGTACCCTGATACAGTTTTATCAGTCTACATAAGCTTCATAGGGGCTTGCATCTTCTCCAGGCCATTTTTAGGCAGGACTGTTCTGTATTATAGTAAACTGAACTTGAAGCACGTAGTTGAACAGTGAGCTAAGCCACAGTTGTGATGTAATCTCATCACATTTTTTGGTTTCAAATGTAGCATTATTATAGAGGATGAAAAAGTGTGTGGTAAGAACCTGGTGACACATATGAGTATTTTAAACAGCCATTCACTGATCAAACACTGGGATGTTAAGCATGCCTATTCTACTTCAGTGGATGATCTTCAGAGTCATTTGTATTCAGTCACCATTGAAAATAGCTACCTCCTCACACTATTACAGAAGTACTATGTGTCTTTGTCTTTTTGGTGCTGTACAATTGCATGTAATGGCAAGCTATCTAAAACCCAAATATTGCTCAGCTCTGTGTGGGAAAGGAGGTTGGACCTGATGACCCACTGACATCCTTTCTAACCTTATCCACTCTATCGTTCTGTGATTCTGTATAATCTTGTACCATTTCTCTCATACAGAAAATCATACTGGTCTAAAAATCAGTGTCTGATTCTGCCCAGTGTTCCTCATTTCAATAACTAGCCCATCTCTCCTGCGTTCCTTAGTCCATCTTTCCCCATCATTCCTGGTATGAGTCCCAGCTATCAGCACCTACTTGCTCAGCTTGTCCCAAATTTTTATTATGCTTCTAACCTTCCTGATTCCAAGTCTTGGTCTTATAACTTCCTTCAAAGGCTATTCCTATAAGCCATGGACCTTTTTTTTCCTCTGTGGTTACTTCATCCAGGCTGTTCCCTGAACAGTATAGGCAGAACCCTGGGAGTCTTCTTGCTTTGGCACCTAGCTACAGCAGTGAAAGCTTGAATTTGGATATTGTCTGCAGCTGAGGTCTAGTTAGTATCCAAGTAGAAGACCTTATGATCAATATCACAGGCATGATTTCAATCATGATCAGGTGAGATGGATTATTTAAAACTTAAAGTCCATGTTGTTCAAGTTCTTAAAAATTGGTATAATTTGGTAAGATTTTTCTAGACTCTAAAATCTATGTTCCTCATATATCCGTAGTGCAAAATATGACACTAGGATCTGTTCATGAAGGTACTTTTAGGTATATATAAAGCAAAGATAATGGACTGCTGGTGAACTATTTCTTGAAACATCTGAAATGTTTCTGCCACAACATAGACTAACCACACTGAAACAGAGGATATGGACAGTTTCATTCCAGAAGTCATATTTTAATGAAATTGTAAGCCACTAGTAGCAGTATTATAAAGTGTCAGAATAACTTGGCTGTAGGTGGTGTTGTTAGTTCTGCCTGCAGTGCTGACAAATTTTGCTGTGCTTCTGTTCCTATTAAATACCAGTTAGATCACATGAAGTACTGTCAATAAAGATAAAAATACTGCCTCAGAAATCTGACTTTTCGACTACAATTACTTGGTTACAGAGAGGATGAAACTTAATCTTTGAAAACTTTTAGTACACTGAAGCTGAGTTGCATAACCAAGTAAGCTTTTAAAAAGGGTTTGAGGTTTATGGTATTTCTTCTAACTGTGTATAACATTTCTACTGCTATTCCAAAATCCAGGTGTAGCATATATCATTCAGGTCTGTAGTGCATATATAATAGTCATTATTCATTTGTTAGTCTTTATAATCCCTTTATGAATGTTCCCTATTATGCAATATGTAAAGAAAACGAAGGCTAGATCATGAGAAAGTTTGCATTGCTTCTCTGTCATAGGTTGTGTTTGAAGAATTGGAAGTTACATGCAATTTTTAAGATCTTTTTAAAATAATTTTGTGGTTATTCTCTCCATCTCTTTACTTTCATCTTCTCTTTTTCTGTCCATTTTCATTTCCCTTCTTTTTCATTTCTGTCTCCATACCTTCTTCCCACTCAATTCTAAATTATGCTAGACAGAGGGATAGTGAAGGAGTCTGGAAGGATTCAATAGTTGTCAATAGACAACTGAGGGTTTTTTTGTTTGAGTTTTGTTTACTTTTTAAAGACTCGGACCATTCTTAACAAGTTGATCTTTCAGAATCTTAGACAATCTCTCCCATACAGAAGTTTGTTATCGAATTGATTTTCAGTATGAACTAGAGTACAATTGTTTTTTTCCTCAAGTTAAAAATAGGACTCTGTTGTGTTCTTTGATAAGGACAGTCACCCTGGAGACAGGCAGCCAGGTGGAATTGAATGGGCACTATCCCTGCCCCCTTTACATTTGCTGCATCTTCTCTGTTCCCTTCCTAGACCTGTGTCCATTTGCATCTCTTTCCCTAATCTCTCTGAAATCAGATCAGGTACGGCAAAATAAGCCAGAAATGTCAGGCTGAGTGCCACCTGCTAGTTTCTCAGCAGAAAGCTCTCACATGATTAAAAACACAAGAGCACTCTCAGAATGGGTCCCTGTAGAAGAAAAAGTCAAATTATATTCTTCTGCCAATCCATTCAGAGAAACTTGAGAAGATCATATTCGGGATTTGCATCAGGATAGCCAAGGTCAGAATCAGGGTTTTGCTGCACTCTTTGTACTAATTATTGTCCTAGACTTGCTTTCAGTTTATTGTGGGAAGATCATTTCCTGTCCAAAAGCAACAACCCACTCAGCTGCAGAAGGAGATCTGAGTGTTAAAATTCAGATTTTACTAATTTATAACACAGAGGAATTGTGAGCCCAGCTTCGGGATTTGGTCTGTGGCTTAAAATTAGCAATAAACAAGTAATATGATACAAGTCCATTACCACTGAGATTGGGACTGTAGAGAAAAAAAACCAAACCAAAACAAAAACCTAAAAGAAAAAAAAAAAACAAACCCAAACAAATGAACAAAAAACCCCACTGACAACATTTAAATATAAATCCAAACCACAAAATGGGGAGGTGATACCTTTCTCCTCTTCCACAGAGTCCAGCATCTAGTTTTCAGATTCTGGCCTCTGAAACTTCTGGCTCTGGCTCTGGTTCTTTGATTTGTTTTTAAAAGCAGGAAAAGGGAAAGAAAGAATACAAGTTCATAGATAAAATTTAATTTATATTCAAATATAAGTTTATTATTTGTGTCTAGATTTTGAGCCAAAAAGCCCAAATTAAAATGTATTGCCACCATATGCAGTCTGGGTCAATTGATTCTTGTCAGATCATGGAGACTAAAAATAAGTGGTTATTGTTGGATTCTCTGCAGTACAATGTGTCCAACACTGCACTGAGATGATGTCAGAAAATCTGCATTTTTTCCCAATTATGAAATGAATTATGGGGAGCTTACCACAGGCAGAATTGTTAAACCAGCTATTTTGGCTGATACAATACTGTCCAGCCAGAAAACACAGGTGATTTTGTTTGAATTTTTTTTTTTAATGCTGGAAGATTACATTGACCATCTCTTCCTCCCTCTCTTTGGAATTTAAACAGTAAAAATCCCATATATTAAGAAATATCTGAAGAATTAAATCATCTACTATTTTCTAAAAACAGATCAAAGGAAAAGCTACAATGCTCAAACAGCTGATAGTATCTGTGATGGCTGCAGTAAATTTGTCTTTGTTTGAATGAGTTGACAGTGATACATTATAGATTTTAACTATTTTGTTAGTGGGAGATGTGAGGTGTATTTCCTCCAGTTTGACTCACAAACTTCTTAAATACATCCCGTTAGTTTGTCTAAACACCCTCAGCCATGTTGAGGCCACTCTAATTCCAGAGGCTGACAGCTTGTGTTAGAGTTACAGCAGAGATGAACTCCAAACTCAGTGCTCATTCAGATGGTTTCAGATCAGCAGATTCAACTAGTTTCCAAAAAACTGGTGTGCATGTTCATTAAGTTATTCTTTTGTTTTAAGTCTTTAAAAGTGGAATTTTTCTTTTTCATTAGCTTTAAATCATCCCTAAATGAGACAGCCGGGTTGGGTTAATCCATTTTAGGAATTTGGTTAGCTCATCCAGCTATGTCATTCTGAATCACATATTAGTAGAATATTCAGGGAATTTAAATATTTTGTTTTCATCAAGGAGGCAAGTATGCCCTGGTGTCTTCCTAGGTAAGGAGCACTGGGCCAAGTCCTCTGCTGCTTTAAATCAGCTCTGATCAGGATCTATTCTACATCTCTGATTTGTAGCACCATTTCCTTCTTATCATTATCAATCATGCCAAATATCACAAAAAGAACACAGAAAGGGGAGTGGTTGTCTCTACTAGCAGATGGTGACTGCTGAGCATGTAGGCTACAGTCTGAGACACCATTCTGCTGCCTCACAGTGAATGAGAGACTGCACATACTGATACTATAAAAGAAAGACAAGCTCTTCACTTTCAGCACTCTTCTGTCCTTTGTCTCTATGACATGTGAAGATCTCTCAGAAAAAAAATTTCTATGACCCACAAGTGCTCCTCCAAAGAAAATCAGATCTTCTAGTTGAGTAATGCATAGGATTAAATTCCACTGCTCCTGGAGAGAGGACAGTGTCCTGGTCAGTTAAGAGACGCTTGGCTGAGGTGAGGCTGGTTTTGGTTGCTGTCTCCTGCAGACTTGTTTTTAAAAATAGTGAATTATCTGGTTAGTTTTTACCCTTTTTACCCTTTTTTTTTTTCATTTTGTACTGAGTTTTTTGTTGTTGGTGACTTTTTTGAGTATTCTTTGTTTGATTGATTTGGGTTTTTTTATTTGCTTTCATCTTCCAGTGACTCCAAATGGGCTGTATAATTTCCTAAAACTGTGCTATTTGTAGAAATAACATGTAAAACATCTGGTCATTCCCTCTTCACCTACTCAGACCTTCCCAATTCATGTTTTACTCTGTGTAAGGAGCACACCCCCTCGTACTTGCCCCAGACCCCCGTTCCATTACAGTGAGAAAGATGATGAGTCCAGCACCAGCCATGGGGCCAACAAAAAGATATGTTTGGAGAGAGGGAGTTTTATCTAATCTGCACATTAACTCAAAATAACAATCTTAGTAACATCTCTGAGGAGTGAGAGGATGAAATCGGTGTAAAGCTCCACATTTGCACAGGCAATGACCACATCTGGTGTCTGCTTGTAGATGCATACAGGATATGTTTTCCTACCTGCCCCAAAGAGAAAAACAGTGTGCTCTCCTTATGAAATAGGGAACTAGCATCTGAATCCTAGCTCCTGATGTTTCCCATGTTCTGAGCAGGGTATCTTGTTCTAACTGACTAATACAGCAATCAGTTGTGGAATGAACTAAAATTGGAGATTTCTCAGACGTCTTCCCTGAAAAGATGATGGCTGAAATACATGGCAACTGCCAGTGTTCCTGCAGGGGGCATTCTAATACATTATTTATACTTTTCATGTAGGATAAAAGAAAGCCATGAGGATTTCTGGTTTATAAATGAAAGCCATAAGAATTTCTGGTTTAGACCTGAAATTTAAACTCAGAATAACTTCTTTTTCTACCAAAAGTGTAAATTAGTAGAAAGAAAAAAACCCTGAAAATTTTAAATCTTTCAATAAAATTTACTTAAATCTACAAACCACAAAATCAAAGCCCAGATATTGAAATTTTGTTAGCAGAATAGGATTATGTTCAGATTTTGTCAAAAAACAACCCAATTCTGTGACTTACTGGATTATAGATATACCCCTAGTAAGACTGAATTGATCAAAGGTAAGAAAGCAAATGAATACTTAATTCATTGTCTGTGGAGCCTACAGAAGAATATTGTTACAATCCAAAAGATTACCTTTTTATTTACTTTAATTTAATAGAATGTCCATGCTTAAAAGGAGATTTTAAAATAGCTTTTGAATGAGGACATAGCAGAAAAGGAAAAGAATAAAATCAGGAAAACTTCAGAATATATGGGACCCCAGTATTTTTTTATTGGAGTTACAAATTGGTGGTAATGGCTGTTCTTAGACAAATAAGCAAATCAGGGTTGGATGATGCACCTTTACCTCAAGTAAGAAAAATCTTAAAATAATTCTAAATACTGGAGAAATATGACAGGTATTTGCTTAAGAAAATATTCAGTGTCATTAATAAACGCGTACCCCAATCTACTGGCAGATAACTTCCCAGTTTTGAAATATTCCCCAGTAGAATTAATTTATAGCAGGCTGTTCTGTGATGCTGCAAAACAAATGTAAAAAAATAAAGCACAACCCATTGTTGTTCCTTGATCCTGAAGAAGTGTTTGAATGAGTCAACTTAAAGCTTGTGTTCTGCGTTTTACAGTGGATACACATCTTCTGGTGACTAGCTGCTCACAAGAGCTTCTTTTATAGAATTGGGCTCCTATATAACAAGCACGTTCATGTGTATCTGCGAAGGGGATAACACTGAATCGTCATATAAGAACATTGCAAAAATGTCAGTCCTTCATTATCTTGCTTTACATAGCCATCTTTTACATGTGAACAAAATTACTGACTACAGGAAATTACCAACATACTTATACCTTTGATATTAAAAAGTGAATGTAATGTAAAGGAGTAACATAGGCCAACAACACGTAAGAAAGTAGGACAAATATTTTCCAGAGAACCAGGTGTTTACAAATTAATTGGACTGTATTAGACATTTTAGCAGTCTCCAGTACTTAAAGATACAGATTCCCACTCAGTTTGAAGCAGTTTAAGGTATCCAGTTTCTCAAAAATGATAAATATTTACTAAAGTAAGTTGTTTTTAGAGGATTGTAATAAAAAAAAAATACAAGGATCTACTAAGACAAAAAGTAATATGGTGTAAATAATTCTTACAGAGGTGAACTCCTTCCATTTTATGGGACTGGTTCCATTTTGCACCAGATCTGCACATGGCTAATTTATATAGTCCCAGTAAGATGAAATCAAATCTCCTTTCATACTTCTTTACAAATTGTGCATTATTACATGAGGAAACTTACACTGGAGAAAAAGTGACAAGAACCATTAGATGTGTCAACTCCACTGTATAATGTGATTCCAAAATGGTCACATGCTAATTTTACAGTAGTTTGGTGCTTGCAAATGATTAGGAAATGAAACTGGACAATCAGTGCCTTTCATATTTACTTGAAGGGTTTCTATGAAATAACAGAAGTTAGCGATACTTTCAGAAAATCTTCTGACAACTCAGAAGGAGTCCTAAATTTATCCTTGGGTTAACAGATTCTTTTTTTTTCTACTACTAAATTTCTAATGATTCAGGAAAAATTGAGCCAGATGTCAGTTGGATGTCCTGCACTACAAATTCTACTCTTGAATTGGCAGTCAGATTCAGGGAGGATTCTGCTGCAAAGAACACCAGGAGGAACCTTTGAATTAAGCAGCTAACTGCAAATGGATAGTACTTCTACTTGCATTTGTAATACACCAGGCCAGAAGCCTGAAATTGGATAGATAAAAACAAAACCCAACTTGTCTTTCAAAAAAAGGTCAACTTTTGGAGAGGGTTATGAACTTCATAGTTGTTTTCTGATAGCCTTTTGTTGTGATTCCTAAAGAAATGCCTATTAATAAAGTTACAAAAGTGGACTTTTTTAGCAAACGCCATCACTACAACAGAGATCTAAGATCACTACATTCTTGTGAGAAAGTAGCACTCCTGAAATCAAGAATTACGTTGCATCAGACAAACTACCAGCCAGGCTCAGTCATAATTTGATATGCTATAATGTCACAATGAGTGCAGTTACACAGAATCAAAACCATTTTCACACATGAAGACAGGAATTGCACATGAGGAACCCCCTATTTTCAGCTGGCCTTCTCATGTAAACTCTTTACATACAGTTATAAGCTTTTTCTAAAAATTGCAATCCCTGCTGATTTCAAATATCATTGTTCTCCATCATGGTGTTTTAGCTTCATTCCTGATGAAACACATCTAGCGGGGTAAAGTGCTGCAGCTATTGTTTTATGCACAAGTTAGAAACTATCTTTTCTAAGGCCATTTAGACACATTTGGAAAATTGGATATCTGCACTTTACGGTGTGGGAATAAGGAACATAAGAATAACATAGCATAAAATCAACACCAGAGACTAGACCATAGATATTTCACTCCTGCTTTATTCCAAGAGACCCACATCTACCTGGCTGGTGAGTAAAGATTTTCATGGACTGCATTTGGAGCCTGCTCTATGGCATGTAACACAGAGCACAGTTTCAGAGGGTCATCATCAATAAGTCTAAAGGAGAATACAACAGAGTCTCTTTGTATGCCTTCAGAAGGCAGTGTTCACTACAGGTTCTTGCAGGAGACGACTTCACTGTCTCCACTACAGTAACAGTTTTCCAGGTCTAAAGTGTTAGTGTGTAACTTTGTATCTCAGAAGTTGGAACAATTGCTGAGTTGTTTGGGAAAGTTGAAATGACGCCAGTGCTTTTGGTTTATGAGTCTTGTTCTAAACCTGTGCGCTAGAACTGCATACAACTAGCTATTAGGAAGACTGAAGTTATTTTTTCTGGGCCTTATCATATGGAACATATAGTTTTAAGTCAGATCTTATAAATGAGTGGCAACAAAGCTCGTCAAATTGCTAGTCATCTCTTCATTTTAAAAGTAGGACCATGTTTAATCTGCAAGGACTGAGTGGTACAAATTATCCCTGGCTTACTTCTGTCTGGAACAACTCCATTCAGCAGAGTTTGCAAGTGCAGATCTAATATGTAATGAATGCAGGGAAGACAGAGATGCATTTTAATTAAAGATATGGAAATATTTGTTGGCAGTGTGTGGTTTTGACAGCTCTGCAAAAGCGGCTACTGCTTCCAAATTCACACTGTTAATTTTGCTATTGTGCTGTCTATAGAAACCACAGCATAATGTAACACTGCATGACTTGACTGAGAGCTGAACACAATGGACTAATTTCTAAATGCATGTGAGAAGACGTCCAAAACTAGAAGGTAATCTACAGACATTTGACTTGAACTGTTTCATGTTTCTGCTTTATGTTTCTTTAGAAAATATGAAGTTACCTTAGGGAAAAGCAAGTTTCAGGGAGAATAGCCAAAAATTGTTTTTTTACTCTAAAACATCAGACAAGTGATGTCTGATGGATCTCATAGCCACAAGTACAGAATAGCACATTTACAACTCTCAAGGCATTCAGACTACTGAGATGAAAAATGAGACAGTGTTTGATCTACTTGTAAAACGTTTAAATAATGATGAGAGAAATATCTGTCTCATATATTGCTGTCTGAGGTGCCTCAGATTTTGCAACTCTTATAAAATAAATCAAAGAAATATATCACCCTGCCTATGATGAGGAAATTGGTATGAAGAGGGAAAGAATGAACAGAGAGGTTAAAAGAACCTAAGTCAGAGATAAAGGTAAGGGAAGATAAGACTTCTGTTTCATGGGATTGTTTTAGCTTGCCCCAAGATGATCACAAGATTATGTACTTTGGAAACCTAATTAAAGCAAACTGCTACTTCTGTCCTATGCCCTATCCCCTCCTATTTTGAGGTCCTTTGCCAAGAAATGAAAGTGTGATGCCTGTATATGATTTTGTGCCTAATCCAATGATGCACCCAAACTGGTGAACAGAGAAGTGCTCTAAGATCCTCAGCCAGAGTTAGTCATCATACTACTTTTGGCTTGGAGAAGTTTGTTGGAAACAAGATGAGCTTTTGTTTTGGTTTGTTTTTTAATGTCCCAGAAAATGTGGTTTAGGCAAATATTAATTATTTTTTTTTAATATTGACCAATCTAAAAATTAATCCAAACTATTTAACAGGCATGATTATTCCCACATGCTTGAGACATCTTACTGGGGCACAAGGAATTTCCTTCTGAAGGTTGTCATTCCTCTATAGGGAGTCAAAGAGTGCTTTGAAGACTCTTAAAATAGACACCTCACTTAGCCAAAGTCAGGTTAAATAAAACCTACCCATGACCATTGAGACACAGGGCAGTGAATCCATTAGAAAGATTTACAAAAGCCAATAAAGCCAGCAGGTCTGCTTAAATTTAATCACCTGGCGTAAGTTTTCATGGTTAATTTTAAAGGCACAACTGTTCAGCACCTCGTAGAACCATTACTTGGTTTACACCTAAATCATACATAAAAATGTAAGTACATGAATATTTATGTGCTGAAGAAAGATCAGGTCATAAAGACTTAGAAGAAGTGCTGGAGCCCAGCTGTCAGAAGCTCCTGCCGAGCTAACCATCTGTCTGTAATCACACATCTATCAGTTTTCTGTCTGTAATTACAAGTCTGTCAATGGCCTCCTCATCTCAAATGCAGACTTCAAAGAATTCAGGTTTTTTCCTGAAAATCTGATCTTCCCTCTGCTTCCTCCAGCTCTGTGTACCTTGATTAGTTCTGTTTTTTTTCTACTTAGGGTGATTATGCAGACATCTTACAAATGGCGAAATCTGTATTTATTCTAAGGATTCAGGATGCCAAGATAGCATTTATTGGTAAGGTGACATGGACCAAAGGGCATCTCTCTTCTGCTTGCAAACAAACTACTATGAAATCAATTCTCTTTATACCTAATGCCATATTTTAAGCAGTTGTCTGGAGTTTTTTTACCTTTTACTAGTTCTTTACAGGCTTTCAGATTCACATTAGTCAGAAATGTGAAGGTACTAAACCAGTGCAACACAAAGGTGAACTAGGAGTGTACAGTAGTGAGTAATTAATGTAATATATACCATTCTAGTGCTGGCGGGGGGTTATGCCTTATAATTATTAAGGGCAACCATTGAAATAATCATATAAAATCCAACATATGCTGGTTTAGTTTTACTTAAAATATATACTGTTTGGAGACAAGACCTTCCAGAGGCTTTTTCTTTTTCACCTGGTTATCTCCAGCTGGCTCAGTCAGAGTAGGTGTCATCTCTCCAGAACACCATTAAAATAACTGAAAAAATCTGACTTTGCAGTACTACCATGTTTTCTCATGCTCTTGCCCAGTAGTAAGGATGTGATCTCAGGGCTCAGTTTCAGGTCTCCCAGAAAACTCCTGCTGACTTGTCCAAAATCTCCTGGCTTGTTAAAAGAAACTGAAATAAACTTTGTTTCCTAATGATTTGTACAGAATTCTCAGTGAGAAATCTCATTTCTGTGCCCACAACTTGGATTTGTTGTATCTTCCAAGAAACACAGAAAATGTTCTACTTTTCTTTGATCTAGATCCATACCCTTCATTAGCTTTAAACATCTTTTTCAATATCCTCCACATGGATGTAGTCCATTCATGAAATGCCGGCAAATATTACTCTCTCTTCTTCAAGGAGTATCTTCAGCTTGAATTCCTCCTTCTTCTTAGGGCCTCCCTAACACTTCCAAGAGACACTTCAACACTTCTAAATTATGCTGAAAACTCAAAGAACTGAGGAAATATGAGGGGGAAAAAAATAGAAGTCTCAAAATGTTAAATATGATGTAGTTAAGGATAGAAGAGCATTTAGAAGTGAAGTGTAAGAAGCAAAGTGAAAACTATAACATTCAATTCTTTTCTTGGAGCTGCTCTTCAGCAATTTGAAGAAGGTACACATGCTTGTGGGAAGTGACTTCTACATCTACCCCACTGACAGGATAAGAAAGAAGCTTTTTAGATCTAGGCACTGAAAAGTCAGCCTGTGGGTTAAAAATCATTTAGCTTCATGTAGGAGGGACACTATATGCTCCAAACCTGAATAATAATGTTGTTGTTTTGTAATGAAGCTACAAAACATGTCCCTGGTATTGGTGCAGACAAAAAGAGGAGGGAAAGGTTGGTAAAAGTATTTGTAGAAGTGTTGTAGCAGGACCTTTTGGTTCCTAGAGTACCACCCAGTATCCCTCCCTCTTACAGGATCTGAGGGTTCAAGTAATGTTACACAAAATGTTGCACTGTACTGTTAAAGAAAATGATAGAGATAAGTAAAATATCAGCTCTGAAAAACAATAAAGAAGACAATAGATCATATCCTGATGATGCTACATTTCAAATCTCTCTGAGAGTGGGATTGTCTGACCTAATTATTGATTTAGATAATGAAGGCATTGTTTTACATGTGCATATGGTCAGGAACTGCCAAATTACAAACTTGCTGTCACTCCCCACAGAACAGGGGTTATTGTTCTTATTTCCTGTCTAACACTGCACCTGTTTGTCAAACTACCAACTGATTGCCTTGACCCCAGATTGCTGCTTTAGGTTTGAGTTACATCAAACTTTTTAGATCAGGTTATTAACTGGAATGCTCTTGATGAAATACATTTGTCTGGGTGTATGGGGTTCACCACATCTACATTTAGCCACCCAGGAGTTGTGCCTAGTCCAGGCTCATCCTTAACACTTTCTCTCTGGTGAGTGGAGAGAAAAAAAGTCCTCTAAGGTAACAGTAAGGTGTGAGGTGTGCTGGATAAACTACCTTCAGGGGCTACTCATGTTTGTGCATTGTGCACTGACTGAGGTGCCTGGCTACAGCTAAGTACAGCTCTGAAATGGCTGAAGTTAGGCATGATAAATACCATCAATCTCTGCATGGTAGTTGAAATTCAGTACTGCTACTCACTGGGAGGAGGTTCACCTCACGTTTTGCAGTTTTGCTTTGTGATAATTAGCCCTTTGGACCCCATTCCTGCTATCCAGAAGAGAAACAGACAAAACCCTCAAAAACTGCCTCGGTAGCAGCACGAATAAAGAGGTATTCAGAATGTAAAAAGCTTTGCACAACTACTACTTGCAGTATTCACTCAGCTCTGCTGCTGTCTGTGTGAACATAAACTCACTAAATAAGTCAGTACACTTTTCTGTATTTTTTATTAACATCCCTCACACCTGAAAGGTTGGGTTATCTCTGAGGAGTAAAGCCAGCTAAAATTCCGTGCCTGTTTTTGGATTTTAACACAGAGAGGATTGCCAGCAAATGTGTGGGTTTGTGATGTGGACACTTGGACTGAAACATGTATTTCATTTTGCTGCTGTATGCTCAATAGCTTTCCATCCATGTTGCACTGTGCTACACACAACTCTGTGACCTGGACCAGAAAGTCTTCACCAGCTGTCTTCCAGTTCACAGTCACACATCATAGAAAAAATTGATTCAAGCACGGAAAGATCTTAAGAGAAAGAAACTGAAATACCGCGTGTAGTTGTTTGCAAAAGTTGCTCTTATTTGCAAAAGTATGTTTTAATATATTTGTGTAGCTATTGCTTTGACATTAAGAAAAATCAGTCCAAAAATTGCTAATATTTGTTAAGCCAGCCTTCTGTATTCTTGTCACAAACAGATGAAAAAAGCAAACCAGAAAAAAAATGAGACACAGACAATTTTAATTTTCATTTTCAGGTCTACCAGAAAAAATGTGCTTTGTCACTTAAAAAATACACTGTAGTTCAATTTGGATTTATGGAGAAAGCATTGTTTTACAGAAGAGTGGAGGAAGATGACCATAGTTCAAAAAGTATGGTATTTTTTTTTAATTGGGCACTTTATTAAAGCAGTTTATTTTTATGAACCTCAATGATCCCAGGTCTACTTTGCATGTCACC
Organism: Poecile atricapillus; assembly: GCF_030490865.1. Classification (NCBI taxonomy): domain Eukaryota; kingdom Metazoa; phylum Chordata; class Aves; order Passeriformes; family Paridae; genus Poecile; species Poecile atricapillus. Next base: position 23,843,029 of record NC_081250.1, on the reverse strand, counting down.
TCATTCTTTGCTCTTTCTTTCAGTGTAAAAGCCTCAAAAGGTTTGAATAAATTGGCTCAAATATTCTATATTCAAACTGTTTGGTAGAGAAAAATGAGCTGAAGTGCTCTGTAAGCTATGCTCTTATTGGAGCTGCTGATTTAATATCTGCAGCTGCTGCTAACAAAGAGAAAACCGGTCTCCTTTGTAATTCCATTTTATTGTATGTCAGACCACAACTGCAAATATTTTTTTTTTTTAAGTAATCAAGTGCAATCTTATATGCCTGAGCAGGAGAACTTTATTGACATTTTATCAGCCAGAGTTCCTTTGAAGGGTTACTGGTGACCAAGGAAATTTGCCAGTTCAAAATGGCTATAATTGTTCACTTATTTAATCATGTACTAAAACAATGCATGTAATTGTATTGCCAGTGATAGATTATTAACAAAATATTTTTTGCTATAAAGTTCTTCCTACTTTATTGATGGTTCTTTTCTATCTTAGATTAGCAATAGACCATTCAAGGAAATCTTACTTGCATGAATCAACAAATTTAAAAACATAAGTTGCCTATTTGCTTTATTGAACATAGTAAATCTAACTGACAGATATGTGTTCCTTGCTTTTATGTGTTTCTGTTGACAGCCTTTTCCAGCCTCAGTCTCTCAGAGTCGTATTATATTGCAGGTAGGTCGTCACGGGCTTTTGCAAAAGGTTCCAGACAGCAATGGACATTATGTTTTCACTTTCCCTTGTGATTTGATGGTCATACTGTAGGGTTACTATTGTCAACACGACAAGGGTAAAAGTGTGTTGTTTCTCTAAAATTTGGAACTATTGAGATATTTGAAAGAAAAATCCAGCCACACCAAATGCATTCAGAATCCTCCAAAGCACGGTTCAGGTAACCTCATCTGCAGCACAGCTATCTAGGCTTCTTCCCTGCATTTGCATACAATCAGAATCATTAAGGTTGTAAAAGACCATTAAGATCTTTAAGTCCTAGCCTCTTCTTAACACTACCACCACATTCAACATAAACCATGTCCTCAAGTGTCACAGCTGCACATTTTTGAATACCTCCAGTGGTGGTGTCTCTACAGCTTCTTTGGGCAGTCTGTTGCAATGCTTTTTCCATGAGAACTTTTCCCTTTTTCTTCTTTTTTTTTTTTTTTTTTTAATTTTTCTTAATTTTTGATCTAAACTTTTCCTGGCTCAGCCTGGGGCCGTTTCCCCTGGTGCTGTCACTTGTTACCTGGGAGAAGAGACAAACCCTCACCTGTCTAAAACCTCCTTTCAGGAAGTTGTAGACAGTATAAGGTCTCCCCTGAGCCTCCTTTTCTCCAGGCTAAGCACCCCCAGCTCCCTCAGCCTCTCTTCATAGGACTTGTGCTCCAGACCCTTCACCATCTCCATTGCCCTTCTCTGAACTCACTGCTCAACATCTTCCCTGTAGTGAGGGGCCCAAAAGTGAAACCAGTATTTGAGGTACGGCCTTGGCAGTGCCAAATACAGGGGCACAGTCACTCCCTGGTCCTGGTGGCCACATTATACAAGCCACGATGCCAGTGGCCTTCTTGGCCACCCAGGCACCTTGGCCACCTGGCCATACACATTTCAAGTCACATTCCCCAACACTTCAAAGAAAGGAGAAAGAGCCCATCACAATATGATTGAAGTATGTGTTTTTCATTACACCTGTCACTGCAAAGTCACAACAATAACTAAGGGATTTACAGAGAAGAAAATAATTTCCTTTTCCAGAGCAGCCTGGAGTGGGTGTTTGTATATGCTGGAGATTACAGAGAAGTAAGGTAAGCAGGCATTGAATCACCAAAAGAGGGAGAATTAAATAGCATAGCTCATTAATTCTTCGGTCTTTGTGACAATTAACTTCATTTTGTCTCACTGGTTGTTAACAAGCCTATCTGGAGAATATGCAAGCTGGCGTGGGGAGGACCTTTGGGAGGGCTATATTTTGAGGAAGGTTTAAGTGTGAAGAATTACTGGTACCTCATGGCTTTATAGAAGGATGTCTAAGGACAAAGGTGACAAAGAGGGCTTAAAGCATAGTTTACAGACAGAGCTGGAACAAATTCTGACTTAAGGGAAGTGAAAAAATCTCTAACAAAGGAAGTTTAAAAATTCAAAACTTGCAGAAGCACTAGTGTAAATTGTCCTGGAAAGTGTCAATCCCTGCTGTTGAAGGAAAAATCAGGTTAGACAACATCTGGTACTGATGAGACAAGTCTATCTGATGCTGCTTTGAAGAATGATTCTTTTTATCATTTTTTTAATAAATAACTGCATAGTCATAAAGAGGCCTGGATGTAGGACTGTTTTTATTCTGGATCTATTTCAATCATGTCTTTATAATGGAAGAAGTCCATTAAAGTTTTTGTTGTACTTAATGTAAAAATATTTCTTATCCTAGAGCTAACAAGGTTTGATTTTAAGAATGCATATAAATAAACAAATAATATAATTTTGGAGCCTTACAAAGGCACACATAGGTTGCCCACTCTTAAGCAAAAATTTTACTTTTTCCCAACTTTTACTCATATCCACTTTTGGGTATGCTATGATCTACCTTCATATTACTTTGGAAGACACATGAGTTAGAAAGCAGGCAAAATATTTATCTTCTCTCTGGTATTGCTTCACTTTTGGCCTATCTAGAGAATAACATTCACATCATGAGTGTCTAGAACTCCCTTTGGTGTTGGGAAAATGGGAAGAATTGGTTCACTGTTCAGATTCATTCTGAAAGTCCATTCTGTGTGTTTAATTGTTCATGTTCATGACTGTCCAAAATCTGTATGTGATTTCAATCCTCTGCTTCTGAGTGGTGCTCATTGCTGAATTTTGAAGCCTGTACAAAGAAAACAGAGTAGGCTGTCAATTCTTATTATGATTCATGTCATTCTAGCTGATTAATTCAGTGAAACATGGCATAATCACACCAGGCTAGACATATGTCAGCAAAACAACATTTGGGAAAAACACAGGACAGCCCCAGCTTTACCCTATTTTGGGGGGTTTATTTTTGAAGGGGGCAGGGTGAGTTTTCCTACCTTCATTACTTTCCTGGCCAACTTTCTCCAATACAGTAAGAAAATTAGCTTCATCACTCTCTCCAGACTAATAACTTTAGTGAAAAATATTAGTTTCTTACATATAGAAAATTTTCTTTTATCCATCTTTACCTTTTTCTCAAGGCAGGTACAGGGCACTCCTTTTACTAAAGCAAATTTTGAATAGGGATAAATCCCTTCGGGAGCCTGCTAGATCCTTTTTCAACATTCATCTTTCCATCCTTTCCACAGCTCACACAAGGAGGATGTCAAAGGTGACAGCAATTGGAATTTTACAATTAAATGCTTGTAACATAGGACCACCTCTTTCATTTCAAAGATAGAAGATGACCATTTTGTTCCAAATTTCAGGGTTCAAAAGATAACCGGGTTGGAGAAGAATATTGCTGATGTCCAAGTTGAAGTCTAACATTAAAGGTCCAAAAAGTCCAGTCTAGAACCAGCACAAACAGTAGACAAACTGTGATGTGCAGCTATTAACACATCCTACAACTTTGGGTATGAGACACTGCAGTGATCAACAACTCAATGTCCTTATGGAAATCAGCAACCAGTAGTGTCCCTCAGGGGTCTATGTGGGGATCAGCACTTCTTAAATGTCTTCATCAGTGACACAGAGAAATTGAGTGCAGCCTGAACAAGTTTTCAGATGACACAAACCGTGTGGTGCACTTGACAGATGCCGTCCAGAGGGACTTGGACAAGCTGGAGGAGTGGGCCCATGTGAACCTCATGAGGCCCAACAAGGCCCAGTGTAAAGTGCTGTACCTAGGTCAGGAAAACCCCTGGTGTCAACACAGGCTGTGGGATGAGGGAACTGAGAGCAGCCCTGCTGGGAAAGACTCTGGGGTGCTGGTAGATGAGAGACTGGACATGAGCCATAAATTTGCCCTCGCAGCCCAGAAAGCCAAACGAGTCCTGGGATGCATCCAAAGAGACATGGGTGAGGGAGGTGATTCTGTCCCTCTACTCTGCTCTGGTGAGACTTCATCTGGACTGCTGCAAGCAGCTCTGGGGTCCCCAGCACAGAAAAGGTGTGGACCTGTTGGAGTGGGTCCAATCAAGACCACCAAGTTCATTAGAGGGTTGGAGCAGCTTTCCTATGAGGAAAGACTAAGAGAGTTCACGTTGTTCAGTCTGGAGAAGATATGGCCCCAGGGAGACTTTATTGTGGCCTTTCAGTTCTTAAAGGGGGTGTGTAAGGAAGATAGGGACAAACTTTTTTAGTGGGGCCTGTTGTGATAGGACAAGGGATAATGGTCTTAAACAAAAAGTGAGTCAATTTACATTAGATATGAGAATTTGCATTTTTTTACAAAGAGTATGTTGAAACATTGGAACAGGTTGCCCAGAGGGGTAGCGGATGCCCCATCCCTGGAAAAATTCAGGGTCAGGTTGGATGTCTCCCTTAGCAACCTGATCTAGTCAAAGATGTTCCTGCTGATTGCAATGAGGATTTGATGAGATGAGCTTTAAATGTCTTTTCCAACCCAAACTGTTCTAGGATTGACTCTCTGATGCTCTGAATGATTCTCTGAATGAGTCCCGCTTACCTTTTTGGTACTATACCAAATCTGTGCTTTATTTCTTCTAGAGTTTTGTTTAAGCAGGTATGTGCTCCTAATTTGAGCAAATAACATTTTTCTGATCATGTTTCTCATCATTTTTGTGACAGCTTCTTGCAGGTAACTTTCTGGAGATAGATCCAATCACAAATAATTATTTACAAGGTCCTTGATAATCACTAAAAATTTAAGTTACTGATAGAAAACTGATGAAATCAAAGGATTTGTTCTCTTTCCTGGGATTTCTTCTTTATGTCCCTGGGATATTGAGATATTTTTCTGAACCACTGGATTGTTGTACTTCTACATACATCTCAGAGGTATAATTCTGAGATTAAATTGTTACTTTTTTCAACTATAATATTAGTCAAGGAAAAAAAATGACATCTGGGTGACATTTTCAGAAGCGCGTCAGTCACTTCAGAGTCTGAAGGAAGTATGTCAAAGGTTCCAAGAGACATATGGGATACAATTCTCATTAACATTTAGTGGACAGATATTTAACTTCTGTGCCTTCAAAAATATTGCATTAGTTTCACTCTCAGTAGGGCAAGGGGCAAAGGCAAAAGTGAACTGGGACATTGTATTTGCATATTCACCTACACAGTGTTCCCTGTTCATGGATTCAAGTATTTTCTGTTTAGACTTCCTCAGAGACCCTAGGTGAACTTTTGGTTTAGCTACTTATAAACTCTAAGCTCCTCAGTGACCTCTTCTTTCAAAATTTAGTATCTGACTTAAGAAATTATTTGCATTAAATTTAATTTCAGGGTTAAACAAATTTTTTAATCCTGCACAGATAAATTCTAGTTCACTTCTACATCTTGGCCAGTTTCAGAAGCTTTTAACAATTTTTAGACAGTTTTTTAAGAACAGTTTTAACAATTAATTTCAGGGAGAGCTTGTAAGCTCCAGGTTTGGTCAAATTTTGACATATGCCATATTGGTTTTGCATGTCCCGGTTTATGAAAGTGGGGGGCCACAGAGGTGGCTTCTGTGAGAATCTTCCATTATGTCCAGCAGAGCCAATTCTTGATGGCTCCAAAGATGGATGTTCTTCTGGCCAAGGCTTGGCCAATTAGAAATGGTGGTAATAGAGAAAATTCTTATATATTTAGGAACATTCTTAAATATGTTATCACAGAGGCGTTATCAGCATTTCTAACCCCTCTACCAAAACCAGACCATGCAAAACCAGTACACGTGCTAAGAATACAATTTAGCTTTGTGACAGTTGAAGTTACAGAGCTTCAACTCTGCTCTGTTAGGTTTTAGTACCTTTAAAGCCTAACAGTTGAACATCATAGATTAAAAAAAATTCCACCGATTTCAAATACATGTATTAAGTAATTTTCAAACCCTACAACATCCGAAAAGCAATTACTGTAATTCCTGCTGAAGTGCTTGGCATTGTGGCAGTGGTTCTTTCTCACCATCAATGCAATCAGGAAAAACAGCAAACTAAGTTTCAATGCCTGGCAGTAAAAGTAATAAAGGAAATAAGGAATTGATTTCTGAGGGGATTCTTTTTTAATAAATAGAGCAGGAAGGATGATCTTCATTTAAATTAAAATGGAATCAGGCTGCTGACACTAAAAATAGAAAAGGTCAAATGGAAATTTTTTAAGTTTGAAAGATAGCTGGCAAGTAAGAGAGATTTTGGAATGCTGCATCCTCTAGACAGGAAGCTATAAACACCTGTATCCTTAAATAAAAGATAGGACAGAAGTTGATACGACTGAAAAAGAAAGCAGCAAAGAACAGCTTCAAGTAAACTAATCTTTAAACAGAGGATGTAAAAACAGACAGGCAGGCTAACAAGAAACTTAGAAGTATTTCTAAATATATACTACAAGTCTAACAATGTCTGAATGAGCTGAAATATCGAAGGAGAAATTAAGATATTAAAAAAGCACGTAGAAGGCAGAAATTGGTGAAAGCCACAAGAGTGAAATATTAAGTGTATAACATCAGGTCATACCCACCAGTCACCCAGCTCAGAGAATAACAATGACTTCGACACAGGAGGGAGACACAAGGGAGGCAAGGGAGCCAACAGGACAAAAACCATGGCAATATCTGCAGAGTTTATTTATGTCCATGTAGATTGTGTAATAAAGGTTACAGTGCAGAGACTGGATTTTTTGTAACCCTCCTAGACCAACTAATTAGCAATTGATAAGAGAAAAGCCAACTCTTCAAGTAGTTCTAAGCAGCACAAAGAGGACCAATAAAGGACCCAGAGGAGGGAAAACATTTTTTAATGCAAAACCCTTTTTGCAGCAAGACTGAAAGTTTCACAAGACTGAAAGAATCACAGAACAACTTGGGTTGGAAGGAACCTGAAATATATGCTACCCTCTTCAATAGCATTTAATTAAATTGAGGGCACTTCTAAAAATTAAATCAGAAACTGTAATATAAAAGGGTAAAATGTTTGCATGTGGCATGAAGACTGTTTACTGGCATCATATTATAATCTCAAGGTGATTGAATAATATCTGTCCAAAGAGATTTTTGAACAGTCGCACAAAGAGCCTGACCAACCCTACCCCACAAAATCATCATATTTAAACAGTAGATGAGAATATTAGAAATTTAAAGAGAGCAGCTGGTCCTGTAAAAAATGAAAGTTGTGTTCAGGTAAGGAAAACCTTAGAGTATGTAAGATTGGGCAAATAAAGTCATAATAAACCAGATCAGATAATATTTTGAGGAATTGCTGTTTGAGTGGATAATAACTAAGACTACAACTTTTTCAAATATATCAGAAGCAGAAAGCCTGTCAGACTCTGCCAAGTAGGTGATCACAATTTAAAATAAGCACTTGAGAAAGATACAGCCATGGCAAACTTGCTAAATGAGTTATTGTATTGATATTCATCACAAAGAGCCTTAGGGAGAGTCCAAACAGCCTTTCTTCAGAAGGGAAGAATTTGAGGCACTGTATCAAATTGACATGTCAGCAGAAGTTTCAAACAAATCTATCCAATAAACAGGAACAAATCACCAGAACCAGATGTTGCTGAACTACGAGATGTACTATTTAGCTATGTCATCACTTAAGTTCCCCCAACAACAAACTAAATTAAAGGAATGAAAGCTGGCCAATATGTTTCAATTTTTAAACCAGTTTTAGTAAAATTTGAACAAATGTTCCTTCAGCACCAGAAAAAGGGTATGAAAATATTCAATTAAAATATATTAGAAGCTATCAGAAGAGACTTTGACAAACCTTTTGCGGGAAAATCATACTTATTCTGGCCACTGAAGATTTTTGCTAGACTCTATTTTAGAAAAGCTCTGATGGTTTATACAGCTTCAGTGAACTTCCAAAAAGTCTTTGACAGTGCTCCTCAACAGAAATTATTGTAAATGCCTTGAGGAAGGCAATTCCATTAATTGAAAAGGTAATTATCAATTAGGGAACAAAGGTAAAAGAAAATAGTCTTCACTACCTGCAGTCTCTACAGAGTTGTAATACAAGGAGGAAAAAAGAATGTTCTTGGGATATTACTTGATAAAGTAACTGTGCACTAAAACGGGCCCTGGAAAGAGAAATCTGGGACTCGGTTCTCTGAAGATATTGGTTCTATGCCTAAGATATTGCAAAAAAACAACAAACCCAAGCAAGAATAAAGTGGGAAAACAACATTATGCTACTATGTTACCATTCTGTGCAAGAAAAAAAAGTGAGTATTGTTTACTGTTCTGGGAAGCCTGCTCTAAATATTTATGACATAACTAGAAGAGACACAGAGATACAATATTGATAGTCAGAGTATGGAAAGACTTTTATACATGGAGACATTGCTCAGTTTGGGACTTTCAGACCTGGTGAAGAACAATTTATACAGGGTGGAGCAGAAATTCAGAGGGCAGTGAAAGGAGAGGATGCATAGGAACAGTAACTTTCTCATTTATGCCTATCCTAAGAATAAAGAATCACCAGATAAAATTCTCAGATAGAGGATTTCAAATAAACAAGAGGAATATCAAGCCTGTAATTACATCACACAGCTCATTGTCCAAGGATTCCTAAAGTACCAGAAGTCTAGAAGGTTTCAAAAAGCCCCTACAGACAATCTATGATGAAAATACATCATATGGCTCAGGAATTTCAAATCCACAGATTTCCAAAAGCAATACATTATTTTCCACAGTCCACACCTTTGGTTATGCATTTTGTGAGACTGTTGATTAACCCACTGTCCTTACGTATTTCTGAGGCATCTCCACACACCAGGATGTATACTGAGGTACATATTCTTTATTGCCTTCCGTCTTTGAGGTTACACTTTCTCACTAGAGGCATTCTACGTAGCTTATAAATCCACAAGTGGGTTTATGTATTATCTTGGTGGAAAATAGATAAAGGTCTCCAAGTTTACTGGCTGCATTTTCAAAAAAGAAATTTAAGTTTCTCCTATAAATTCTTTGGAGCAATGGTTGCTTTCTTTAGCTTTTGACTTCTTCTATGTAGGTGGAAAGAAGGCACCAAAATGATTCTCCAGGGTTCAGGGGAGAGATGTCTCTGCTCCTTTGCCTCCCAGGTAGCTGTGTACTTATGAGTGGAAACCTCTAGGCCTTAGAACTGTCTGTCTTCCTGTGCCAGGGCCATACCGCTCGGTGACTTCAGAGGTTCCCACAAAAGCAGAAACATGTAGAGACAAATCTGTAATCAGACACTCTTGAATATTAGGTTGTATAAACCTAATATAAGCTTTTCTCCTTTTAACCAACCTAATCTGCCTCCATGGGAGTATATTTTTCTGTTTTACGTTTGGCCTCCTTTAGCTGGCTGAACTCCCCCTAATTAAGTCAACTCATTGGAGGGCCAGCATCTTACAGCTTCTAAGACATCCAAGGCCAGAAAGTCACGTGTCTTTTCTGCTTGCTCTGACCTTAAAATGAGAGGATAAGGATTAAAAACAAGCAAATTACTCCCCTAAGAGAGAAGGGAGAAAATCCAGCTGCTGGCAGGCACAGAGCAGCAGCAGAGCAGGAGCGCGCTCCCCCTGCCTTCGCCCTGGGCCCCTGAGTGAACGCTCAGGGTGGTCCCCAGGGAACTGGTATGGACACCACAGCCCAGCCCAAACTAGCTCAGACAGTCCCACAGGACTGACTGCACATGCACAGCACCAGTGTTGTGATGTTATGGGAATAACCAGTGTCTTACATGATGGTGATTTTTATCACTGTGTCAAGACACAGCAGAGAGAAACCGTTCAAATAATTTAATTAAAGCATCCAGCACTGAGAACAGGTGAAATTACAGGTTTCATTCATATTGGCACTTTGCCAACATGTGTTAGAGAGAAGGTATTTCTAGCTACCTCCACACAAAGAAAAATCGAAATATAGCCTCAATAATTTTGATTTAAATATGTCTTTTTTGATTTTCTTGTTTAAATTCAGGAAGTGATGTTAACAAGACAAAATGTGATGTTACAAGATAAATTCTACTAGACTTTGCCAGTACTATCATCTGGGAATATCCATATCTGAGTATGAATCCAACCTTAATTTTTTCTGCCAAATAGGTTTTTGGTAGCGTTCTTTTAATCAATTCTTCCAGGAAAGACATACACAGGGAAAAAAAACTAATCTCATGTAGATGCACCTGCTTCAATGAACGATGACTTTGTTCCATTATTTTATCTCTGTACTTATCTTTATTGCAGCAATGAAATAATTCTTGCAGAACAAAGTAAATTCTTGAATTGACTAAATATTTACAGTACATAAAACCACTGAGAAATTTACCTGCTGATTCTCCCAATCACATACTTCAATACTTCTTTAAATACAACAGGCAAAGATAGAATATAGCTTTTACTTCAAATAAGACATGCAGTGTTTCAAACTGTTTCAAAACTATATTTCTTCTCCAGCAACAACATGCTTTTATGCCAACTCCTAAATAACCATAAATTTCTTTTTATATAAACTTTAATGAATACTTGGCCAAGATGCTGTTGGCTCTTACCTTTGAGCAGAAATGGAAAAACTGCACACTGAGCAAAATGGAAAAAGAGATCACAGCAAGCCCAATGTTGCATTTTGCATTTAATGTGAAGGAAGCCTTGTTTTCATGGAGTTGCAGTTTTCAGTGTTTTTAATCTTAAAGTGGCTGATCAATTTAAGGTAAGTGGCAGGCATCTGGCCTAGTTCCCAGGCTCTGCTTTCCTCCCAGAAAAGAAAGGATTCAGTCAGACACACAGACAAGGGGCATCATCGGTGGCTCTCACATTCCTAGCATTTTAGCACAGATTAAGTTGGAATGGTTTTACTGTTTACTGAAATCTCCTAGGTGTTGCATTTTATCCCCCTCTGGCTGTGGTTATCCAGGTTGAGCTTCTCAGGTCAGGACCTCCATAAGAAAAATGGCTTGTAGAGCCTTGAAGGGAAATACAAAGTACAGGTCAAGACTCCTTATTAAAATGCAATTTCAGCAGCTTATTGCAAAATGTTAAGTCCCCAGACAACAGGTAATTTAGCAGTGAACGTTTTTCCTAAAGCTTGCAGCAAGGCAAGAGCTGTTTTACATGCATTCCAGAGGAAAAAGCGAAGATAATCTTCTTAAGAAGGACAAAACCTCAGCACTTTGTGTGTCTGGAAATAACCAGAAGATAATTAAGTGTATTTTTAGACTTTTTTTCCCTTTTTAGGTGCAATAAAGTGCAGTGTCAAATAACAAACTCAAATTTGGCTTTATTATGTAATTGTGAAAATTTGTTTGGTTGTTTTAAGATCTCCTGTCTACGAATAACATAAATATATGCTTTAATATATTAACCCTATTTGCAGATACTCAGGCCCAGATTTTTTGAGATGTTAGGGTGATAAATTAACTCAGGCTTCTTGGAATTGCATATGCACAAAGGACACTGTGTGGAGAGTTCTCACAGATATTTGACTGTTTGCAGTACTGGGGTCAGAGGTATGAATGTGAGGTTGCTTTCTTGTTGATAGCTTTAGAAAAAAAAATTCTCAGCAATTAATTTTTATATTTTTTTCCAATTAGCAATGCCTTTAAAATAAATTGATCATCAGACTGAAATGGACAGTATTTCTGCCCAAAAGTGAACTGGTAGTTTTGAAAATTTAAGCAGAATAGGAACACAAAAAAATTAGGGGCTACACTTCTCCTTTTATGTGAAGACATTTCTCAGATATACTCCAGCCATTTTACAAACAGTTCCCCTTGAAAATATCAATCCTTACACAGCTCAGGTTTTAATGACCTCTAATAACACATTTGAAAATATTTTGTTCCTTGAACAACTTATTGAAGACGGATGTTCTAGATGTATACACGAGCATGCATATGCATGTCAGTGATTTGACTGGACTGAACTGACCCTGCTGGTGCCTCTGGAAAACCAGTTGCACAGCAACACTCTGGGAGGTATTGACACATTGCAGCCAGGTGCCAGTGCCTTTCTGGAAAGCATCATTACATAGTCAAAGCTTCCATCATTTATGCCTTTTTTGTCCCTGGTTCAGTCTTTAAAAAGCAAGGAGCAAATTTAATGGGAAAAGTGGCTAGTTTAATCAAGCAAGTTAAATTATGAGGGAATATGCTCGGTGTCTTTAGATAGGAGATAAAAAAGTAGTGGTGCCGTGAGAGTTTGTGAAAGCTCAGATAGCCATGGAGAGCAGGGCAGTGCCAGGGACAGTGAAGAACCATGTACAGTCCACACACCCTGAGAGGCAGCGAAGGAGTTAACTGCAGCCCCAAAGAGGGGCAGGAAGCTGACCAGCTGTGTGCAATTGCAGCTGCTGCTATAAAAAGGCTTTGCCTTAGAGGACAGGGAGTCACAGTCAAAGGGAAGGAAATTCTTCTTGTCAACTTACAGTTTTGAAGGGAAGGAAGTGGGTTCTTGGTGACTGGCTACCTGAAATTTGGAAGATCTTTCTCGTGTCTGATGGATAGATTGAGTTTATCCACTTGGTCAACAGCTCATGCTTGCTGTTAGTGCGGTCTAACCAATGTGTGTCTTTGTCAATGTTCCCATTGGGCAAAAAAAATTGTTGAAAATTGTAAAATGCTGTATCTCATACTGATTTTTTGTCCACTGCTGTGCAGAAGTCCCATGCTGATCTTTCTGTAAGGAGAGATGGTTTTATTATCAGATTGTTTCCATGAGGTCTTTGAAATAGAACGAGGTCTGGGAAGGTTGGGAAGGAGTGTAAAATGCTAACTGGGTAAGTTTGTAGCAACACTTCCAGAACAAGGCTACCCTTGATAGAGGGTTCAGCTGTAAAGGGAAGGAAGTATCTTCCTGACAATCCTTGAGGAAATGACTTAACCCTCAAGGGGAAGAGAGCAGAGGAAAAAAGACTGCTTTATATAGCCCAATAAATACTTTCATGCGTACAGGGATGTTAAAAAAAGCAGTTTTGGACTTGATATTGATTTATTCCACATGTTGCTGTCCTCTTCTGCCTCACAGTATTCATATGAATTCTTCTGTGAGGGATAACCTTACCTGACCATGTCCTAGTAACACAAAAGGATTCTTTTTTTAAACCAAATAAAATATATTAGCATGGTATCAGAACCTCTAGGTGAGATTTTTCCATTCTTGTTTTTAAGGTGGAGGCATATATGGAGGTCAAGCAAAAAGAACCACCACAGGTAAATTTAAAAAAAATAAATATGAACCCTGATGCTGCAGTTCAGTTCAGCCGCTGAAAGTTCACACTGAAGGTATAGCATGTGGCAAACAAGCCCCTTAGCCATTCTTGGACAGCAGCTTTCTTCTGCTGGCTCCACAGGCTGGCTGGCTCTTACTTTCCCTTCAGCTAGTCTATGGGAAACAGAGAGGGTTTTATTAACCAAGGTTGCACTGCTTGGGAATGGTTTGTAGCTTGCCAAACTAATCACAGCAAAGTGTCACAAGATTAGATTTGTCCTGGCTGACTAATTCAGACTCTTGTGAGACAGCAGAAAAAAAGTAGCAGAAAAAGACAAAGAAGATCTAAATAGGAATTAGAGCTGGTAGTGCTGCAGGGTGCAAAAGAAATAGCAAATCCAATTCCCATTTGTATTTGAGATCCTCTGATACCTGTAGAGGAGAATATAATAGTGTTGAGCACGAATGAGATGCTAAAGTTTGCCTCCCAAATTGCTGGGATTTTAAGTGGTTGTGTTAGAGACAGCTTTCCCAGAGACAGCTAAAGAAGTCAGAGCCCCTTTCTCTTTCACCACATATGATGGTTCAGCAGGTATTGTACCCCTGGTGTCACATGCAATGGCCAAGGCTGACCCTGCCTGTAGCAAGGCACAGTGCAATGCAGAAATGAATGATTCCAGCTGGTATTGTGCAGGCAGTTTGGATTCCATGGGCACCATGAACCACGTGTGGCATGGTGGCCGTTACTCAGCAGCTTACAGGCAGTTTTGCTTCCTTCCTCTTCTAGCCCAAATCATCAGATCATTCAGACCCTTTGAAAAGAGGTTTCTGAAGAAGGCTTCTCTCTTTCCTCAAGGTTTGTCTACAAAGAGCTCTGCTATGTCTAAATGACTCTGTGATGACCCATGTGTAGTACATAACTGTAACTAAGATGTCATGGAGTAGAAGATATGGATAATCAGTGAAACTGCTAGACATCCTACAGGAATACTCTTTATCTACCCCACATATAAAGTATGAATTATTGGATTTTCTTAATTTTATTTAGTTCAATCATTAATATAATTCTGGGCATAAAAAAACCTCTTCCAGTTAAACCTATTCCTAACAAAATTACAAGAATATGAGGAAAAATTATATTGCCTTTAATTCAGATCCTATTTTCATACAAATGAGTATTCAACTGTGGGCATCCTTGAGAACCTAATATTCCTATATTCCTGTATTATGGAATACATAATTACACCTAATAAATGAGGCAGGAAGGGAGGCATAAACTCTCTTTAAATGGTTTATTTAGGTTGATATGGTTTATTATTTTTTTATCTACCCAAGCAAGCTATGCTGAGACATCAGGCTGTCTTGCAGGCTTCATCTGAAGTTATAGGCTTGGTGAATAATATCAACAAAACAAACATTAGGTCTGACATATGTTTTAATGGTTTGGTTGACAGAATAGCAGCCAAAAGGCCTAGTTAGGTCATTTATTATTATTTATTTCTCGCAAGAATATTATTATGATTAAAGAGGAGACTCAACATTTGGATGATACAGTCCAGACACTCATTTGAAGAAAGAAAATGGGACTTCTGATTGCTAATAACTGAGCTAATCTCCTAAGATGTTGGCATGACAGGCAGTATCCTTTGGAGTTCAGCCAAAATTTGCAACCAGAAAATCCTATGAAAAATCCCTTTCTCTTGCAAGGTTCATAGGAGCAATGCTCTCTGGATTGCATTGTTAAACCAGAAGGTCACTTATATCTTCACCAAGCTCCTCTATTATTTCAAATTAGTATGTAGCAACTCCCTCAAAGGTAAAATACAATATAAAATATTGTGTTTGAAATCCATTACCCATGCACTTGTTTAATAACCTATACCAAATGTTTTAATAATTGCACTCATTCTCACAAAGTCTCTGTGATTAGTAACAAATAATTATACCTATATTTAGACCTACCTTTTAGAGGACAGGTTCCTCTTATAGTCAGTTTTTCATTGTTATAAGGCTATATAGCCTGACATTTCTTATGCTGCAGGTGACGATGCACACTTTCACAGGAATCTATAAATTGTATTAATAAGATGGCTTTTAGAAATACATATTGATTTTCTGAATATATAGTGGTTAATTAAAAAAAAAAACCAAAAAAAAAAACTGAAGATGTTCTTTTAGGAAAAGTTTTTAATCAATTTCAGGCTGGAAATGCTTGAAATGCTCAGGTGATTGAAAGTAAATCAAATAGACCAGGATATTTGATCAATAATTTCCCCATCAAAAAGCCATGAGAGGAACTGTGGAATTCAGATGTTCATTCTCCCTTACTGTAACCATACCACACATTGCATCAGCTTTTCCAGACCAAATTTAGAAATCAAATTTTAATATTTTAATTCAAATTTTAATTGTAAGCTAAGGCAAATTTAGCTTAGCTAATTCATTCAATGGAAAATTTCCAAGCAAATATTTAATTTATCAAAAACATGAAAACAAATTTCTGTAGAGTATTCATAAAATCTTTGGTAGATCCCACCTCTTCCTGTAGGTCCTGGGGTTTAAAAATAATTATTTATTTATATTTCTTTTGTTTGGTTGGTTTTTTTCTTACAGATGAGTTTTTCCAGGTTTCTAGTTTAATGCAAAATCAGAGCAGGGGAGAAAGGGAAAGATAGAAAGGGGGAAAAAGGTACTGTGGCATCCATTTGATAAGTTATCTAATAAGACAAACCCTACTTTTTCAATAATTTTATTTAATTAATCCAAGTAAACCTGTATGTAATTTAATTGCCATAAGCTAGAAAATTCACAAAGGATTAAGTCACTGTGGACTGCCATAAAATGAACTTGCTAATTTTTATTTTAATAATATTTCCTTGTTTTTTGTGCAGCATGGAATGGTATCTTTATGTTCACAGTTCTTGGAAGAAGGCAGATAGCTTCTCGTTTCTTCCCACATTTATCTAAAATAAATTACAGATGCAGCTAATGGTATCTAGTCCTCCCTTCCCTTCCTTTCTTTCCTTCCCCTCTTTCCATCTGTCTTTGTTCTGGGTTATTTTTCCTTCTCTCCCTTTGGCCCTCCTCTAGTGATAGCAAAATTCAGAAAACATTGGCATTTTCAAGGTTTTTTTTTTAATCACATTATTTGTAAAAAAATTTAAAATAATTTATTCATAATTTTTCCTGCCTTAACATATTGCAGATTTATACAATGCACTCAATAGCTTGCAAGTAAAAAAACTTCATCATAAATGAAAATTTTTAAATTTGCATGTGCTGTTTTTTCTGTGACATTTTATTGGTTTTTTAAAAAAAAAATCATCTGTTGTGCAGTGTTGGGATTTATCTGGCAGGTTAGTCTTGGGCAGACCATCTTAAAAGGAAATGGAGGAAAAAACCCAGCCAAGAAATGACGAAATAATATAGAGATGAACAAAATCTTCAGTTCATAAATGCAGGTTGAAAGCTTTTTGTTCAGCCTGTTAGATTAAGGATCCCATTACCCTGCCAGTGAATGTGTGGCTTAATCTTGCGCAACGCAAATAATTGATTCTCAGTCTCTTGGTGTAGGTAATGAAATAAAAAAAAAAATTAAATAATATGTTTTGGTGAAAATTGAAATATAGATGAACACAAGGTAGTGCATTCAGCAAAGGCTGAGTGATACTCACTGTGATGAAAACTTGGCTAAAAATCAGGTTATTGTGACCCTGTTTTAACTAAATGTCATAGGCTTAATAGTCAAGACAACTAGTTAGCTCTAATTCAAAAGATACAGCATGTCTCCTTTAGCTTTGTCCCAACAGTGAACAAAAAAAACCAGAAGCTACCACTTCTAAAGAAATATCTGTCTTTCAGCACCATAACTGGCAGCCTCATGTTTCAGTTTTATCCTAACCTAACTGAAGACTGGGAGCATATCAATGGGTATAAATTAGCCAAATCAAGAAGTCAGGTAAAATATTTTATATGAATATCAGAGCAGAAAATTCTAGAATAGTATGATAACAAAGGCATATAGACTAATAATTTGTACATTTATCCTGAAAGATGCTCTGGGCAATCCAAAAAAATCAGCTGATATAACTCACTGGAGTGAGTAAGGATGGGAAACCTTAAGAAATTAAGTTGTGAAAAAATTGAGATTTAAACAGTATAAACAGTATTCTCTTCAGAGTAAAAGTTATATCCAGAACCTTAAAAACTGCTGCCGTGCTGTTATTGGATGTTAAAAAACGATCAAGGAAGGGATTTGGAACAACATGTCTACATGGCCTCATCAGAACCCACTGGAAACTGCCAAGTGCAAGTAAATGTTGTATCACCTGACAAGATCTGGGTAGGTTATAAATCCATAGATAAAAAACAACGTGGAGGATGTAATTTATGTGGTTTTCAAGAAGTTTTGATAATAATTTAATAAGGAAGTCAAATAATTGTGGATCATTGGGCAAACGGCTTGTTTAGATTAATTTTTTTTTTAAATGATAAAATCAAAGTAATAAAGAACAGATGCTCTTTGGGGTGATAAAAAAATAATAGTTAGATTCCCCATTTGCTGCCATGGGCACGGTGTTATTAGATACAGTTAGACCTTGTGCCTTGAAAGAGGAAGTTACATTTTGAAAAGGTACTGTATTCAAAGTTGAATACCAGCTGGAAGAATAGGAGATGTAATTGCTTATTAAAAGCGTAGTGACTTTCAAAAGGTTCTGATAAGACCTGAAAAAAGAAAAAAAAAAAAATCTTCATTTTCCCTGCTGTTTTCTTCATTAGAACAAGGTAAAAATTAATAAATATTGTAGGGAGCAGCAGTTCCTGCTGCACGATCTCTAGAAATTCTTGTACAATGGCTAAAGGTGTTTGAATAGTGGAGAATACAACCAGTTTTTGATAAACATATGAGAAATAATACCTTAAAACCATTTTTTTCCTGATAATAAGCTTAGATTTTTTTCAAAGGAAGATACAGAATAGCAATAAAATGCATTGTTATTTCTTGTCAGCTACTAATGTTAGCAATGGTCATTTGCCTTACAACAGAAACACAATTCTGTCTTACCTCATTACAGATTGCACCAAAACTTTCCCTTTGCTCAAGATATAGAACAAAAAACCTACAAATTATATGCTCAGTTGTGCTAAAGTGTCCTTTTCTGTATTAACTTACCTTTACAGTCCTCTACTGCAGAGTAAAATGATAGATAACAGAGGATAAATAGTGTCAGGTACACAGAGCTTGTAAAGGTGAATAGAATTTTAAACCTAAAGAAAATAAAAATTTTAAAGGTACCTGACTGAAATATTGAGAATTCTCAGGAAAACTACAGAAACTCACAGCCCATCCATCTGCTGTTCCCAGGTGTGCAATGGAAGACAAAAAAAAAAAAAAAGAGAAATGCAAAAGCAGTGCTTTTCCAAGAAATAAAAGGAAATGTTTCCTTAAGCAGTATTCAGTCAGACTGAAATTCAGTACTGCAGGAAGTAGTTGAAGATTGTAGTTGGATTTTACAAAAGGATTGTTCATTAGTTATTTGTTCATTAATAAATTAGCTTTACAAGTCAACCCTGTGATAAGAGTGCACAAGCTTCCCACCTCAGGGCATAGGCACTCAAGATAAAAACTCCCTGCCCACACAGTTTTTGAAAAGTATAGCATCATTTTCGTTGGAAAAGACCTCTAAGGATCATGAAGTCCAACTGTTATCTAGCACCACTGTGCTTACCATTAAACCATGTCCATAAAAGCCAAATCCACACATTTTGAACACCTCCAGAGATGGTGATTCCACCGCCTTCCCTGGTAGCCTGTTCCAATGCATGACTACCCATTAAGCGAAAAAAATCTTTCCTGATTTCTAACCTAACCCCTTCCAACACAACTTGGGGCCATTTCCTCTCATCTTGTCACTTGTTATCTGGGAGAAGAGGCCAACCCTCACCTGGCTACAACATCCTTTCAGGCAGTTGTAGAGAGTGAAAAGCCTCCTGTCCTCCAGGCTAAACTCCAGTTCTCTCAGCCACTCCTTATAGAACTTGTGCTCCAGACCCTGGAGGTATCTCCATCACAGCAATGTTCTCTAGGCTGCAACCACAATTTTAATAAAGACAGGAAAGCGATATTCTCAATTCAAACAAGAAAGTACAGTGAAACATAGCCCTGACATGTGTTAGCTGACAGAAGCTCTGTCCCTTACTCAAACCACAGCAGCATTTATCTGTAGAAGCACCTATCACTAAGTATCCCAGTGCCCGATACTTAGATTGGGTGAGAGTCAGCAGCAAAATCTCAAGATAGCATTGTCTGCCCAAAGGAGTAAGAATCCTTTTGCAGGTTCTGCAGTCCTAGGTTAACAAGCCATCATCACGAAAATACAGTAAGAAGTCATTCATTCCAGTGAGAGAAGATCCAGAATGAATGGTCTCTTGGATGCCTATAAAGGTGATGGCAGAAGCACAAGAAGAAGGATCTGTTTAGTGAGTCCTAGCTGAGTATTTGTTTGGAGTACTGACAGCAAGGCTAAGAGTCTGGACAAGTGTACATTCAGCATTATCAGATCTCAGGAAACTTCAGTACTGAGCCAAAACTGAACTGTGCCATCTGAAAGACAGACAAGATCAGGATTTTGATTTCATAATTTGGCTGGTTCAACAGATCTATATTGCTCCCACAAAAAACATTTTCTTGACCCCAAGACTATATTGCAACCAAATTTCCAAGCCTATCTGAAAACCACAGAGATATGTGAACTTTTCAAACAAAATTAATGATATTTTAATGTTTTGAAAGCATTAGGCATCCTAGAGATAAGGGGAACTCATACTGCCCCTGTGTTGTAGTTCAACTGTTATAAATCAACACAGAGATCCTTAGACAGTAGTCTTGCTCTTTGTAGGCATTGAACATATTTTTTTTTCATAGCTGCTGAAATCCAGAAATAGGCAATCTATTATTGCAGCCCTGTTCCATATTGAGAAAGGCATGTTCATGTATATCTGCATACAGCAGTGGAAAACACAGGTTGAAGAGGTGGGTAAAAGGATATATTGTTTAAAGCTCAGGGATGAATCTCATTTAAGCCAAGAACACTTTGCTCTCAGATCATTAATAGCAAGCAAATCAGGCAATGCAGAGGGAATCTGCAATGAAAAGGATCCCTTTCAGTCTATATTTCATGGTTCTCTTTAAGGAGGGGTCCCCTCTTTTCTTTTATGTTGAAATCAATGTCTTTCATAGCAGTCATTGTGCTCCCTGTCCCCCCCACTGAAAGGACAGGATGGGTTTCAGTTTATCCCAGTGGGAGCCCAGCAGCCTGGAAGCCAAGTGGTGGGATATCTTTGTAACTGCTTGGCAATTCTGATCAAGACAAAAGTTCTCCAGCAGGTTAGAAAGATGGATTCAACAACTACAGGGCCAATCCAAACCAATAAACATTGGCCAAACTAATTCTTCAGTATAAGCTATTTATTGTGAAATGATAAATCCAAGAAGGAATCTGGTACCCGATGTCTGGCAGTTCTGGCTGGAAAGAATTCTGACCTGATTTTCAGAAGCACCCACAGCTCCTTCTGACTATTGTGGGAGAGCATGCTACACTACCCAGCACTCCTCAAAATCTAGCTAGTGATTAAATTTTCCCACAGCATAAGAGGCCTTTTAAAATACTTTCTAAGGCACTTGTTTGAATCCTTTAACATTTATCAAATCTGTAAAGAACCTTCAGAAAAAAACCCAACAGAACATGCAACCTTGGTTGTTTAGCTTCTCTGTTAGTAGAAAAAAGTGACCAGAAGCCTAAAATGGTATACCATTACTAAGGTCTCTAGCTCTGTACGCATATTAAACCCTTGGGAGGTGAGCAAGGAGGTGCCACACCTTCATTTTTCCTCAAGTAGTGACCTGTTTTCTAGTTTTTATGACCAGAGGGGAAAAAAAAATAATATAGGCATGACATAAGCCAAATATGCACCTGTGTTCTGCTGCTGCTTTGTGCCATTCCCTTTTTGACATGACCAGGTCCTTCATTGTGCTTATGTTTGTCAACAATTTCTGAATTCACAGGCTTAATATCTTTCATGCTTTGAGATAGCATTGTCTACTGAAGCTACTGCAGAAAAAGGAGACTTGTTACTAACAAATGAGTCACAAAAGCTGTAGAATTGTTTTAAATATTTTCTGAATCTAATACATTACAACTAAAACATTTATCACCTCAACATACTGAATATTGTACATTTGCTAATAAGTTAATAGTTTTTAAATTTCTTTTACCACCACAACTTACAAATGTTAAGCTTCAATTGGGATATCAATTTAGTTCTATTCTTGAGCAAAAATGGAGTTTCTCCCACTTCCCCAGTATTTCCTCTTTATTTCTTTGTGCACAGAAATAATTATTCAGTAATTAACAGAAACAAGTATGATTCCAGAAACTGTGCTTATTAGAAAGCTACTAGTCCAGAACCAGAAGAGGGAGCCTAGAGAGTAAAACATTCTTCTCTGTTGGCCACTAGCTTCTAGGCTGGGTTGTGGGGGTTTGAGGGTCGTTTTTTTGTTTTGGTATTTTTTCTGTATTGGTTTGGTTGATTTTTTTAAATAATTGTTCCACAATATAGCTGCACATAGGAATGGGGATAATAACTGTCCCCATCAAGTTTCATTGCTAAACAAAATACCATCAAAGAGTAGAATCCATTGACCTTTGATCATCGAATTTGGAGAGGACTTAAAGACACCATAGTGCAAAGCTCAGTGGATCCCAAGCACTCTGCTTATCATAATTCCAACTTCTTTTGCATATGTTGGCAGGGAATAAATAGTGTTTCTGTTAATAATATTAATTTTCCCCAGTCTCACCTTCAAACTCTTATTATAGTGTGTATTTTTCTCTCTTTATTGTCCTTTTCCTTATTTTGGCCACTTACAGAAATGAGGAAAGGTCCTCCCTGGTGTCATGTTTGCTCAGCTGCCCCTGTCCTGTTTTATATGGGTTCCAGGGATCACTCTTGTAACAAGCATAGTTCTCCTGCAGTCGCCAACCACAGAGAGGAATTCCCTCAGCTCCTCTGGATTCCATCAGACACACACAAAGCTCTGAAGCTGTATTTGTAGCTCCAGAGCTACAGACTAGGTATTATTTTGTGTAGTGGGAGACAATATTTCCTCTTCAGAAACAAGTATCCTTAGACGAGATGTGAAGTTCACTAAAATCAGTTTTCCCTGTATCTTGATCTTAGGTCATCAATATCAATTAAACACAAAGAAGAGGGAAAGAAGCAGCTGATGATTCACAGAAGTGAGATGTAGTTTTGTAAGACCTGTCAGGAAAAAAGAACAAAGTCTTTCTTTTCATCCATTTCTTTCCATGAACAAATGCTGCAGGTTGCCTGGAGAGATCATGGAGTTTCCACCCTTGGAGATAGTCAGAAGCCATCTGGACATGTCCCGGGCAACTGGCTCTAAGTCACCCCACTTGAGCAGGGGGGTTGAAGCAGATGACTTCCAAAGATACCTTCCAGTTTTGACCATTCTGTGACTCTGTGAATAATAGGCATAATTTAAATTTAATTGAAACTAAAAGGTAATGATTGCTTTTTTCTCAATTTATTCTGATTTATGGTTTTTACTGCACTGAAAATATGTTCAACTTTGTCTTGCTTCCCTGCTTCTTAGTTTTCTTGCATATCAGATCTCAGAATGCCACAAGAATGATTCTCTATTTCTTGACCATACTAAAATTGTAGCTTCTAGGATCTAGAATTTTTTTTCTATACTGCAGCAGCATTTCAGGATCAAAAGGACTGAAAAGCGAGTCTGGACTGACTATATAGCAAAATTCCCTGGAAAATAGCTTCTTTCCCAAGCTGATCACAGGATGTGTTAACAGCTTCACCAGTAATTCAGATGCTCAAGGAAACTGACTTCAAGGTTAAATAAAAGAGTTTTGCATTTCCTAAGTTCTGTGTTTTAAATTACTACAATGCTTT
This sequence comes from Poecile atricapillus, assembly GCF_030490865.1. Lineage (NCBI taxonomy): Eukaryota > Metazoa > Chordata > Aves > Passeriformes > Paridae > Poecile > Poecile atricapillus. Next base: position 23,819,755 of record NC_081250.1, on the reverse strand, counting down.
GCAATATCATCTAATTTTGCTAGACTGCCTCTCATCATCAACCATTACCCTGTAAGTTTCACTGAAAAAATCCTGATTGAAGGACTTTGTTTTATGGAAGTGTGACACTGACAAAAGCCTTGTTTTAAATAACATTAAATAAAGCCTGTTCCAATTAAAAATACCTACAAAAATCCAAATAATTCACACAATTACTCTAATTCACACTTTTCTCAGAAATGGGTACAAATCAGAAGAGGTTCCCTTCTTATATTAAATGGAGACATCTTTTGAGTTGTACTCATTCCAACACTTATTGCAGTCAGTGGATATACCTAAAATGTAGTCAGTACAGATTTTGACCATAGAGTGATGATATTCAGCTACCTTTTATGGCACACTTTGAGGAACAAATTTTTGCTTATTTTCTAACATTAATCTCCCACTCATCGATAAAATGAAAAAACAAAAAAGGAATGGAGAGTCCTGGCAGCCATTTCTAAAGGTAGTTAGTGGAACTAGGAGCTAAAAACAAACCTTTGAAAAGAAACAAAACATGCTGATTTAAAAGAATGTTTAATATAATAGTATATTTCCTATAATTCATAATCCCTGCTTCCCTGAGTCTAAAGTATTTCTTTATAATTTCTTTTATAATTGTCATTTTCCCTTCTGAAAAAAGGTACCTTGTATCATTATTTCCCTTTAATTAAAATCAGAAGTAGCCCAGAATCAAGAAATTTCTGAAAGAGTAAGAGAAAAGAACACTATGGAAAGCTTTTGGACACAGGATCCAGAGGCTACCTCAAATAACCTAATTGTAGACCTTCAAAACAATTTGGTTTTTAGGGTTATAATGATGCATTCATCTTTCTTCAAGCTGTGTATTGCTAGTGCTGAAAGTTTTTCAGGCTGAAGCCATTCAAACATTTTGTTTGTACCAAGATAATAAGTCTCCTTATTTGTCTATTAAATTTTCCAATGGTCTAAATTCCCTTAAATCTCCTAATCACAGGCTTAGTTCTGATGTCTCTGGTATTAGGGACAAAGAGTTCACAACCTGAGGAAGTAGTTCCAAAACTAAACTGCTTAGGTTGATTTCCTGGTTTAAATCCCACAGTTTATCCACCCCAAAAAGATGAACTTGTTGTTTTTAACTACCTTCACCCCCTCCAATTGGGAGGGCACAGAGCATTCGTGGTGTTTTTTGGTTAGGTGTAATTCCCTTAAGGAAAGGCACATTCCCCTACACTCAGGAGGACATGCATGTCACCTCCCTTTAGCGATCAAAAAGATAGGTGTTAGGTTTAGAAAGACATAGATACTTACAGCATGAGTCATCTGGCCTTAAAACAAAATGGTTAAAAGCAGTAGTGTGACTAATTCTCAGGAAGTGCCCAGCCTCGAGTAACTATGGAGGGAAAACAGCTTGTTCGTTTGGAGTAGCTGTCTGAACTTTAGACAGCTAGAATTCAGGAAGATGGACCTCTCCATAGTGTCCTTCTACTGTGGATGTCTTTCAGCACAGCGACATAAGCAGACAGCTCCTATCAAACAATAATCAGGAAACATTTTGGAGGTGCCTCTGCCTGATGAAACTGGTGTTTGTTAGCATCATAGGGACTGACCAGCTCCTGAGTGTACAGCAAGCACATTTGCAGAACCATGGCAAATTCCTCATTAACTTGTGTATCTGCTGTGCTGGAACACAGCTTAGAGAGCTATTCATCCTTGCTCCTTTATGCATCAAAATGCTTATTTAACTCATAATTATATTTATTTATATTTTCAAAATATAAATAGGGAAATTGAGGTTTAGGGAAGAAAAGTTTGCATTTTTCTGCATTTCAGTTATTTTTATGCCTTTCCAAAACCTACTTTCATTAATTAGGAGTATCATATATTTCTAAGGCAACAAGAAACATCTAGCCTCTGACTCAGTGGACTTCAACAGAGTGGGAACCTGGCTGTCCGGATCCATTTTTTCTCATATGTTTACCCACGGATTGAGCTTTTGCAGTTACAGGCTTTCAGATATTATTACACAGATCTCCAGTGATATTGTTTTCTATCGGCAGTAATTTGCTCAATTTCTATGTTCTGAATGTCTGAGCTGGTACAGATATACTGCAGGAGTCCTTATTAGGTTTCTTTGACTTTCAAGTAAAATGCTTGAATTCAGAGTAACCTTGTTAATTTAGTTTATAACTATAATTTTGCAGATTTATTGCAATGGATAAATTCAGCAACAACTCACATAAACTTAATCTTTTTCAAGAATAGTGTGTATTTTCCTTTCCATTAAAAGACAGAACAACTAAATAAAAATCAATTTCCAAATTCTCACCCTGTAGTTTCATTTTAAGTTAGTACACTGGTTATTACCCAGCAGCCGAAAGGCAGTTGTATGTATGTATGTTAATCTGATGTATGCACCACTGACAGCTTACTTTGCTGAGTCAAATTTCTTGTGTGGCTGATAAGCAATAACCACAGTTACTGGTTTTGTTCCTATGTTTTTTCTGTGACGAAATATTAAGGGTTGATTAAACATTGAACAGTGAGTCTGTTGCAGCACTCTTAAATTCCCGTATTTTTAACTTGCTCTTTTGGATGATGAGCACCAAAAATTTCATTGATGGATAATAAGTGAAATTTGCCAGTAATCTTTACCCTCAGATCTCTTTCTTTTGGTGCATGAATAAGTTCCCAACCTATTATGGAGATATAAAACATGACTTTGGAAGTAGGAGTCTCAAGTTAGACATCTAAATAATAGACCTGTTTTTTTAAATCTTTAGAGTCCTTGAAAGCCTCTGAGTTCCCAGCAGCTCCCCTGGAAGCTCGTGCAAGCTGCTGGATGGACTTTTGAAAACCAGGCATCCCATTTGCATGCTTTTCTCCCTCAAACCTTAAATAGTTTTTTTAGAGAAGCTGTCACATCCCATACAAAAAAGCTGTCACTTTTAATGCATCCTGGTGTCTGTAGATTTTCAGTCAAGTCCATGCCTTCTTCCCCTGATATGGTGGTTTCTCCTTGGGGAAAAAAATTGAACATCATAACTATAAATGCAAACAGCCCCATTAATTAATTGTAGGCTAGGTCTGAAAAGGTACTGAGCCTCTTTTGGTGGTGCAAAAGCCTTGAACCCTCTATGCCTTCAGTGAGTGGTAGTTCAGCTCTTCGTTGCAGTCTGAGACTTCCCTGAGCAGAGTTTTACAGCAGGCTGAACCCAAACTCTTCAAGAATGATCTCTTTTACTCTAATTCATCATTGCTGGGCCCTGTATAAAGTGAAAGATTCTGTGACATACACAAGTACCCTTCCCTTTCCTCTACATCACTCAGCACCTTTACTTGTCTTTATACTGTGGCTTCTCAGACCTATGGACAACTTGTGTTTGGGGGGATGACAATGTACTCAGTGCCCAGGAAATCATGTATGTAAGTTAGAGGAATGCTAAAACAGCAGCAAGGGATCACCATGACTGCAATAGAGGGAATAGTTCTATCAATAATACCTTTATTCCACAAGCCTAGTACACCACAAAGTGGCAAAATGGGGGAATGTGTGTGTGTGCTGAGGGGAGGAAAGGTGCAGCACCGTGTCCGTTTTACCTTCACCAGAAGATGGGGGTGCAATGGCTCTGCTGGTGCCCATGCTGGGCAGGCTGGTCCCAAGTCCCACAGGCCTCCAGTGCCGCTGTTCGTCCCTCCCCTTCCCTCCTGCAGTGGAGATGGATCAAGCTGAAGTCGGCAGAGTCCTGTCCTAGCTCGTCCCTTAGCCCAGCCACTCCCTTTTCTGTGGCAGGAACAACCCACTTACAGAACAAGACGGCAAAATTCGGTTTTTCCTCCATTGTCTGTGCCTTGCACTGGTCTTTGGCTCCATATTCCAATCCTTAAATTTCATGTAATGTCTTTCCTGAGTTTAGCAGTTCTGCAGGGCTTCACAAAAGTCTTTATAGAGTATATTGAGATCAGGTATGAATGATTGTTATCTGGCCCTCAAAACTCACTGCATCTCTACCTAAAACTTCAAATCTATGAGCTTTAAGCTGTTTTAAATTTCTTCAAGGGTCATGGTCAATTTTTTAATTAACAACACAAAGGAAAACATTGAGCTTCTAACTGCTTTCTCAACTGTAATATGGGAAAGAGGACAGAAAATGCATCCTTTGCTGATGCAAAGCATGGTAAGAAAATCATCTGTCATGTGATCCCAAACTTTTACACCATTTTTAGGGTAGCAAACAAAATTATTTATCATCTTCTAAGGAGACTTAAGTTGATAGAAGAAACCTTGACTGAAGCAATATTTTCTATGGTGCCACATGACTAATTTTTTTTTTTTCTTTTAAGCATATTTCAAGAGAAAACCCAGTCCTTTGCAGCATGTTTGTATTTCAGCTACTGTGTGGTTATGCAATGCAATAAAAGAGGCAAAAAATGTAATAAGATTCTTATCTTGCAACAGAATCCTTTGAATAATTAGTCTCTGATAAACAGTGGTTTAAAGTACTGGGAAAGTACTCTATACAATAAATACAAGAACACCTTTAGCTTTTAACTGCAATTATCTGGTTTTCTCTGAATGGCAGGTGTTATGGCAAAGCTGTTACTCATAACCGTTAAGAGCTTTCAAGGACTGTGGAAACAATATGTAAACGCATACTTGGAAAGAAACCAGTCTAACTTCTGACTTCAGATAGACTTATGAGAAGCCTATTGTTCTTTGAAGAGTTTTAAAATTACTGTCCTAATAACTTTTGTGCTACGTTACTACTGGACGTTTCAGGATACAGCTCTATCCCCAAATCCAGAAACCTGAATTACTGAATTTGGTGTGTTTCAGTTTAGGCAATAGGAGAATGGGAGTTTTTAGAACTATGATCATAACTCTGTGATTTGGACACTCAAATTCCTTGCAAGTTTTATTTTGAGGCATTAATCTTTCCTGAAATGGAGCCAATATATAAGAATAAACTGAAACATTCAGTCATAGAATTAGTATGGAGAGGTTCACTACTGAACTGTGTCAAAGGGTAGAGCTGGTTGATGTTTTCAGCTGTGACATGAAAACAGATCAGTGAAGCAGAGAGATTTAAAACTATTTCAGTAAGAGCTGCTCTTATACCAATAATGGACAGGCCGAATGAAGCAGTGCACACCTATCTCCTTTATTTGCTTCTGCTATTGCCTGTGGTTTGTTTTTTCTCTAAGTACTTAGAAAATATGTGCAATAGATGATTTAGATTATACATGGAAAAGCTTTTACAAAATAAAGAAGACATTAAGTATGTTAGTTGGGTGTTAGAAATCTCAGAAGCACATCTAAGCTGATCAGTAGTAAGTTACCAGTAAGTTACTGGGCTCTGGTGGAAAGTTTCCACAGTCCTTCCAGTCCAGAAATTTGAGTTTACTTTCTGTAAAAAGGTGAGGCATAGAAAATAGAAAAGGAAGAGGGAGAAGAACCTGTACACACCCTGGTCTTGCCCTGACATGGGAGTACTGCAGCTCTCTCAGGTCTCTCAGCATAGAAGGAGTCCAAGTTTTCAGTACAATTTTGTTCAAAACTTTGTCATTTATTAATTCTGATTTCAATATATATAGATTATCACAAAATATGAAATTATGGAGCTTAATCATCAGGTAATTATTTTGCCTCTTAATGCCATCTCTTTTGAATACCTGGTGAGGTTTTGTCAGCGATGTTAGATCTTGTTCAGGGAAAAATATTTGAGCTGTGTGTATACATGTATGTGCACCTATATACACCCACGCTTGAAAGATGATGCAATTTTCCATTAAAGTTTGGAATATTCTTAGCTAGGGAGAGGTAAATAATGATTTTACTTAACTGTCATAAATAATGACAGTGACTAATGACAGTGCTCTCTTGTGAAGGACCTTCAAAGTCTTCACACTGTGAAACAGGGATAGGGGATTCATGTTAGCAATGGCTGGGTTGGTGCACACACTGTTTCTTATTTGCTCAGATTTATATGCTAAAAGCAGAGGCAAGGCCAGGAACTTCAACTGTGGGGGTTTAACCCCTAGTTCTAGGTATCAGACAATTTGCTATATCTCGAAAGTGTTAACACTAGAGTTGGGAACTTAGAGTACTGTGCTTATATTATTCTCCTAAGCATATATTATTAAACACTGACAGTGACTGCACTACAGAGATCTTTGTTCTGACCCAATAGAACTGCCACTTTTTTTTTTTCTTTTTTTTTTTAATTAGGTGTTGTCATTATCTGAAATCCCATGTTTACCTGCTTGGTTGAGAATGTAGAAATGCAACATCCTGACATCAATGTTGGCTTTTAATAACCACAGCACATTGTTTGTATCAGGCATGAAAACAAAAAATAAATTTTCTGAAGCAGCTTGATGAAGGTCAGAATACACACTCAGAACTGACCATTCTATTGTAATGGTCATATAAGTAGGGAATATTGGCAGCCATCCACTGTACATAATCTACTGCATAATTATATTTGATAGAAGCTTTCTGGTATGTGTGGATAATAAGCTCACATATCTATGAATCTGGAATTTTCCTAAAATGAGTTAGTGCATGCTCAACATTAGTTTCCCAAGTTTTTTCATACTGTAGTATTATATTACATTTACTAAATAGATTGAACTCTATTGCAGCCTTAAGGGATACAGTATTCCAGTGGACAAGCAAGAGGATTTATGGTAGGAACACTGATTGATTTTAATAGAAGTTATGTATATAAATCTGTATGCAATGAGATCACATCATACTCCAGAGAATACCAGTAGAAGTGTTTTTATCCTGAAAACACAGCTGCCCATATTTGCAAAGCCTAATTTTCCTTGAAAACAGTAGACAGCAACATTTTATACCCACTATGGTTATCTACATGACTTCAGCATGCATTGCATTTTGTGCCTGCTCTAGAAATATTGAAGTCTAACCAAATTTGCAGTATAATAAAATAAATAACAGCTACAATGTTACTGTATGACACTGTATTTCTAAGTCTCTGTTACAGACAATATTAAAGAATTTCTTACCAGAAGCTATCAGTTCCTACCCTATGGCACCATGGTGATATGAATAATCCTCAACAGCCTCCATTCTACTCAAAAAGAGAATTCTTTTTCAACATTTTGTAGGTTGAAGAGCTGAGAAGGGGTTCCTAGCAATAAGGATAATATTGTAAGCTTTTTAAGCTGTGTAAAAAATGTAATGTAGAAAAATATGTCTTTAATAGAGTTTCTAATGTAAAGTGCATGGCTATTTTAGATGATGTGGTAGGTAATTATATTGGCATCACTTACCAATATTCACAGCATTGTATTTGTGTTATATGGCAGTTTACACAAGTGTCATCACTAGATACCCAATATGAGCAAATTATACTGGCTGGTATAATTTGTTGTCATTATTAATAATTTAGATTTTTCTTAAAGTTTTGCCTTCTTTTTTATCCCACTTTTTAATCCATGGAATTGTGTAAGGCAGACTGTGTTTTCCCCTTTGGAAATCATTGCTATGTATTTACCAGGTAACCGGAAAAAACAGAGGTGGGTGCACTGGTGTGACACCATAGACAGAATGAACAGCATTAAACACTTGCTATGAAATGCTAGAGAGCAGTTAGCTACAGGGTCCCCCACATTCTCAGTGCTTTTCCAGAACACATAAAACTAAAGAATTTATTCTGTCACGGCTGTTGTTGATGATTATATGCTTTTACTGTGTTTGTACTCAGGAATGGTACACTACCAGAAACACATACAGTTAGATGGGAGATGATCTCAGAATGACCTAGTCCACCCCAGTTCTCTGGAGCAGAATTAGATCATTCCCAAAAGATGGTTAACTCCTGTGGTTGCCCAACACTAGAATACTTGTACTTAACTATATACTTGTCTTAAAAGGTATTTCTTAATGCCTAACATAGGTCTGTGCTGTAAATTAAGCCAATTGTTTCTCATACAGATCAATAACCAGCACAGATCTGATAGTCAGGTTGGATGGGGCCTTGAACAACCTGGTCTAGTGGGAGGTGTCCCTGCCCATGGCAGGGGAGGTTGGGACTAGATGGTCTTTGAGATCCATTCCAACCCCTAAATGTTCTATGATTCTGTGAATCTGTGGCAGAACAGCATAAATCAATGAATGATACAATGTAACTCTCAGTTATTTCTTCCAAAGAAAATACTGCTCCCTGTTGCAGCTGCTGAGGGGCAGCCATTCTGTATCCCCCTCATCACCTGACTGATAGGGCACAATGCTGCACTAGAGGTTTAGACATCAGCATCTTACCAGCTCTGGGTAGTGTCACACTATTCATTTCTTCTGCACTCAAATACGACATAGTTTCAACTTAATTTTCATTACATTTATAGTTACAGACTGACACCAGAGATCATATGCTGCCTTATTTCTCTTTGATTTTTTTTGGCTAAATAATCATTAATTTACAGTGGCACCACACTTTGGGCTGGTTCCTTTCTCATACATGAGTTTTTATAGCATGCTATGAAAAATGTTACTACATTTTTCATTAAGCAGAAGCAAATAAGCCATTTCTCTCCAAAATGGGAAAATATAGATGGCATGCTGAGGTTCTGGGTGAACTGGCAATTTCCAGATCAAATTTACCTAATTCCCAAGTGTAACACAAAAAAGGCTTACTGGCTATCCACCACATAAATGCCATGTGGGCTCTGCAAAAGGCAGGCTCTTTCTGCATGACAGAAGGGAGCCCACGCTTAAAACATGCTTAAGAACCCAGTCTACACATTATCCACATTCAAAGTCTACTCCCTTTCTGTGAAGTGCTGCAGAAGAAAAAGACATAAAATCTTCTTTTAGTCACTGTTACCAATGGATAAGATTAAGCTTATTTGGCACCAGATCAGCTGAGTAAAGTTCTGTTTTCTGTGACCAACTTCCCTGATCACAGCTACATTCTAAATTAAGTCATATTCTGAGTCAATTTTTAAGACATGAATGACACAAAAGGTTTAGGATTATGGCATACAAATCAAATGGGATGTTTTTTGAAAGCTTCCACAGACAGTATCAGTTTTCACAGCAAAACTCTGTCTCTGCTTCTTTTTTACACTGAATGGAAAACAGAGATTAAGAGTAAGCATTCTGCAAATGGTACGAGGAAAGCTACATCCATGCAATGAGTATATAGACACAGATTTAAATACACTTACCTGAGCAGATGTAAAAGTCACTAAAACAAATAGAGCAGAAAGAAAGAGGGAAGAACCTCACCCATGCCAAATATTGCTGTAAAGAAGTGTAGAATATAACACTGATAAGCAATGACTGCAAACTGGGGGAAACCCTTGGAAGTAAATAAAACACAGGTCTGTTCTCCACCATGTCCCTCAATTGTTGAGTATTGCCAGCTTTGAGGTGGCTGATATTTCTGCCCCAGTGAGCTCCCTTTCAAAAAAAAATCTAAATCTTGAGGCCAAGACAGATACCCTTTCAGCTCTGGGCTGAAAGGAAGAGTGCCAGTGAGAGACCACAGATGGGAGATGGCATCAGCTCCTTGGGAGTTCCACCGCGTGCTTCATGCCGCAGGGTCCCAGGATGAACTGGCATTGCCCATCTCAACAGACTCTGCTGGCTCGTTTCCCCCACTGTCACTCCTGTTAGGGATTTGGATTACCTAGCAGCTTCCACAGTGGCAGAGCCTGGCTGCCAGCCCTGTGACATAAAACACGCCACCAGGACCCCACGGCTTTGACACCATCTGCAGCTTATATACCATATATACCCCTGTGCAAGATCATAGGATCAGGGCTGCAGATGAAGATCCATCTTCTTGCTGTACTCTTTCACTACTGTCCTGCAGTGTGATTTTCAGTGAATCTGCTCCCCCGCTATCCTCCCATTTCTCTGGCTCTGACTACAAGCCGTTTGGTGCAGACTGCCTTTCAGTATGAAGCTGCACAGTGTGGAGTCCAAGACGGGACCCAGTTCTGAGCTAAAGCTTCAGGGAATGAGGCAAATACAGAGAGCAAGCTGTTTTCTTCACAGTAGGTACACATTTTTCCCTTGATCATCCATTGCACAATAATCCCCAAAAGTCAGCTTTCTGAGGACAGTCACTGAAATTCACTGCCTCTTGCCTTAAGAGCTGGATGGCAACATACAGCTCATGGATTCTCTCAGGTGCATTCCTAGGAGTATGCAGAGTATTGGAGCAAACAGGCTAGTGTTAGCTGTAGGCATGCTCTTCACATGGTAACTCCCTTGACCACTTCTGCCACAGGTAATTACTAAAGAATATACAAACAAATATGGGGAAATATGCGTATGCTTAAACCCTGACATTATGTTATGGTTCTTTGTACTAAGAAACAATAGCCCCACAGTATAGTTTATTACTGTAAAACCAGAAAGATACAATTTGTAAAATATAAAATTATCTGCTACAAACAAAGGCTCTGATTGAAAGAAAAATAAACTAAACAATCATACTGTAATTGGCTTAGATGCCTTAATCAGTGCCAATTATGCCATAGCTGCTATGTTTTACATGGATTAGATAGTACTTTCTCTCACTTAAATTAGTTAAAACATTGAGTGAATGTTAATGACTTATTTGTCTGTAAGTATGTTAGTAAATATGTTAGAATTTTTATGTGTTCAGCTAAGAAGTTACATATGAAAAATATTTTCATATTTCACATTGAAATGAATTCTTAGTGTGCAGTTATATCATCTTTCTCATTATGCCTATGTTGTACAAAAAGAAGTATTAAAATATGTACTATATATATTTATAACCCATTTTCACACAGCTGTAACAAGGCTAATGATAGGTGAGAATAATTATTTCCCAAGTTTGGTATTGGATGTGATGTCTGAAATATCTTTTCAGGAATTATTTTCTTTGCAGCATAATTACTAGTTTTTCGTTTAAAGAACCTATTTTGGCTTCCTAAAGGGAACTTCTAAAAAGTCATAATTTATGCTAACACTTTAAAACAAATTCTAAATATTCAAATTCACAATAATTGACTGATATAGCTCTACTACAAATATAGCTGGTCTCTCATCAGTTCTGGTGTTTTCTTGAGGATAAATGCTTAGAAAATGGGTTAAAACAATTTTAGCTGAGAATGAAAACGCAAGTTAATAATCAAAACCCGACAATAACACCCTAATAATAGCAAACTATTTTCCAAAGCCTTTATGAAAATCTGTTATTTGAAAAGGAAGTTTCATGTTGTTCTGCAGAACATTTCTTATAAAATCAAACTGTGAATCCCCAGCAGAACCTCAGCTGTTCCAGAAATACAGATAAAATGCACAAAGCAAAACAATACATTGTGTCTCATCCCTTCTGAAAGTCCTGTTCTATTCATCACAATTCTTGGTATTGCCCACCACTACCAGCTTCTTTTAATCAACTGCTTTATACTCATTCTGGTAATTGCTTGTTATCCATTTCCACACCACTGGCTTATTCATTATTTCCAGCAAAACAGTACAGACCTCATTTTATGAAAGCGATTTGTATACAGCACATAATATAATTTCTTTTTAATTTTAATGGAGTTTGATTGAACTTTAATTCAAATTCAAATAATACATTAGAATTTTCCTTTCTAAATTCATTTCAGTATAAGTAGATTCTTTCTTGATAATTTTGAAATTATAGTCATTTAAAAATAAATTGAAATTAAAGATACTGAAATTGAAAAGTATTGAAAAACATAATTTCACAAAGAATTTGATGTAAAATCAGAAACCAGTGATATAGAAATTTCTTCCTCTTTCAATACACACTCCGAAATTTTTGTATTTCTAGAACAAAAAGTACTTTAGATTTTCATGTGTGTAGAGATAGCTACATGTGTGTAGAGATAGCTACAAATGGTAGTAAGAATTAATTTCATAACAATATTTAATAAGCTTCTTAAAACATTAATTTCCAAAAATATCTGTAAATTTATAAAAATTAAAATATTTTCAATTTTAAAAGAAATAAGTAATTTCTTAATTTCTGTTTGGAAAAACTCCCATTATTGATAAAAAGTAAATGTATATTTACCTCTTCTAAATCAGAAATGTTACAAGCAGCATATTGTTTTCATGAACAAAAATTATTACAGTTTTTTTAAAGGTTGTTATGAAAATATCTATTATTCACAGTGTACTTTTTCTGATTTATAACTATACTAAAATATATATTGTTTGAAACATCTTCTTGATTTTGAACATTAAAACAAATGTAGTAGAATTTATATTTTCAAAGAACTCTGACAATTCAGTTAATTCATTCCAGCCTCTACAACAAATTGTTTTTCATATTATATGTTTTAGCTGGTGTTTATATTTAGTCATGTTTGGACATGTCCTGAAATCACCTAACTTGTGAAAATTGAGAAAATTGGTTTAGGTAATATTAGAGATTTGTATAGCTTCTTTATACTTTGGGAGACAGAGTAGTTTGACTACTTCAGATGGGGAGGAAAAAAATAGTCACATCATTTCTTTTAAAAGTGCCTCAAAAACCTGTAAGGAGCATATAAAGCCACATTAACTATGTGGCACTTTTCCATTATAAATTCATTCGGTTTGACAGCATGAGCATATAATCTCCCATGGCAATCTCGCCTGACATCACCACACAGAAAGGCAGCTAGAACACTTTTGAGGACAGAACAATTACATATGCTCCCCAAAGTCATTGTGAGAATTTGGGATGAAAAGGTAACTGAACACTAGTACAAGAATGATAAACCAGCACATTTGAGCACAGAAGTAAATGCGAAGGTACTGCAGAAATCTCTTTTCTACCTTCATTCTGAATGTGAGGTATTTATCTGGCCAAAGAACCCGGGGCCCCTCAGCCCCTCCTTGGGAGCAGCACGGTTAGAGCCCGACAGGAGTTTAAAGCTCCAGAGATCTTTAGGGGAAGACAGCGACCAAGGCTTCCCTTCTCCCTCCAAAAAGTGAAACCTATTGCATGTAAAGTGAGACAATTCATGCCTTTGAATCTTGGGGAGTTTTGTACCAAGCTTGTTACAGAAGGGGAAGGGGAAGGGGAAGGGGAAGGGGAAGGGGAAGGGGAAGGGGAAGGGGAAGGGGAAGGGGAAGGGGAAGGGGAAGGGGAAGGGGAAGGGGAAGGGGAAGGGGAAGGGGAAGGGGAAGGGGAAGGGGAGGAAAGGAAAGGAAAGGAAAGGAAAGGAAAGGAAAGGAAAGGAAAGGAAAGGAAAGGAAAGGAAAGGAAAGGAAAGGAAAGGAAAGGAAAGGAAAGGAAAGGAAAGGAAAGGAAAGGAAAGGAAAGGAAAGGAAAGGAAAGGAAAGGAAAGGAAAGGAAAGGAAAGGAAAGGAAAGGAAAGGAAAGGAAAGGAAAGGAAAGGAAAGGAATAATGTGATGTGATTTTTCACATCTTTTAAGAACAAATATTTGGTCTTTGTATTTGAATCTGTGACACTCATATTTAAACATTAAGGGGTTTGCTGTTAACTTCAGCATATTTTTCTGAAAAATCATGGACTTCATAAGTTGATGAGGAATTTCTGTGATTCAAACTAAAATATACTGTGAGTACAAATTAAGTTCTTGCAAAGCATGCATGGTCTCCTGCAAAAACTCACATGCCACTGGCCTTTTCCTTGAAGGTGAGTGGTACCAGCTTCCTCTTTCCTCTGGAGGAAATCAGGGGTCTCCCTTCTGCCCTCAACCAGCTGGCCCTCTGGGTGCTGCTTCTAAACCTCTTAGAAATAGGAAGGGCATGTGGAATTGCAGGGGTCAGTTTTGAAGTCAGTTTCTATTTAACCTCTAGGATTTCCTATATGCTGGCTAGCACTGTGAACCCAGATTGAGTGATTATATGCTTGTTTCTGATACAAATTATTTTTTATTTGTACAGTATTATATTTTTTTTTAAGTTATTCTAAATCAGTGTAGAGCGCCAAGTTCTAGGCATACAATTTTTACAGTTATAAAACCACTTAGTTAAATTACAGTTCTCACTGTAAAAGGGGATTTGGGTCCACTCTTTCCCAGTTAAACCAGTGTATGAGGTAGTTCAGGGGCTTCATCCTTGAGGTCCAGAAGAGCATGTGCTAGAGGGTAGGGTACCAGCTGGGAGAGCTGGGAACTAGGCCGTATGCTTTTTCCCCATGGAGACAGAGTTGATTGGTATTTGTTTTGTGATTTTTTTTCCCCTGCGGTGAATTTCAGTACAGAATACTCTCTGCATCAGAAAACGGGCTGCCCGCGCACCCTACTCCTCCGCCTACCCCGCTCTCCTCGTCCCCTGCCCCGTGCATCTCTAGCAGCAATTCTGTCGTGGCAAAGACTTTGCTGTGACTGGGGAATTCTTCAGCAACGAAGTTTCTTGATGCTTCCCGAAAGCATTCATGGGCGCTTACTTCCTGCCGGAGCTCTGCGCTGACTGTGAATGGAAAGTAGCAAATACAAAAAAAAAAAAAAAAAAAAAAAAAACCAACAAAAAAAATCACCCCCCAAAAAAAAAACAAAACAAAAACGTACCAAAGAAGAAAGAAAGAAAGGGAAAAAAAAAAAAGCAGAGAAGAATTCGTGTTTTTCTGGAGGGGAAGAAAAAATAAAAATTCCCATTTCGAGGGCGGGGGGGGGACCGAAACCCCAAAGGGTTATTTCCCAGCGGCTCGCACGCTGAGCTCTAGGAATGAGTCAGGGCTCTCTCAGTGCTGCCGCAGCCGGCTGAGCCCGCAGCCGTGCAGCGCCGAGCGCGCCGGGGCCGGGCCGGGGCCGGGGCCGGGCCGGGCCCTGCCGGGACCCCCCGGGGCGCTCGCCCCGGGCCATGCCTGGCCGCGGCGCTCGCGGCGACCCTTGCGGTATGCGGCTGCCTTTGGCAGGGCCACATGAAGGATTTCATTGAGTGTGAAGACAGAGAGCAGAGACAGAAAGCAGAAGGAGGCGGCTGCAGCCTTTGTAGTCGGGGAGGAATGCGGAAATGTTGAAGCACTATGTCAAACTTTTTTGAAACGGGGTCAAGTCACATTCAGCCAGCGTGGGAAAGCAAGGGAAAAAAAAAAAAAAGTTGAGGAGAGGGGGAAAAAAAAAAAAAAAAAAAAAAAAAAAAGGCAGCAAGCTGCTGCTGCTCCCAGGCAGAACAGAGGCCGGGGGAGCGAGCGAGAAGCGGCAGCGCAGCGGAGCGGCGGCGGCGCCGAGGGCCGGTGCCCGAGCCCCGCACCGCAGGCTGCGGCCGGCGGGGCTGCGATCGTGGCGCTGCAGCTCCCCGGGGGCCGCCGGCCGCGATTTTTATTTCGCCTTTTCCTTTTCCCCGGGCAACGTGGGGGCGGGAGGAGCGGGCTGGGGGACGAGTGCGAGCTCCTTCTGCGCCAAGGTGCAGCCCGGCGCCGGCGGCGGCAGGAGGATGCGAGCCGAGGGCGGCCGAGCCGCGGATCAGCTACCTGTGTGGCCCGGGCGGCCGCTGCCGGGACCTGCCGGAGACATCGCCATGTGAAGGGGCAGACCCCGGGCCGGCTCTCCACCCCGCCTCGCTCAATGGGAGGTTTGTGTTAGAGAGGACTCACCCCCTCCCTTCCCCCCCCACCCTCCACCCCCCGGGGCTGAGGATTATTTGGGGAACTGGTGGCGGTGCAGGCGGCCGTGGCGCACACCAGGTAACGCGGGGCGCCCATGTGCTCCGCGCACCCGGCCCCGCGGCGTGGCCCACACGCCGCCCCCTCCCCGCCCGGCCCGGCAGCCCACACCGCGCACCCCCCCTCCCCGCGGGCGGCACCGCGGACGCGTCCCTTCGGCAGCCGGGCCGGGGCAGCGCGCCCCGCGGTGCCGCCGCGACCGCCTCGGAGTCGGTGCGCGAGCGCGGAGGGGCCCGCGGGGGAAGGGGTGCCCTCAGGGGGAGCCGCCGGGGGGGTCCCCTCGGCGTCCTGCCGAGCAGCGGAGCCGGGCCCCCCTCCCCGCCCCGTCCGCTGAGAGGAAGCGCGGGGGCACGACGCCCCGCGTGTCCCCCGCCGCCACCCCCCGCCGCCTGCGGGGCGCCCGCGGAGGGGAGCTCGGCGGCGCGGCGGGGGCAGCGGCGGCCGGGGGCTGTCCCGGTGCCCCGCCGTGCCCGGGGAGGGCGAGCACGGGTAAGTTTACACGCGGCCGCGCCGGGGCAGAGGCCCGCCGGCCCCGCCGCCACGCACGCGCGGCGCCGCTGCCCGCCGCTCGGGGGCGCCCTGCCCGCGGCGCGGGGCGGGAGGGGGAGCGGGGGCCGCTCCGGGGGCTCGGGGCGGGCGGGGGTCCCCGCACACCGGGCTCGGGCAGGGTTCCCCTGCACACCGGGTTCGGGCAGGGTTCCCCCGCACACCGGGCTCGGGCAGGGTTCCCCCGCACACCGGACTCGGGCAGTGGTCCCCGCACACCGGACTCTGGCAGGGTTCCTCCGCACACCGGGCTCGGGCAGGGGTCCCCCGCACACCGGGCTCGGGCAGGGGGCTCCACATACCGGGCTCGGGGCGGGCAGGGGTTCACCGCACACTGGGCTCTGGCGGGGATCCCCTGCACACCGGACTCGGGTAGGGGTCTCTCTGCACTCCGGGCTCGGGGCAGCCCTCCGCGGCGGCCCACGCTGCTGTCGCCCAGTGATGCTGCAGGCGGGGACGCGGGGCTGCCCGGTGGCTGGGGCGGTGCGGTGGCAGCTGCGGTGGGAATTGAAGCCGGCGAGGCAGAGCTCTCTGGCTGCAGCTGAGGAGAAGGGATGAGCAGTGGGCACAGGTTTCTGTCCAATTGCGCTTTTCATCTCCAGCTAAGGTATAAGATCAGCTTGAGTGTGCAGAATAGGCGCTCTTTGCTTGAATTCCACTTAAGTGAGTTGGAACCCCCGACTCGCCTGTCTGGGACTGGTTCGTCTTAGCACGGTAAAAATGTGGTGTAGGAGAGTGCTACAGTCTTGGAGGTCCCTGTACCGCTGTATTAAAAAGGGTTAGGGGGAAGGGAGGAATTGATGTGGAGCTTTGTGAGGGGAGAGGATTTGCCCAGTCCTGCAGAAAGTGGATGAAGCTGGAAGCAGAATGAAGTGCTGCTGCTCTCCAGCCTAATGCACTCTGCAGCAGAGCATGCTGTTCCTGAAGACATCTTTGACCATGCTGCTTTGCAAAGAGCTGCCAGTGACACATGTATCAGTATCCACAGCCAACATCCTTGCTTGTTAATAAATTTGCTAAAGTGGGTATTTCTGAATCTACTTCAAGGCTCAGTCCTTTATAATGTATGTCATCTAAGTATGCATGTATTTAGACTGTCCACAGGCCCTTTCTTTCTTGTGATGTGATCATGATCTGTTCATGAAGGGCTTAGCACAGGAGAGAGCAGACCAAGGCAGAAACCTCCAAGTACTATTGTTTACAAGCAGATGACAGTAATATAGCAAAATACATATCCAGGATTCCACCACGTTCAATGAGTTCTGAAATCCTCACATAAGTTCTTGGATGTACACTTCCTCTCACACATGCGTAGGTAGCTCTGCCATCCCCATCACACGTGTGTCACGGAGTCATCACCTTTAGCCCATTCTCAGTAAAACCCCTCAGCATGCTGTTGCTCTGTAGCCGAGTGCCTAGCCTTCTGCACAGACTGTGATAACTTTGTAGTGTTATCAGCCACTTGGGGACGTTGATACATATGTCACCCTCATGGTTCACATCTTCCTTTCCACCACGATTTTGCTTTGCGTATAGCTGTCTATTAGCTTGATTCTAGCAGGTTTTGAACAATGCAAAGCCATGAACTAAACTAAACTAAACTAAACTCACTTTTCTTGCTTGGTTTGCCCTCCAGATTTGTTTGGCTTTACACAGGCAATGTTCCCAAAGACTGTATGGTAATTCCTGGTGGCCAGAAGAGGAGGCACATTGTGGTCAGTACAGAAAAGGAACGAGAGCAAGAGGGCAAGAGCTTCCTACTGCCTCTCCTGCAGAGGTGCCAAGCGTGTGGCCTGTCTGCACCCAAGCAGAGTACTGGTTTTCAGAAAGTGAGACTGAGAGCACCTCAAGGCACTCGGAGAGGAGGAAGAGGACTGGTGCCAGCATGGATAAGGACAGCACAAACCTGGCTGACCAGCAGTATGAATGTGTGGCTGAGATTGGGGAAGGAGCCTATGGGAAGGTGTTCAAAGCCCGAGACTTGAAGAACGGAGGTCGCTTTGTTGCGCTGAAGCGGGTACGGGTGCAGACCAGCGAGGAGGGGATGCCGCTGTCCACTATCCGAGAGGTGGCAGTTTTGAGGCACCTGGAAACATTTGAACACCCCAACGTGGTCAGGTGAGGAAGTGGGACGACTGTCCTGTTCAGTGGGGTCCTGGGTTTAGTATGTGAATTGTGTGAGCAACAGTTTGGGGGCATAAATGGAATGGACACTAGTTTGGGTTTGTGGCTGAAGTGAGCACTAAACTGTGTGCATGAAGTGTGGTTTGAGGTTTCAACAGGCCATGGTGCTGCCTGCCAGGCCTCACCTCATCCCTGTGCATTGCCTCCCACACACACAAACACCCATCTCCAGAGGCATAGGTGTGTGATTTAAGTGTTGGAATGGATGGGCAAGGAGCCATATATATACTATTTCCTCAGGCATGAGAGAAAATGAAAAAAACCCCAAACTCTCCCTGGTTTTGTCTGAACTAATAGTACTGCCAGCTGCAGCTGATTTTTGGCAGCTCTGTTCATTATAGAACAGGCAAGAATGAGAGCAGTAGTGGAATGTGCATTCTGCCTTTTTAGATGCTTTTAGAGAGAGTTACAAATTATTGTGTTAAAGAGAAGCAACAGCTTAAGACTTCATGCTTTTCAGGCAGCCTTATGGTTGAGTACTCTTTGATACTAATTTTCACCTTGAGCTGCTGATAGTGCTACCAAGAGAACAAAAGCACAGGTGTCAGACCTTGCTCACAAAATGGTGGCAGTGGCCCCAGAATGTCCTTCCTGTTGTGTCAGTAACATAAATCCTGGATAAATGGCCTGTGCTCTCAATGATAAGGCTAGCCCTACTGTAACCTCTTAGATTTTTCTGTAGCTAGAAACCTTCAGCTGCCTGTGAGTGTCTTTCATTAAAATGATGAACTTCAAGAAGTAAGCTTCACTTTGCAGATGCCCAGATTGAAACTGGTCAGCGTCTTGCTGGTGGTGCTGTATTAGCAAGAGTATTTCCTATTCTTTGTGTTACTTAAGCACATTTTACACAGCAAAAGGAAATAATTTTTGTACTTCAGTAACACCAAGACTCTTTCAGTCTTAGAGAAATAGATACTCTGAACTTACAGGTGTACTTCAAATGCCGTGCACGTGTTATCATCCTTTTTTGTGGGGTCTGAGATCAGGGGGTATTAGGTGCAAGAGGAAACATGAGACAGAGAATAATATTTAAATTTAAAAAGTCAATCCCTAGCGATTAATTAACTTTTGTTCATTTCAAGGCAACCTAATGTGACAGTTTCCTTTATGTCAAAACTGAATAGGCAGTGTATTCTGAAATGCTGATCGTGGAGTGCATGTCATCGGTCTCACTTCAGTGGGCAGTGGGACACTACAGACTGCAGCTCACACTTCCATTGCTCATCAAGCAAATCCACAATTCAGTTAATAACCATTATTTTGGCTGGCACTTAGTAATGCCAGAGGCTTAGTCAGTATACTTCAAAAGCAGGCATCATATGTTTGATCACTGAATCAAGTGGCTTGGTTTAGAGGAGCACATGCAAAGTTCTTCCTTGGCAGTAGAGGAATAATTGGGAGTTGTCAAAATCTTTGAAATGCAGCCCATTAATTTATGGGAGAAAATGAGGATTTAGTTTTCCAGGTTAAGGCATTTATATATTTGAAAGCTTAATCTTGTTTGGGAATAATTGAACATAATACTTAAGAACTTTTCTCCCATTGACATCTTTCCATATGATGTAAAAGATCTTTTTAAGAGCCTTCTAATCTTGAATGCAGCTAAATAATGAAAGTATAGTTCTTGTTTTCCAAAGAGCTATTTGATGAACTGACTATGCAACTGCAGGCTTCTTTTGCTTGATTTAAGTGCAACTGAATCTCAACGGAGCATTGCATAAATACATTGAAGCTTCAGATATTTTTACAAGCTTGAATGAAAACTAAATCTCTGCAAAGCAGTGAGTATTTTAACCAGTAATATGAGAATCTAATTTCAAAATAAAAATCTGTGAAAGTATGTTCCAGGTCCTAACAGTGGTGTTGTGAAGCCTGTACCTTTTGCCATAAGCAGCATTTCAGACACAAGGGCCTGGTTGGAAATGTATCAGGGTGCCTGGGACATTGATTGCACACCTTTTCCCACAAAAATGCAGAAGATAAGCAATTTCAAACTTTATCTCTTCTAAAATGTGAGGAATGATAATCAAAAACTCATGGTTTTTGCCCATAGTTTTAATCTGTAGAGCAGATAAGGAGGCCTTTGGAGTGACCAGAATCACATCCTTCAAATAGAAAAATTACTTGAAAACATTTAAATGGCCCAGTTCTGTTACAAAATATGGTAGAAGAGTTTGCAATTTATTGAAATTAAGCATCTATTTTTGTATTATGTAAATATACTCAGAAAAGGAAATACTGTAAAGTAAGTTCTGCAATTTTAAGCAGCTGATCTAATTGTACTTACTCATTGAACATATTATGCTCAAAATATTTTAATTGTTTGGGCATGCATTCTGGAAACTGCTATCGTGGCCAGACTAATAACTAAAAACAATTCCAAATGCATTGTCTGCATACTGGATTAAAATGTACATTGTTTTCACAGCACTGGGATAACAGCACAAATATTTAAAACCAAATATTTTTGATTTTGAGGGGATATCTAGTTATTTTCTGAATATTACAAGCAACTAGCCTGAGAGAACTATGTTGGAGCTACAAATAGTGTATTGTATCTGTTACCTCTGAGTAGTGGCATGTGTGATCCATGAGTTGCTCAATGCAAACCAGCAGCCATTCAGTGAGTCAAAATTTAGACAGACTTTGTACAGATGAGCTGCACAGGCCGTGTGCTCCTCTGTAGTACTCTGGCATCAGCTGACAGCAGAGATCACAGGCCACATGAACTTAGGCTGAGTGTAATTTTCAATTCAGATGGTAGCTCTGGGCTTCTCCAAAGAGTGCAGTAAGGATTTCAGCAGCCCAGGGCTTCTCTTTTGCCATGAAGTGGTGCTAAATGTGAAGAACAGTTTGGTAAGGAAAGACCCAGGACTTTGTAGGCATAGGTGGAGCTCCATGGCTTTGCTGGTCAGAACCAGGATTCAGAACTAGTGTTGCTACTCCAGCCCAGGTTTGTCTTAACAGTTGTAGATTCACTTCCTCTGTGAAATAGAGCCAAAACTGGTTTCCAGTGCTTGGGACTAGGGTTAGAAGAGAATTTTCTCTGTAAGGGAGAGATGTCTGAATAGCAGAGAATAATTTTAAACTTAATATTAATCATATTTTTCCATGCTACTACTTGCTAATTAGGAGAGCTTTATTTTGTGTTCTTTTGTTCCAAGTCTGTAATTTCTATATTTGTACAATGAAGAGATGCATTTTTTGCAGCACATTTACTTTTACAAAGAAAGATAATGAAATTAGGTAAGACTTCACTGCAGAACAAAACAACACAAGGTGCAAGAAAAGAATCAAAGGGAACTATAGTCTTCACCAGCACAGTGATGGTAATGATAATCTCTGTACAGTAATGGAAAGTTAAGAGTGGTATATGGAAACATATGGGGAAAAGGCAACTAAGAGAATTGCTATGTACTTAAAATCCTTTTGTGTTTTGCCCTTTTTATAGAGCTCCTCTCTGCCAGGACACCTTACTCTATTCTATTTACTTTCACAAAACAAAGTTAAAAATAGAATCTTCAAGAGTAAAACTTACTGTAAATCAATCTGAAAATAGCTATGTGGTGGGCTTGGAAAAGTCCCTTGTAGCTGGTAGGATGATCAAGGTACTCCTCTAGCTCGCCTTTCAGATAATAAGATGTAATGCTTTAATAAAACTTCTGTATATATAGTAGGTAAATCTGACAAAAGTTGGTCCAGCACTTATATAGCTTAGTGCTGTTCTAGTTGGGAAAAATGAAATATATATAGAAAAGAACAGACTGCCAGGAATAAATGACATATTAGATTAAGGAAATTCCTGTGTGTAAAACCCTGCTGCAAGATATCTGTAAAAATTCTTCTTGTGATTATAATGCTAAATTCAGCTGTATCTTGCTTTCATTCTACCCCTCTCCTGCTGGTAATCAGATGAATAATTTTCCCCGTATCTTAATCATCATCAAACTGTGAGTTTGCGCTCTGGGAAGGTGATATGCAAGACAGACTACAGTAGTTCTTAGCATGCTTGTTTTCTATCATATTTATATTTAACAGTTTTAATAGCATTAAACCTTAACCAAATTGAACAAAAAAGCAAAGCTGTTCATTTTTGCTTCCTATCTCATAACTTTTCTTTTATAAATACAACTTCTTTAGTATTTTCATGGTTTAGTAACTGCTCAATTTTTAAATAACTGAAACGATATTGAATATGACATATTAAAATATAATCTAGTCTGGGTTGCTGTCTCAAAGGTAAGTATCACAGATCTTGCCATTCAAAGAGATCATAACCATGTAAGAATGAAAAATCTTGATTCTGTGCTTTTTATTACTTTGCAGAATATGTGCCACACCTAATTGACTTAGCTTCAACAGAATGATCCACCTAGTTGGAAGTCTAAATCTGTTCCTCTTTTTTTTTTTTTGTATACAAATCAGTGGAAGGGAACACAGTAATTATGACTATTTGCACAGTTATGCCATGTTCATGTTTTTATGTTACTTTATATCATTGAAATATAAATGTCACTGTAAACTGCTCTCTGTGGTACAGCAGCCATGTCATGCTGCTTTTTCCCTGCTTTTTGCAGTCCAGTGGTCCACGCCGTTCTCTCTTGGTTTGCACTTGAGTGCTTGGTGGAGCCCATCAACTGCTTGCCTTGGCCAGGCCACCTGAGTGTTGGGGAGAGAGGCTGGCACACACGTCACTCCCCCATCCCTGTGTATGCTGACATAAAAACCAGCACCTGCTTGACCTTGCTCAGAGGTCCCAGAAGTCTGTAAATGGCTTGGGTCTTAAAATTTCCTTGTACATAGAAGGTCTTTTTGTAAGTGTCTTATTCCCTGTCTAACCTGATAGAGCATTCAGAATGTATCAGTTCTGATCAGCAGATCATCAATACCTAGTTAACCTTTTGCAAGACATTTGAACATGTGTTTGTTCTGCTTTTTTCTGTTTGTTAAACTGAAATGTTTATAGGAAGCATACAGAGGGAAAATATTTCAAAAGGCAGTAGCTAATTTTATTTCTCTTTCTGGTTTTTGGTGATGCTGATGTTGGCTTCTGACTTTATGTTATGTACTGTTAATAAGTTGAAAGGATGATCTTAAAATTATTGAGATGTTCCATCCTCTCAAGTGAAACATTTCTATTTTAGGGGGTGTTTGTCTCCATCGAACTCTGCTTCCTTCCTTCTTTTTTCTGCCAAGTTAATGTTAAACTTCTAGTCTGTGAGGTCATTCTTGCACATCAGCAGTGTGCTGTATTGTGCGATACAATTTATTTTTGTGTAGCATCACTCAGTATGGCATCTGGCAAGCCCCTAGAGACAAAGAAATGGTGATCTTTGCATTGCTGGTTAGAAAGATTGTCTTTCACACAGAAGGAGTAAAATAAGATACAGGGATGGAGTGGAGCAGAAGAAACTGAACTTGAAACTTGCCAAGTATTTGTGTGGCAGATGAATCTCAGCTGAGGTAGAAATGGTGGATGAGTAATGGGAAGGAAAAACTGAATGAGCTTCAGAGTCAGCTTTAGTCTCACACAAACAGGATGGTCTTCAAGGCAGATGTGAAGACGGGAAGTGCCTTGGCAAGGGAAAGGCATTTCCAGGCTGGAGAGCAGTTTTGGTCAGAAGGCAAGGGAGATCGTCCCTGAACTGACTGGCCACTGCCAGGGACACTGCAAAGGTCTCGGGGAGGAAGGGACTGCCTGCCTGGAAATACTGGCTTTTCTGATGGCTGGAGGGCAAAGGGGAATGATGTGGTTGCCACTGAACCTTGTACACAGGACTTGGAGAAATTGTTTAAGTTGTCAGAGGACATTGGGCAGAGAGTGGGCATGAACGCTGGCCTGTCATCATCTGCTTGCAACCTTACAGTACAGAATGAGCATGTGCAGGGAAAACAAGGATATTCTTGCCAATCATATGAATTGTTTGTTAGTTATGGATGTGATGATTTAGTTTTAATACATGATCTGTCAGAAACAGGACAAGATAAGAGCATGTCAGGAAGGAAGGGTTGAGTATGAAAGGGACTTCTGAGCCTTAGGAAATTCAGTTTCTGGAGTGAATACAATACTTTCTAAAAAGTATTTTATCTCATTCTAAATCTTAAGTTTTTTATAAAAAACATGTTTCCAGTCTGTATGAGTAAATGTTAGTCATTTTTAGGTTATTTGCAGTGCTCCCTTCCTTCTTTAAATCTGTGGATGGTTGTGTCTGTGCTGTTCTTAAAGAGATTTAGCCTTGCTGGGTCCTGCCTGGAATGGAAAACCAACTTCTTTCACCACAGCCATTGCTGATGGCAGACTGTGACTTCCAGGCAAGGGAATGGAGTGGGGTCCAGGATTCAAAACTGAGCCTTGAAAAGGTTTAGAGGCCAGGAGGGTGGGTAGTCCACACTTACAGACGGGCCATGGTGGATTCATTGAGACTTTCCCTTTTGCTTCATGGTACTCACTTCTGGCTGAAGTGTGGAGCAGAGCAGGGAGAAGAAAAGTTGCTTTCTTTTCCAGGGTTTAAAAGAGAGCAGGCTGGACCCTGGAGCGTGTGACCTAGCAAAGCACAGGTGGGCTTGGTGGAATTTAAGCCATTGTTTGAAGCTTAACACAGGTCTAAGTGCATTATCAAATAGAAATAGCTATGATACTACAGATGCACTGAATTTTAAAACATCTTTCTGGATACAGTTTAGGGATAATATACATCAGAATATCAATCACAGATACTGATTTTATTCATGTATTAGGTTAAAGCCTTATTTCTAGAAAATATTTCTACTAAAAGTTAAAATGAATCATGCAGAATAAGTAATATAACCATCCTGACAGAGCAGTAACATGAATTTGACATCAAGAGTGATTATTTGTCACTCTAGTAATTCTTAGGTGATGAAATTTAGTTATGCAGTTTTAAAATTATTCTATTAAGTTTGGTAACTGTAAATAAAATAGAAGTTTTTTCCAAGACTTTGCTGTATATAGAGGATTTGTTTGCTTGGTATGATGTCTAGTTATTTTCCAGTATTGCTGAACAAGTTGATTGTTAATGATCTAACAAATTATCAGAAGGTAAGTGTGCCTATATACATATTTAACTAAGCTGTGTTTTTTCTTTTAAAAGAGAGAAGATTTCTCCACTTATGCCTGTTCTTCATATCTTCTTACATTCTGAAAAATACTTCTAATTATGCAGGCACGATTATTTAACAGGTATACCTTTAAACTCGAAATAATTTATATTTAATAAATAATCCGCTTCAGAATTTTCCAAGGAGTGTTTTTTTCCATTGTGTCCTTTGACATTTTCCATTTGGGAGACTGCCATGTCAGAAGCTTTTGATGAGATGATCGTCAAAGAGTGGAAATGTGACTGTTGATTTCTGAACTCTTCAGAACACCTCATTGCATCCAAATTATTGTATTGGTTTTAATATTTTTTTATTTACCCTTTACCTTTGACAATTGGTCCCATCATTAGGGAAAAAAGGAAATAGTCTGTTAAATAATCCCTTTAAAATCCGACCTTAAATTTCTAACAACACAGTTGTGTTTTCTATAGGCAGAATAAAAAATCTTTTATATAAGTAGTAAGAAACTGTTTCATATGATTCTTTAGATGTCTTTTTAGGGTTTCAGAAGAAGATGAGTTTCTGTTCTCTGAAGTATCTCACATAGTTTTTAGGACGAGGTGAACATTTTACACACCTAAATACAGGGTGTGCCAGTTTGCTGGTAGAATTGTCCTTGGGTGTATTTCCCATGACATACCTAGGAAACAATATACAAGCTTAGCAATAAGTTCTGTACTGTTTTAAAAGGGTTCATACCAACACTGACTGCTTATTACTCTGGATTATCATTAGCAGGTGACTGATCTTCTCTTAATAAAAGAAAATAAAAAACTAACTCAAACATGAATCCATCTTTACAGGAATTTCCCGTATTTAATGATTGAAAGCTCAGTTCCAGTACAGATGAATCATACTGAGTTTAGGTGAAACCTATTGAGTTTGGATTTTTGAAACATTGGTCAGTGCAGAACATTATAGATTTGATAGAAACAGAGAAATGAAGTGAGGAATAGAGTGGAAAAGCTTGTGTGATTTTTTTTTTCTCTCCTTTGTGTGAAACTTTGGCTAGTCTTTTAATATCTATTTGAAGTGTGGTCAGTGTGATAAATTGCTGTTTAGCAATGCCAGAGATCTCCCTTTTCCCTGAAATCAATTAATTATAAACTGAAAATTTCAGTACTTTGTTCACTGTTCCTTAAGTTAGCATATTTCTGAGAGCTTTTTCTGATCGTAATTCCTAGCTGCACTGGTGCTTTTGTTTCTCTTCATCTGTGGAGCTAGGGCTCTACTGTAAGGATAGAATTCTATCACTTTTTTTTTTTTTTCTACATTTGATGTGGTATTTTGCATACAGCTGCAGAGTAGACAGTTACCTTTGAAAAGAACATTTGGCTGGTTTAATTTGATTAGAGCAAACCACCTCAATCATTACTGAACTAAGACCGTTTTCACTTTAACTTGGCTGTAGGAGTTGGGAATGTACTGACTGTGCTTAGATGTTTGGGGGAGGACTCGTTTGGATACACAGCTACTGCTGAAGTGAAACAACCTTAGAGGACCTTGCGTACTCTGCTCTTTCCCAATAAAAAGGGAAGGCTGTGAAGCCATTGAATGTCACGTTTAACTTTCCCTCACTGTGACAAGGAATTAATTTCCTACAAAAAAATTGGAAATGTTTAATGCATAGAAATACAGAATCATACATTTTTTTAAACCACCATGATACTAAAAACATACACAGGATATGAAAGTCTTATATTTACAACAGATTTAAAACATGCCTAGCAATAATATTTTGAATTAAGTTGTAGTAAAATCCAACATAGAAATATGGCGGGATTCTCATAGATACATTATATCCAAGTTAAAATTGAAGCCCTTTTAGTAAGTCTCAGTAAGATTCCCACTTTCTTTCGTGGAGTTTTGATTTTCTACCCCTTTCCTCATCATATAAATATATTGGGGTGGTTTTTTATGTCGCGTATTAAAGATCAGATTAGATACTTAAGATTCACAGTACTATGTATTCTGTATGAGTTTTGCTTTTCAGTTTCCCTCACTGATGATCACATAATTTTCCTAGAAAAACTCCCATGGCTGTCTAGAATATAAATATATCTGATACATAATAAATGGCAGATGTTCAATAAATGGTAGTCAGCTGGTGTTCTGTAGAAAATACAATTCTGATCCTTAAGTGCCCTGACTTCGTGGTAGTGCATCATCATATGTACAATATTTTAACCAGAGGATTACAGCTGAAGGAAGAGTTTCTACTTCTTGCATTATGTTCTGAAAAGCAGTTTGCATAGTTAACTGTTCATCTGTGTCATCAGCCTAACACTGGCTGCTAATGGCAGAATTGCATACCCATCTTCCAGCTAATCCAGGAATCAAGTTGCACATTTAGGGCTTGAGTTTCTGCTGGGAAATTGAAAGAGCTACACTGATTCAAACAGCTTTGGTTGTTCACATCATAAGGTCCTAGTGTTAAGATGAATGAAAATGCATTAGCACAGGCAGACAGTGCAGCAAGAGTGCGTGTTTGAGATTTCACCATCTAGAGTTTAGATGCTGCAACTATTGAGTTCACCAAACTAGGGTATAAAAATCCATTAGGTTTTTCACTGAAGTAGATGTAGCATTTCTGTTGACCTGTTTTACTCGTAGTTACACTATAAATAATTCCTAACTCACTGTGTATCCTCTGAAATACTCGATTCTGTGTTGTCACCTAAGCATCTTGCACAACATTATCTCTCAAACTCCAGGTTGCATCACAGGTACAGTCATTTCAGTGCAGTGTACATCTCCTTTCTTCAAGGGCAAATGCTTCTAGAGCTACAGTTGGAGACTTTGCTGTACAGTATTGAAATTTGTATAATGCTACTCAGTAACACAGCACTAGAACCTTTATTACTGATTTCCAGGTTCCTTCAGGACAGTGGAAGTCAATGACCTATATTACTTCTCTGTGCTGGGAAGTAGATTATAAAGTGAGTCTTGTTTTGCCGACTTTATCTATCAGCATACTTTGTATTTGTGAACTTTATGACATAGAGATTAGGCAACATCTGCACTTTAATTAGTGTTGTTTATCCTTAGATAACCTTCTAGATTGTTAATGGAGATAGGCCTACCCACTGATCTTTGTGGTTTCCTCGCAGACATCTCTAATCAATTTGTTGCCTCACTGTTTATCTCTGCTTTTTATAAAATGCTGAGCAGCAAGTTTTGATCAAAGCAGTAATACCTGTATCCAGACAGGTTGGAATCAATGACTGTAGTCTGAAAATTAGAATGATGTGTCTCATTAAACTTAAGGCAGGGCCCAGACAAGTTAGTACTTCTGCAGAACTGAGCACCCGTATCTCTGCATTTCATAAAGTCCCGTTCATCATACTGCCGTTATGTTTGTAGCATCATTTAAAACAAACAAAAAAAAAAATGTTACCTGGAATTTCTTAATTCTCTGTTGCTTACTATTCACGTTGTCTCTATTTTTAAGAACTCGGAAAGGTTTTATTACTTTTAAATTTTATTTGGTCAGATTAAAACATGACTTAGAGATGTCAGTTATTTCAGAAGCAAATATTTGTGCAGAAGTGAAAAAATACAAACAAAAATGAGACTGGAACTGAGAATCAGGGCAGTACAAGAGCAAGAATAGTTAGGATTTACACAAAAGAGAGAGGTAATCCATTTGACTAAAAATTACAGGTATTTGTGCATATAGATAAATGGCAGGCAGGTGAATGACGCTGATGAGGGAGTTTTCTTAGCAGACATTCGAAGTATATTGGAATATCGTAAATTGGCAGGATATTGTGGTGTCTGTAAGAAAATACAGTTCAAAGAATACTTGGTTTCCAGTAACCCAAAACTGAGAGTGAGCAATTTCTGCAGGAGCAAAGCTTAAGCCATGAAAAGCTAATAATCTTTTGCTGTCCCATACATCAGTGAAAGGACATTGAGCCTATGATTCTGGAAGCTGTAAAGTAAACTAAGTTCACAAAAGTACCCATAAAGCACACACCATTTAACCACTGATCATAGTAGACCAAGTTTAAAGACAAAACTTAGAGATACAATAAATGATGTAGTTCTTCCTGGAGTAGAAAAAAGAGAGATCACTCTGCATAGCCTGAAGTAACTTGCAATAGCTGATTTAAGAAATCATGATAGTCAAGACACACAGTCATAGTGGCCGCAACAATTAAGTCTGACATTTTTGGAAAAGGGATGGTTCCAAAATTTGACATAGTAGCAATAGGCTTTAGAAAAGAGAGGTGAAGAAGCAAGAAATAATCAAAAATTTAGCAGTCAAGAGGAATGATATGAAAAGGCTTAGACTTGAAGTGGTGGGTACTTAAATAGAGAGTTATAGCAGTGAAGTTTTTGTCACTTGGGTCATGCACCATTCTTGATGTCATGCTCTCTCCAGTCACTGAAATCCTGGCTGCTGTTTAGATCTATATCCTCTTCCTAGGTGCTAGATATAACAGGACAGTTTAAGAGTATTGGATTCTTAAACTCTCTGAAGGAATGGGAGATGTTCAAGGGACACAGCAGACTTTCTACCCTTTTTTTTGCTATGCTCCAGTGTATCATGATGGGTTCACAAAAGGTGCACATAGCCACACATAACAAGATAGGGATGTGAGATAATTGCAAGTAGACACTTTAATCATCTGAATATTAAAAGTGTACTCCATCTAGTCATGTAGGATCTCCCCATAGTGAGTACAGAACCAGCATGTGCTTTAGGAGAATAGTTCATCCTGCCCACCCTCAGTGCCCATGCTGGAGTACAATGAATTGCTCTCTGGAAATGCTCATTTTGACTAGAGGGAACCCAGGTGGACAAGCTTGAGAAGTGGGCCCATGGGAGTCTTGTGAGGTGTAACAAGACCAAGTGCTGGTGCTGCACCTACGTCAAGGCAACCTCCAGTATCCACTCAGGCTGGGGGATGCAGGGATGTGGAGCAGCCCTGTCCAGAAGGACCTGGAGGTGCTGGTGGATGAGAGGCTGGACATGACCTGGCCATGGGCACTCCCAGCCCAGAAAGCCAAAGGTGTCCTGGGCTGCACCAAAAGCAGCGTGGGCAGCAGGGCAGGGGAGGGGATTCTGCCCCTCTGCTCTGGTTTGGTGAGAGAGATCCCACCTGGAACACAGCACCCAGCTCTGGGGTGCCCAGCTCAGGAAGGACATGGAGCTGTTGGAGCGAGCCCAGAGCAGGGGCACTAAGATGGGTAGAAGGATGGAGCACATCTCCTGTGAGAGAAGGCTGAAAGACTGTGTTTGTTCAGCCTAGAACAAAGAAGGCTTTGGGATGACTTACTTGTGGTCTTCCGGTACCTGAAGGGAACCTGGAAGAATGAAAGAGAGGAACTTTTTACTAGTACTTGTAGTGACAGAACGAGAGGGAATGACTTCCAACTGAAAGAAGATAAGATTAGATACTAGGAAAGAATTCTTTACTGTGAGGGTGGGCAGGTCACTGAACAGGTTGCCCAGAAAAATGATGGGTGCCCCATCCATGGAAATGTTCAAGGGCAGACAGGATGGAGCTGAGCAACCTGCTCTAGTGAAGGGTACATGGTAGGAGCATTGGAAGTATATGATCTTTAAGATCCCTTCCATCCCAAACCATTCTCTGATTCTAATGTAGAGTGGCCACCCAACTGTTGCTTGCTCTGTCTCATTGAGATTAGTGCAGATCAGTAAAGTTTGAAGGTGAAAAGTACAAGTGCTAGTAGGGAGTTTGTACAGTAAATAACTGATCTCACAGAATCAAAAAGGAAATTATTTTGGGTGTGGGAGAACAAAAAGTTAGTACTGAAATCAGAGCGTACTTGGCCCACGAGAATTTAGATGGAAGATGAAATGAGTATTATCGGGGAAATTTTTTTTAACCAAAGTCTATTGTATGTGGATTGTTGGTAAGAGCTTGTACAAGCTCTTGTACAAGCTCAAGGCACTTTGTTTTTGTCACTTGGCAAAAATTATGCATTTCTGTAATAGGAGGGCGTGGGTGTGGGTTTCTGTGAAATTTACTGGCTTCAGACAGTCTGCTTCTAGCATGTATTTGGCATTTAAGTGCTAAAGGGCACTGATAGTAGCTGGGATGGATGGGCATTGCCTGCTTATCCTGTGCCAATTTTAAGCTCCAGCAGAAGCCATTTTGGTCAAAAATTGTTAATGTTTTACAAGAGGAAAAGTAACTGATGATGTGTGTTGGAGATGGCAGCTCATGCAGTCTATGAGTAGTTTAAGGCACCTTTCAAAGCTTGCTCTGTTGTGGTTTCTCTTTTGGTCATTACTCTTCAGTCTGCCATACTGATCTCAGACAGGATTTACCACTAAGTGGGTTTATTTTGTCATTATTGAAAAAATTTTGATGCTGCACATAGTTTCATTGCCTCAATTTAATTTTTGGCAAATTGCATGATTGTACAGTTGCAAATAGTTGGAAAACTCTGGTGTCTGACTTACATTCCAGTCTAAATTGTCCAAGACCTGAGTTTTTGCAAAGCAGGGGTGCTATACCTTTATCTCTTGGAATAATTTTGGATGAATTTCTATTTATCTATTATCTCAAAACATGTCAGCCCACATTGCTCAGTAATAGCTTTCAAAATTTAAATCAGTCAATCAATACTGCTAAAAGATTCTGCTCCATGATTTTTTATGTTGAGTGTCTGTTTTATAATTTGACATAAAAGGCTTGAGAACAGTTTCGTTTATTATGGAACTACTAAGACAATACAGTAGTAGTAAAGTAAATAATCTGCTGTATTAAGCTGTTTGGATATGCATATTACACATATGGATATATGTGGAAAAGGAAAACCATGAAAATGTTGAGATTTGACTGCATTCAACTTGAAAATTATTATTTTGTAACATGGAT
This sequence comes from Poecile atricapillus, assembly GCF_030490865.1. Lineage (NCBI taxonomy): Eukaryota > Metazoa > Chordata > Aves > Passeriformes > Paridae > Poecile > Poecile atricapillus. The sequence continues at coordinate 23,787,448 of NC_081250.1, read as the reverse complement.
TATGATTGTTAGACATATAGGTCTGCAATTAGTTCATTGACTGTGCTTTAAAAATATGAGAACAGTTTTCTTTTTTAAAGTTTAGAAAAAATGGAGACAGGATGAGGGCAAGTCAGGAAAAAAAAATCCGAAAAGCTAATGTTTTTTAAAAAGTTGCATGACACTGAAAATTGGAACATGGAACTGAAATACCATCTCACTCTAAATTATTATAAAATAGTACATTTTCTTAAATGTATTCTGGAAAGAGTAAATAAAAATTATAAATCCTAAAGTCAGTGGCAAAGATCCCAGGCATCTTTTGGCATCTCTTGGCTTAACCTCACCTGGGCAGAAGGCATCTAAAGAGGGAATGTCCGTGTTTAAAAGTAGCACAATTAGTTTTTTTAACAGATGGGTTTTTTTCCTGCTGTTGTTTGCAGTATAAATATATATATTTTTAAGGGCTTTAGAGAATATTTAGATGATGTGATTATGTATCTCCTTTAATATTGATGTTTTTTTAAGTTTTCAGACCTTGCAAAATTCAAGGTCACTTTAATCTTCTTTCTTTCAAGCACGAAATTGCCATCCCTTATCAGCATTAGTCATTTAGTTTGAGAACTCAGTCATCCTCAGAGCACATCCTTTATACAAAAATATTTCAATAACATTTGTCAGCTTTAAATTGAGGCTTTTTTTTAAAAGTCTGTTGAATTCTTGAAATAAAATCAAAATTTTCTGAATGGACATGGTTTATCATGGCTTTTCTAATATATTGATCACTGTTATTTTCACAAGCCTGACAAAGTTTTATTTTGCTTTGAAAGACCTACATCCATGTTGCTTTTCTGCCTTCTGTGGTGGAATTGTGTGAACTGTACTGCATTTAGATCTGTAGTCATGCACCATAAGTGCCTGCATACAGAGGCATCCATGGAAATGAAGACTACTGTGTCTACCTGGATTTAGCAAAAAATAAAGCTCTACTGTGCATGTTTCTTCCAGTGGACTTGAGATAGCTATTTATCAGTCAAATATTTTCATAATTGAGACACACATTCTTACATTAGAAGATCCAGATGCCAGTTGTGATGTTTGAAAACCAAGATATGCCTGCATGAAAAGTAGGTAAAAAAAATTACAGATATTTGTCTTTCTTCACAGAAAGTCACTTCAATTCTGCGATAACTCAGAAAGCAGCCGAATGGACCTTTACAAAATGTGAACTAAGTCACTTCTAAGTGGAGACAGCTGGGGTCTATTTAATATCCTGTGTAAAATGGTAGAGGTCAGCTTCCTGGAATAACTTAGGAGTTTTATTTCATGAATATCCTACTGCTTCAGGGACCTGGGGTGACGGTAAGGCTCTCAAACTAAAGTGCGCCATAAGGAAAAGCTCCAGAGCTGGAGCTTTCCTAGCTCTGCATTTGCTGTGGAAGAGTGGGAAACATCCTTTGTCCAGCAGAATCTACACATTCTCAGTGTAAATGTCTGTTGTGTGAGCGCTTATTAATGCAGGCAACTAGTCTCAATGTTTCCTTCCATTCCTACATTGTGACTTAAGCTTTAGGATACTAATTGAAGATCAATGAGAAGTCATCGAGAATTTTGAGACTGGACAACAAGTGATTCCTAAATGTACTGATTACCCTAAATGCATAGATTTGTCCTGGGATGATTTTGTAATTTGGGACATTTGTTTCTAAATCACTTAACTTATCTTGAGAGTTTTATGATTTTTTTTCTCTCCATGCAATTAATAGAGCCACATCTTTACCACCTAAGATCATACATTCCCTTAGTGTGTTCCTTAATGTATCTCTTAGATTTAATTAGTCCTCGAGTTTAGAATCTTATTTTATTTCCTGTCTCCTTCTATTCCGTTTTGTGTTGGACATGTCAGTGGAAAAAAAATTACCTTTGTAGGCCAGTATCACTGGTAACTGTTCACTCACACAGAAGTTCAGAAATTGTATGATACAGCAATTGATAAAATTGGTAGTTCAGTGACACTATAATTAAACACCTGTGGTGCAGTAAGCCTGAAGATTCACATTAAAAATTGTACTCTAATGATGTCAAATATGATTACATACTTTTCATATTTGTGACAATTTGTCATTTCCTTGACTGCTTTTTAAAGTTGAAGATAAACAGAAGCACTAAAGTAGAATTAAGAGGAGTAAGTGTTTCTGTTAAATGGGAAAAAGGTGAAGATGAGGGAAAAAAAAGTAGTGTGTCACTGGAATAGGCAGGCTGACCACAGAAAAGGCTTTTGTAGACTGTGATGGTTCTGTGGGGCCTGTATGGTGTATACCATTGCCTGTTTAGTCAACTCTACAAAGGCTCAATGCCATCAGCTGTGGTATTTTTGTGCTGTTTCTCCCAACAGAGGTAAATGGGGTGGTTGTGGAGTTTAGGGATGGAATATAGAAAATAATGAGGAGCAAATCCTTCAGCCCTCATTGTCTCATGACTCATTCTTGAAATGAAAATAATTACATTAATAAAACAATTCATATATGGCTTAGAAAGGGTTAGAACAATTTCTGTTTCACCCAACATTTATACCCTGAAGTGCAAAAGGTAGTTCCTGGGGTAGGGAATAGCGTAGGAGCAGGACGGACCTGAAGCGATAATTCTGGCAAATTAAGGCTCTTGCTGACGTCTCTATGATCTTAAGTAATCCGTGTCCACTGCTTTGCTTTGCAAGCAGATGGGAGCCAGCCCTGCCTCACTCCCAGGCAGATGCCTCCTGACTCCACTGATGCTGTGATCTGGCTGGCAGCCATGAAGCCACGCTAGCCCCCAGAGCCTCAGCCATGGGCTCCACTGTGCTCAGACCTCCCTCAGCTCTGCCTGGGCATCACAGCACACCCTGCTCTGCTGGCACTGCCTGGGTACATGGACCTTGTTTTCATTTGCCTGCATGCAAAGATGTTTTAGCGCTCCAGGAACCAGATCTTGTTTTGTGAGATTTATTACAGTTTGCTCATTTCTTGCAGAAATGTGGAAAATTATGTATGCAAAACAATCAAAATGCAGTTTTGCCATGAGTTTACATCTGATATAAATTTTGTAATTTACAAAATGCTGAATTTATATCAAAACTACCCATACATTAAAATATAAACCTTCATCTCATGCTGCTGAAAGACACCCCAAAAGAAACAGTTGCATTTGCCCTGTAGTAATAAAACAGTTGAATAAAATTTATTGCCAGTTCAAAATGCTACTAACACCTCATTTTCATTGCCGAACTCTTCAAATAATCTTTAATTTGTTTTCTTTTACATATGTGTGCAAGAGTTTAAAGGAAATACTTAAAGACTTGTATAGCCTGTAGAATTCTTCATCCCATGTGCATTAATCTTTAAATGGTTGGCTCACTGTGCCATGTAAACTGGCTAGAAAGGGAGGAAACATGTATCATACATCTGCCTTAAGAACTGGAGGATGACAGCACCTGAGAATCTTACAAAAATAGATATTTTTGGTTTACTTTACATGTGCTATGAATTAATGGGAATAAAAAAAAAAAAAAAGCTTGATAGAAGAAATGACAAGACAGTCAAGGAGCCTGCATGGCCACATGTGAATGGCCATGAATGGGAAGAGGACCATTATGATGTCCACCTCTTAAAACACTTGGAAGATGTAGTTCTGATGAAACATGTAAGGAATTTGCATGCTAATGGAAAAAATGACCCCTTTTTATGTATTGAGTGTTTAAGAGCAATTGCCTCCAGCTAAATTTATTAAGCCAGAAGAACCTTGTAAATTTCTGTTGAAGATTTATTAGTCCCATTTGTTTCTGTTCTTCAGAACATGAATATTAAACTTAATCCTGCAAGTTTGTCACAGGTGAAACTCCCTTTCAAATTAAAGGAAATTGTGGACTTGTGCCAAAGCCAGTTAAATGCATGTACTGACTTCATAATGTCTAGGTAAAGGCTCTTGTATGCTGAGCTGTTTAGGATTGATCCTGGTGTTTGAGGGTTGAGTGAATAGGGAAGAGGTGTTTTTAGTATCTTTTTTTTTTTTCTTTTGAGTTCTCTCTCATTTTGTTTTAACTTCTATGTGGAAGAAATATTTTAAAACAACTTCAGAAATGAACTGAACAGAATCTGTAATCCCACCAAGTAAAATTGATCAGTTACAATCTTTCAGGGAAAGTGTAATCTCGTCTAAATTCAGTTAAATTAAAGCATTTTGTCGAAGTTACTCATTTAGGCATCTTCCATAGCAAGCAGGGACAGACAGTACTCCCCAGAGTGATTCAGTCAACTTACTTCTTTCCCCTGGATAAATGAAGACCTACATGATCCATTCAAACTAAACACCAATCACTGAGCATCTGCATTACAGGAGTTGTATCTCTTCCATGGAAGCTGGGAGGAGAACATGTTGCTTCACAAGCTGTGCAAGGGTGTGGTATAGATGGATGGCTGTAGATCATCTGTCTGATGATGGGTAGCCAGAGACTGCGATGTTCAATGAAGTTGAGAGTTTCCTTGCAAGCCTTAAATCTGCCTTCTGCTGAATTTAGGTACTTTGTAGTCCCATAGTTTTGATACTTTGGTTTTGGAATAAATATCCTCTCACACTTTGCTTTTTCTTTTAAAGTTACCTGTTACTCTGCCACTCAGTTTTTCTTTTACAATTTAAAAAGAAGAGAGCAATGTTTATGTGTGTAGATCTGGCTTCCTCACAAAACCTGGCCAGATCCTGTTTGTTTTTCGTACACGTGTGAGAAATTGCCTTTGTCTTTCTGATTTTTGGAAATCAACTGAGTGTTGTTTACTTTTGGGCAGGTGGGATGTCATTTGTAGCATGTTGAGCAGCGGTGACAGGACACAGTACAGCGCCACTGGAAGGTTGCTTGAGTTCACTGTGCTCCCTTCCAGGTTTTGCTGAAGTGAATGAGGAATTCCCTTTGAAGTTCATGGTGCCACTGGCATCATGGCACACAGGAGTATTGCTGAGAATACATTTGGCATCAAAGCCTGATCAAAGTCACTCTCCTTACTGTTTGTATATAAAAAGCACTGTGAACTGCATTTGTGGTTTTATGTGATATTACCTCATGCAGGACAAATCTGTGGAAAGCAGCACGCAAAGTGTAAGACACCTTTTGGATTTTCACTTGACTTAATCTTGAACATGAAACTGCATTCACCACCTAACTGCTTGTGTTGAAAGTGGGAAGATACGTCTGATCCATTTTCAGGAAATTTTGAGCAGTTCTGGTGAATCCATAAACAGGTGTTTTCAGCAGATACAGACATTTTTTTAAAAGTTGTTTACATGCAGTTTAAATATCTGGTGTTAAATTGCTGTTTCCATTTTTAAGATAACAAGAACTATTCACATCTATTGCTGTTTTCTAGTTCTTCAGGTTAAGACTGGGAAAACAACAGTTAGCAGTTTGTTCATTTCAGAATTTAAGAACAAATACTGTGATGAATGCCTTAGTCATCATGACCATAGTTTTCAGAGATGAATACCCATATTCAGGAATACTTAAGGGTAACTAAAAAGTTAGGAAGGAGAGAATGTGGTACAGATAAGGATGCTTAACTGCAAAAGGGAACCATGTGTGTTAGGCCCTAAGTTGTAGAGTTCTTGCTGCAGGGCTAAAAACCAGATAGGGGTTGAAATGGTGGCTGGCTGAGTATAAAAAAGAGGGAAGATACCAGGCGGATAAGGCAGATGGAGCTTTAGGTTACGTGTGTACTTAAAAATCACCCAGGTGTTCTGCATGCTGCAAGTTAAGTGTAGCATAAGTTAATTGGTAATTCAGGAATGGTGGATCATGCAAGGTCAAGATCTATGACAGATTTATTCTGCATACTGGTATTCAAAAAGGTATTCTTCTGCTGACAGGTCTAAAAAAATTTCATGCAATACTACTCACAGCTTGTGTTGCCCTGTCAACTGACCATGCTGTCATAGCAATACACCGACTAGTAGAAGTATGCGCTCTATTTCCCAGTGATTGTTGGTTTCATTCTCTTACCAAGGATTTCCTTTTTATAATGTCATTTAGAGAGACAATAACTTTTTATTTAAGAAATCATATGTAATAATAACCCAAATATAAACAAATGGGCATAAGAGTGAACCACGCCTTGTTTTACTGTGGTTTACTGACTTGTCTGCTAATTGTTTTCTGTTTAATACATGGATATATAGCATGTTACATTAAAAGGTCTGTAGATTCCCTTTGTAATGGTATTCCCTGAATACATTAGAACAACATAATTCAAATAATTTAAAAGAATTTATTTTCATTTATTAACATCTCTTTTTACTAACATATATGCTGTTTATTTACTTTGTGCATGTTTAGTATTGTCAACTTTAGCCAGTTAGGCTTTTGTTTTTCTTAAGGCTTTTGTTTTCTTCTGTTTTGTGCTCTTTTGCTTTTGCAGTGGAATTCATGGTATTGTTAAACTGACAAAGTTTTCCCCTTCTAAAAGTCATCTCTTGATCCTTTTTTGAGAAAGACAAACTGTTTGGTCCCAACTCTACCTGTGAAGCATAGAAATGTATTTTCTTACAAGCCTTTAATGTGTCAGTGTCTCACAAATCATTACTGTTACCGCTGAAGATGAATAGATCACACGGACACAGGTCGAGGTGTGGTGAAAGAAGGAGCAGAGTTTATTTTTCCTCCCAGGATTTATAGGCTTCTGACCACGGCCAGGGATTGGATGGTCAGGATAACACTTTCCCACTGCACTGGCCATGAGAGATGTCCATCACAAGACGTGTAACAGAAAGAATGTACACATATCTATGTTTACAGTTACTGTCCTGGGAAAGTCTTTAGAAAACCATGGCAGCAAGCTCAGAAGCTGAGTTTTCAGGGCGACACATTACAACAATACTTGATGCCAGTAACAGAACAACAGCAAAGTATTTTGCCTCTATTGCTCTGTCTCCCCTCCTCTTCACCATCACCATCACATCTTTGGACTCCTTTCAAGTGCTGCCAGTACTGGTCCATGCTGGGAAGTAGTAGCAACATCATCAGCACTCAGGTGTATTTCCAGCCTTTAGCAAGGCCCCTTACCTTGCTTTTTCAATGTCTGACAGCTAGGCCCTTCAGAATTACTCTCAGTCAGGCTGCTGCTTTTCAGGTTGCTTGTATTCCTGAGGGCTTAGCCTATGCTGGCTGGTCAGTTAAGACTCAAACAGCACATGAGTTTGCAGTTCATTCACCATTGTCCAGAATAATTGTGGCTGTAGAGTAACCTGGAGGTCTTTCAGGAACAGCAGCCCCTGGATTGATAAGCATTAAAACAGAGGACCTCTTCTGTCACCTTCTACAGTAACTGCTCTGTTATTTTTAGGTTCTCCCATGAATCTATAAGAAGCAAGAGTTTGTACTCAAATTTGCATTGGAGTTACATACAACTTTTAAAAAGCTGAATTAAATATCTCAGGAACTGCTGTGATATTGCAAGCATTTAAAAAACTATATGAGATTGTACGGAGTATCAAACAGTACATTTGATATTTTGCAATGAATTTTTTTATGTGTAGTGAAGGGTTATTATTTCCTTTGTTATTTTTGATACGTTGGCATCACAATTACATCTTGTGTAGATAGATTATTATGAAGAATGAGTGGTAATTTGTTCCACTTATAAATACAATTTATAATTGTATAATTTTAATTTTATAATTTATAAAGTATAAATTTTGAAGATGAGTTGTTTTTACTTAAACCTAGAAGAGAGATGTTCATCTTAGATTTAGATCCTGTAGGTCTGGCACAAGCATGAATTCAAAATGCAAACAGAAATGTGGAGTCTGTAACATGTAGTTTGTGAGCTCCAGTAAAGACTGGATTTTGTTGTATCTCATCTTGTACCATGTACAGCTGCAAGTCCAGAATAACATATGGGCTCCTTTCATTTGAATTAAACAAAATCAACATTCAGGCTTAAGTTTTACTTACATGTTGAGCAAATTAGGGAATCTAAAAAGGAATACAGCTGTTCCCTGAGGAAGGTATTATAAAGAAAATCTAAAAAACTTAACAGAGATGCAAACACACTAACAATGAATGGGAGCATCTTTAATTTGTACTCTGAACTGGAAGCTTACGGAAGCTTGCTGGAAGCTCACAGCACTGTATAGCGGCAGTGTACATGACTTTGAAAGGCAGTGTACATTTGCTTGTTGAAGGATCACATGAGAGCACTATTCATAGGTCAGACAGCTATTGCTGATCCTAAACAATCTGTCAACGACTGTCTTCATAACAGGCCATGTTATTTTTCTGATTTGGGGGTGACTTGGCGTGTCCCTCGCCTGCCCGCGAACAGAGTGTTTGGTATGGCAGCACAGCACACAGGCGTGTGTTTAAGCACCACCCAGCTGGTATTTTCCCTCCGTAATGTCAAGGGCTCAGTGTGTGGCCAGTTTGGATAAAATCAGTTGCAGTGAGATTGTTCATGGACTGATGGGGAGTTAAGCATTTTAAACACTGGTGAACTGTAGGATAAGTCCCGGAGAGAAGTTCTGCAAGGCAGGATATAGTTTGAATTATGGAGTCTTATGAGATCCTTTTCTGGTCCTTTGTTAAATCTCCCTCTGTGAAGAAGGTGAAAGAGAAATGACGGTTTGAGGGCTTTGTTTTCTGCTATAAACAAAGGTGCAGAGAGCGTCTTGTCAAGGGTATTTTTCTTTGAAGTAAAACTCTTTTAACAACTGCATCTTTTAGTGGCTTGGGTGGCATATTGAGAAAACGTACTCGGCCTTTTCATCTTTTGGGCACAAATCCTGGTTTCTGTTGAAAATGCAAACTAGTTTTGGTGGTTTCATCGGAGCAGACCTTTGTCTGCATCACAGAACCATTCAGTCTGGCACCAGAGCTCGTCATTGCTTGAGTGGGGCCCAGCGCAGGAGAGCAGGGGTGTTGCAGGTCAGGGCTGCAGTCGGGACTGAGCGTTGAACGCTTGCCCAGTCAGCCCACTCTATCGGACTTTAGCCAGTGCTTTTTACTTCGCTTTCAAGAGCATCTATTTCTCTCTGTCACTTTCTCTGTCTCTCTTCCTCACGCACACTTAAAGAACAAAAACTTCTTTTATACAGTGAAGCATTTTAAATAATTTTTCCAAGTCAGAAAGGGAGAGACACTGGAAAAAATTACAGCACAAAGCTCAGCTTGCAGATGAACGATTGCCTTGTCATCCTAATGTCCCCCTTCCTTCCCTTAAACCTCACTGGTGAGTGGGCTGTAAGCAACAATATTGGCTGGCCTCTGCTGGAATAGGTCTCCAGAACAGGGCTTTCTGCTGCCTTTCTTTCATTGTACAGTTCCTTCTCTGTGGTAGCTCTTTCTGCTCTGTGCATAGTAGATAATGAGCGAGTGGCTTCAGAGTTGAAAATATCTGTCTACAGAACATCTACCTGTCCCAGATAAATTAGTTAATTTTACCTGATGTAAAGTTCAGCCTTTACTGCTGTTTGCCTGAAAGAGATTTCTCATGGAGACAAAAGGTGATCCTGCTACTCTTTCCTGGAAGGGTAGCAAAGCAGGAGAAATGTTCACAAACTCCCCAGAAGCCAGCAGAAAGTAGAGAGTAGAGATTTAAGACATAAAGTTGCTGTGAATGCTATAGACATACCCAAGCCTATTTTATTTAATCGAGTTTGGCTCTGGGCATCTGACTGTTGCTGGATGGAGCTGACTGCGGGCTCGCTGACTGTGCTGCAGGCAGTGCTGTGCCCTCACGCTCTCTGTTTCCAGTACCAAGGTGGTTCTGTTGGGTTCAGTCAAAGTCTGTGTTACGTCGCTGTGTTAGTCTATTGTTAGACTGTTGTTAGTCTGCTCTGGAGGCATTCCTTAAGCACTGATACACATTGGGGCAGATGCAGCTGGAGTTACAAGTACACTATGGTATTGAAGACCCTACATGCCTCTGGAAATGGAACTTAGGTTCTACAAATGTTGTCCCAGGAAAAATGCCATTTAAATACTTTGAATTTAGTGGCCTGTGCGCTTTTTTTTCCATCTAAAAGTGTTTTGCTAAAGCTCCTTTGAGCAAGAAAATTCTACATCTGAAATACCAGCTTTCAGAGGCATGGAGAAGTGGGTGATTGCTGATTAAAATGAGACAAAGCAGTATGTCCTGAACAGAGGGAAAGAGCTCTGTCATATGTTTCAGAGAGGGAAGCTGTATTTCCTGTTTTGCTACGTGGGATTTGGTTCTCCTAATGCACATGTTCCACTCCAGTTGCCCAGCTATTGTCTTTCTTCATCTGAAAGATGACCCCTTTGTTCCAATACATTGGGTATTTGTGATTCCAAGTAGAGACTGGTTTCTGTCAGCAGGCTTTTTTTGCATCAAAATCAAGAGAGGAAAATGTGGCTAATATTAAAAGTAGGGGTAAAACTGTTTTTTTCAAGGAGTACCTAGTTTATAAAGTTGGGGTGAACAAAGAGCTTGCTGCTGAGTGACTTCCCAAGAGCACAAGAGTCTAAGGCTGCTGCTGAAATTTGGACTAAAAGGATGATTGACTGTCATTCTTCAGTACTTCTGGGTATGAGAGACAGAAATCTTTTGTGCTTATGAACTTCCAGGATGAACCTGAGCCAAAGGCAGTAAAAGCAGAAGTTGTTCAGGTCCTCCTCCCCTTATAAACCTCAGTCATTGTGGGGTTTACATAAATGCTGTCAATACACAAGTTCTGTACCGGTTTTCTGTCATGCAGATAAATACCTTTCAGAGTTATGCTGAGGCCACCAAACTCTTTTCATCTATATTTTTTCTCACACTTGTGAAATCTTAAAACTGTAGAGTATTATGCCACTATTTACCTAACCACTGTCTTTTAAAGCATTTCTCCTACACGTAAATCAAAGGCTCCAATTCTCTTCCTCTGTTATGCATAAGCTAGGAAGTAACTCTTTTGAGGAAGACACTGTTCCAACAAAAATTCAAGTAAATCCATGTTATTAGAAGTCTTTAAGAGGTGAGGATTACTCTTGTTCAGTGCTGTTGGTGACTGTACAGGGATACACGTGTTCATGTTGGATTAGTTCTACTGCTGTTAAATAACAGTAAGCCCCTGGACGCAGCAAGTATCTAATTCTTGGTCTTCCTTTTGACTGTGATCCAGTTAATTTTCCATATGTACCTACTCATCTGTTTGACAATAGCCAAAAGAAATTGTGTCCTACAGTTTTTTCAGGTCTTACAGTCAGATCTGTCTTTCGGTACTTCTTGCAGGTGGCTTGGGCTGATGGACTTGATCTCCATTGCTGTTATCTCAGTTTGCTCAGGAAAAAAAATTTATGCTACTTGAAAGTGGGAAACTTCATAGCAATTGTCAGAGCATCTCAAAAGCAAATCTGGTAACATTTAGGGACTTTCTGGGATCGGTTACAGTCTTCCATTCAGTAGATGCAATCGTTTTCAAAGTAATAACTGTCTTTCCTTTAAAAGCATTAGGTATTCATATTGTAAAATGAAGGTTTGCATTTGTCAGATTTTGTGTTGTAAGAAGCTGTGGAGACTTTAAGGTGCGTCATCTGGTTTTCTGCATGCAAAAAATACCAAAGTATTTTTGTAGGAAGGCGGGTATTCTGCTGGATTATAGGAAGATCCACATAATTAAACTAAACACATAAAATAAAACAGAGACAGCTATTTGTAGCTGATAAGCTTCTGCTTTAGTACAATTAACTTGAAAAAATGTCTGCATTAAATCCCATGTTCTCTGTTAGTGTCTCTTCAGCAGCGTTCCAGTTCAGATCGACATGTTGGGCGGTGTATGACTCCCAGCCAAACATCTTGCTAAATACTTGCAGGATTTCCCATAGCGGATCTTACTTTAATCAAATAATTCAAACGTTTCTTTTGTAAGTACAATAGAAGGGCAGGGCTTGTGTTTACAAAGTATTCAGTATGGAAATCCTGTATTAATTGAGGTACATTTACTTCACTTAGGATAAGTGTCCACATAGTAACTCTTTAAATAAAAGCCCTTTTGCTGTTGCCTAGTCCAGAGAGGCAACCACATGCAATGTTAACCCATCACATACAGAAAATCATGAGGAAATGACTTCAGAGATGTTCAATGTAGGCAGCAGAGATGCTGCTAATTAACAAGGACAATTTTATGGGTGATATTCTCACAGTGAATGTAAAAGAGTATAATTTATAAAAAGTAGTTTTATCCCTGTGGAAACTACTAAATAAAGAGGCTGCGTCTTTCTCCATCTATTTCAAGAATGATTAGCAGGAGCAATGCCAGACGGTTTTTTTTTGTACTATCATGGACTCATATAACCTATGATTTAAATTATTATCTTTCTAAGGTAGCAGCTTTATTTTCTGTGAGTAAACACAATGTGCTTCTACCCAGACCAGTGCAGAATCTGGAGCTTTTATGATTAACAGTAAATAGAGTTTCTAACATAAGGAGTATATAAAAAGGAAAGATAATATTATTACTCGGTGATAATATTATTACTCAGTAAAAGGTAACCAGAATTGTGCTTCTCTGAGTTCCTTATTTTGCTGTGCCAGAAAATGCCAGAATCAAAATAACCCACATACAGAAGAATTAACAGAGAGTCAACATTTTCCTCCACAGTGAGTTGGAAATTACATGCTGCTTCTAAGTTTAATACAGTGAAATAATTTTCCTTTTTGCTTGAATAATAACTCTGCTGTAGTTGAAAATATATTTTTGCCAGTGTATTAAATACCTAGAAAAAGGGGTGTTCTAGAACATTTTAGGTGAATGTAGGTCAACACAAAGGAATCATACAGCTGGAAATATTTTCCAGTGTTTATGTTCAGATGTTGAGACCTGTCTGGCTCCTCTCTATTTGCATATGTTGGGGTTATAGGCAGTCCAGCTACATTCCACGTTGATATATATAGATATATTGCAGATTATTAACCTCCAGCCAAATGCCAGAAGATTCCACTTTTCAGGAAGATTTGTGACTTTTCACAAAGCTTATTTACTGTGTACAGGACGTGTACACCCCGTTGAGAGAATCTTAGAGAACGGTTTTTGTCATTATGAGAAACCTGCCAACAAATTTTCTCTTACAGTCACTGTGTTACCATAATAATTAATGTTTGTTTGTTCAGATGATGATTACAGATTAAGTACAGATTAGTCTTCAAGAAGAGGTAGGGTGACAGTCTTTCTTTAACTTTGGTTCCTAATTTATTACTCACTGAAAAGCTTCCTTAACCTAAAATTAGTGTGCATGTATACATTTTCAAAATATGGTGGCTAATAAACAATTTTTTAATACCAGACCAAAGATTATTTAGGAAATGCTGTCAAATGAGAGCACAGCCTTTACCATATGGTAAATGTGAAGTGAAAAATACTTCTCTCTTAAATCTGAATTACGTTCTATTCAGGTGGTTATGCCAATTCTAGTGTTTCCCTCTCTTGTGAAATACATTGAGATTTAAGGTAAGAAGTAAAATCTCAGTGCAAGACCTCATGTACATGTTGTCCTTGTCTGTTTGTCAGATCTCATCTGGGAAAAGCAGGGACCCTCAAAAATTTGTGTGTGATCAGTCATCTTCAGATCCTGCATATAAAGCCTTTAGTCCTTGAACAAACAGCAAAAATATTACTTGAAAACATTACCAGAAATCCTGTACTTCTTAATTCTAATAAAGTAATTCTAAGGAAGAGGATAAAAGTTAAAAGTAATACAACAGCATCACTGATACGATGTTGGAAAAAATAAGCCATAGTATCAACACTAGTTTGGTCTGTTACCAATGCGAGATTCTTCACTTTAACTGTCTAGACCTTTTTCTCAGTAACTCCATTAATTTTTTTAATCTACTGTACCTAGTAAAAGTAGTGATTCATTTTTCTGCCTTGCCTCAGAGAGAAATGTGATCTGATCTTGGAATATAAAATTAAATGAATAAGCACATGAGTAAGGCAGGGAAGAAATGTCCTTCCAATTTAGATGGATTCCTGTTAGGATTTTGTAGAAGTGGAACTTGAGGAAGGGTAGTGAAAATCACTGATATGGGCACATGTTTTTGGAAAAGGTAAAACAGTGGTTAAAGCTCACATGGTAGATGAAGCAGAGAGGATGAGAGAAATGCTACCTAAAAAGAGAAAACAATAGAAAATAGAGTAATCAGATAGGAATGTGGTATTATGAAGAGCTTTGTAAATTAGTTTGATGTTGTGCAACAAGGTGAAATGATAAAGAAGTTCCAGTAAAAGAGTGACCAAAAGTGATGAAAGAAGTTAGTGACATCTTGTGCACAAAGCTTTTTTCCAAACTCTGAAGGTATTTCTTGCATCCAGGAATCTGCAAGAGGAATCAGCGAAAAAATTCTGTTTCTGTTGAAGGAGAGCTAATTATAAAGCTGTGTAATGGTATACATGCGAATTATGTGGAAAGAAACTGAAGGTGCATGCAAACATTTTTTTTCAAGAATATTTCCTGCTTTTTTTTTTTTTTGTAGTGACTATAAGTACTAGAGCCTGGAATGTGGATAAATACAATGTAATTTTCTGTAATAACTCAGATTTCTGTGTCAAAAAAATAAACTCTTTTCATGTAATTATTTTACATTCAACAGCTGATGAATTCTTAATAATTAATCTTATTCCAGAATGCACAAGTGAAAGACTGAGATGGTAACTTTGACACATCAGCTGTTACCTGATGCATCAAGAGCTCAAAGTCTACCTTTGGGAGGCTCTTTTCCATTCTATGTACTGTAAGAAATTTAAATAGACATGCTTGAGATGCAAGGTATGTCTGTACTGGTTCCTGTATACTTACCTCTTCTGTTCCTTTCCTCTTCTCAGATTGTTTGATGTGTGCACCGTGTCACGAACAGACAGAGAGACCAAGTTAACATTAGTGTTTGAACATGTGGATCAAGACTTGACTACTTACTTGGATAAAGTTCCAGAGCCTGGAGTGCCTACTGAAACTATAAAGGTATTTAAGAAGAAAGATATTAGGGAATAATATTTCAGAGATAAATTGTGATCCCATAGGATTTTGTTGCATCAAAATTGAGTAGTGCCCAGCTTGGGACATGAGCTGCAGCACAAAGTAACAGATGTAATCTCTTTGTGAAAATGCTGCTCTTGGGGTTTTATTCCTCTTTCAGAGTTCTAAATTTACTGAATCTACTGAACTTCTACCAAATGGAGCATTCAAGCACAGGAAGGACAGGGACCTGTTGGAGCAAGTCCCCAGAGCAGGGTCACCAAGTTGATTAGAGGGGTGGAGCACTTACCTTATGAGGAAAGGCTCAGAGAATTGGGATTTTTCAGCCTGGAAAAGAGAAGGCTTAGAGGTGACCTAATTGCAGCCTTCCAGTACCTGGAGGGAGCCTACAGGGAGCATGGAGAGCCACTATTTACAGGAGCATGTAGTAACAGGGAAAAGGGGAGTGGTTGAAAACTGAAAGAGTATGTTTAGATTAGAAATTAAGGAAGAATTCTTTTCTGTGAGGGTGGTGAGGCACTGGAACAGGTTGCCCAGAGAAGTCATGGCTGCCCTACCCCTGGAAGTGTTCAAGGACAGGTTGGATGGAGCTCTGAGCTACCTGGTCTAGTGAAAGGTGTCCCTGTGCATGGCAGCAGAATTTTTAAGGTGTTTTCCAGCACCAGTAATGCCATTCTGTGATTCCATGATTCTGTGGAATCATTAAGAATGACCTCGCTCACAGCTGCAGGCCGATGATTCTGTTATTGTTTAGGCAGAGACTACTTGAACCTTCCCTTAAAGGTGAAGTGCTGGATATTGTTAGAATGGATAAAATAAATCCTGTGTTCCTTATCCCTTTTCCTTTGCTTTTTATTTTCCCAAGAGACTACTTCTGTTTTATATCCTACTTGCCAGAAGAGTTTGTGTACATTCTGAGAGAAAGAAATGTTCATTGTGGACCTGTGGTGTGCTCTGCAGAGGGTAGGCTGAAGGGTGGGGAGGTTGTGACCAGTTGTTATAGAAGCTGGGAAAGCTCTCAGTAACTGTTAGGACAATAATGAAGTTGTACTGTCATGTTTTCTCATATTCTGCATCTGTAAGGGAAGACCCCTACCTAGGATAGGATGTGCTTGCATTATTGCTAATAAAATGCATATACCATGTCCTCTGCTTTTCTAGGAATTTCACAACAAAATGCCACATTGAGAATCATAGGTTGAAGTGTTTGACAAAAAATGTATACCTGGGAAGAGAAGCAGAGGGATTAATGTTGCTACATTTTGACTGTGTCTGTTTAACATTTCTTTTGATTTTTTCATTTTCGTGAGGAGAAATAATTTATGCTTTCAGAGATGCATTATCTTTCACTTTTTTAGGTACTTTCTGGAAGTATGTTGTATCATCTTAGTCTGACAAAAGTCCCCAGGGAGGAGAAGAAAACATGAAAACTATTGAAAATATAGTTGTTTCAATAACTTTTTCAACAGCTTCAGACTTAGGAGGTGTTTGATCTTTCAGTATAAAATTAGAACTAAAGCTGATAAAAGATCTATTCACTGGTGTCAAAGCCACACATGTATAATATCAGTCAAGTCACATATGTATAATATCAGTCAGTTCCAGCAACCATGTTTTTAACCAACCGTAGAGGATAAAATAAAATTTTTGAAAAATGGGTACAGCTTTGATTCAGTCAGAAGAAGACTGGAATGTACATATTATATTGCAGGACTGATTTATTATAATGTTATTAAGGTTCTGTTTTCCTCCTAGGACTTTGAAGCTACTTACATGAGCTGTATTTTAACTAACATTTTGAAAATAAGATGCAAGGTGACTGGCATATTATCTAACTAAATATATTGAAATTGATGGGAACTGAAAGACCAAGCCTGTGAAATCTCAGTTTGAAGGCTCTTTTGATCTGTGTTTCATTTAAAGGAAATACAAGACATGAGCACTGTATGAAAGTATTTGTGATTTCCAATTTTTTTTTCTGAAATTTCACTATAAGGCTCTCAAATATATGTTTGAATATACATTTCATAGAGATTATATCCTGATGAAGGAAATCATTGTGCTTACCTTCAAGAAGCACTATTCTGCATGGTTTACTAGTTAACCCAGTCACTATATCTGATAATTTGGCATACAAAGTAGAAAAGCCACACAGGAACAGGGAAGAGAATTTTGGTCTTTTATGTACAGTGCAAGTTCCACTGCAGCTGGTGAAATTAGTGGCTGTAAAATGCAGCTTGTGGTACATAATCTCTTTTTAAATGGGTGAGGAAAAATGTAAAATTGCTGTTTACTTGGTCATCACTGTTGATTTCAGCATTTTCACAGTAGCTGATTTTTTTTTTCTTGAATCCTGTTTGGCACAGGAAAAGAGAGAGATTCAGTTAACTTAACTGAAGTTAACCCTATTGCTTTGTGTTTATGTCAAAGCACCCAGTTTATCGAGGTACCTTTGCTGATAGACAGGGATGATAACATGAGGAAGGGTCTCAAGGCTTATTTTTAGTGTATTTCAATACCTTTGTAATTATACAATCTTTATGGATATTCATGATAGAAATTGAAGCAAAACATACTACTCCTGGCTGCAGGGAAATACTATGAATTTGTAGCAGCTGAGCATTTAACCCAGAGCACATACATCGTTAAATGACTAATCTGACTTTTTATAGTTTGGCTTTTGAGGTTAATATGGATTTGTACTTCATTTATTTTCCAGAATTGCAGACAATTTGTGTAGAGTATTTCCCCTCACCGCCAGCACAGTACAAAACAACTGCCAGTATTGTAAGACCATCTGTTAAAGTTCTGCGTGTGTCAGCAGCACAGAAATGCCAAATGAGCCAAGCTCTTGATAGCTTGAAGTTGAAGGATCTAATGTACCTCTGTGGCACCGTGGTGTAAAATCAACAGTTGTTAGTGGACCTTGAATGACATAAAATTATTGTGAGAGAAGTGTCAGCCCCAAAAGATCTTTTCTGTTTGAATTGACTACCATCATTACATAACACATAGGGAAGGGAGGCTCAGCTTTTGCTGGTTTGGGGCTTGCTGGGGTTTTTGGTTACCAGCTGTCAAGAAATAAGTGACACTGGTACCATTTTAAAAACTTCCTTTATGTTTTGCAGGCAATCATCAGACTGTAGCAGTTCAAAGAAATAAGCCATATTGATTATTTAAACGCAACTAGATCTTTCGTCTTAACGCTGCTCAGCAATGCCTTTCTAATGCCTAAGGTCCTGCTGTAGGTGTCACATCAGAGGGTGTTTTAGGAAGACACAGACAAGTGTCTGTAACATGATAGAGGAGAGGTAGCTTTCCTATGACACACTGCATGGTATTGGGAATGCACACCTAAGAGATAGAGCAGACATGCTCATTCCCCTTTCTGTGCCCAGGAGTGTGGATGCTCACATCCATTTCTGTGGCTCTGGCTTCTGAGTTCTAGGTTATTCTGGACAGAGGAAATCTTTTCTGCTGAAGCCCTTCCATTATTATTTAATGGAGTCTCCTTTGAACTAGAGGGATGGTGAACACTACTTCAAATAGCTGTGGACATAGTGTTCACTTTTGAAAGAGAACTATATTCAGCCTTTAATCTACTTAATAAGCCTTTGGAACTGCTGGACTGTAATCACGCTCACACTTGCTGGCTTCCTTTGTCAGACCTGATTAATATATGTTCCATATGGCATGAATCAGAATCAGCAATGACAACATCTTCCTTCTTTCCTCTCTACCCATCATCTCCTCCCTTCTTTTCTTCCTGGGATACTCTTTAGGGCAGTTTATGTGGAAATGGAAGGTATGAGTTCAGTTTCCTTTGGACACAGCTGTTAGTCATGCACAGGTCTTTGGTAAAGTTAATGGTCTTAGCAGTCGAGACTCGGAGAGACTTGGCTTATTAGGAACTTTTGTTAGTTGACATAAGGGTAGTGGAAGTAGGAATGACATGTCTGTCACAGAAAGATGATTTTCTTTTAAATAGTTAACAGACCACTAAAGCATTTTGATGTCTTAGCCTTTGGGACTGAAGCATGTTTAAGCTGCGTGGTCACATTTTGTTCTGATGTTTGTGAGACTGGCATGGTTTTTTTGTTCCTAAGTAATTTTTATATGAATATGGTTGTTGTAACGCTAATTACATTTTTCATATGGAAATCATACATATGCTACCAAGATGGTGTTTATTGATGTAAAACGCTGCAACGTATTTAATAGTACTTAGCTTTAAATTAATCTATGCATGTGATGGTTTAGTGTATAAAGCTGTACATTAAGTGGTTACAGAACAGTTCTTTGGAGTTCCTTCATCTTATCATATATGTTCCTTCATCTTTGGAGTCATCTTGTGCTGCCAGGCCAAAGAGACTGTAAAAATGAGAGGGGACAACAAACTCTTACTGAGGTTCTTTAATTTTAGTAATGAATAAAGTTAACTTTGTGGTGAGGTAATGTCATTTTAAGTAGGCTTCTTGCAGTAGTTTTCTTACAGAAATTTAGAGTTTAGGCTACATGTGCTAGGTGGGCTGTGCATGTTTCAATCTGACAGTCAGCACAGGAGGGAACAGAAGAAAGGTTTCCATTATAGCAGGTGCATATGTTATCTATCATGGAATGTTGCAAAAGCTGGGAATGTCCTTCTACCCAGGTCTATGATTCATGAATCTTCATGGTATTCCCTCCAGCCTTGAACAGGGCAGCCAAATCACAGAGTGAGCAGGGTTCAATGTATATGCTTTTCTCTGTTGTGTCCTGGTTCCTCACCCAAGTGAATGGCTTACGTGGATAGTTTTTGGTTATTTACATCTTTGCAGAGAAAGCCAATATACCCATCTGATTCAGGTATACAGGTTTTGGTATTTAGATGCCTGAAATTTAGAAAGTACAGCAGTGATCCTAATTCCCTTTTGTGGGCTTATCAGATAGTAGCCCATAAATTGAATTTTTAAATATTAGCCTCAGTCATGGAATACATGTTCTTCTTGCATCCCTTTGCATGTCCTTAGCTTATATTACCTGCTATTAAACCAGGCAGACTCGTCACATCTTTGCAAGACACTTAGAAAATTTATATGAAGATGCTGTTTCTCAGAAAACAGACCAGTGTTCATGTTGTGAGGTAACTCAGCCGTGAGCCAGCTGATCACATCTGAGATGTGAAGCAGATGTCACACAATCATGCAGTTCTGCAAATAAAACAAGATATTCCTGGAAAACAGATTTACCAGTACCAGAGTCTTCAGAGTGTGGCTGCATTTAACAACATCAAAGTTAAAAGTCACCAAAAAAAGAACCTGCTCAAATTAATAAGTAAGATACTAACAGAAGAGCTGTTGTTATCATTTTCCTGTCAGTACTTTTATGGTAAAGAAAGAAGCAAAACTTAATGAGGAATTTGAAGTGTACAAATAACGGATCAGATCCCTAACTGATAGTAACAAGTATAAATCCATTAGCTTCAGTGAAATGGTGCCCATTTGTAGCTGCTAAGGATTTTATTTTTGTGCGGTATTTTGCAACAAATTTTGTTCTCAATCTGTATTATAAATTAGAGTTGCCAGTAAAAATAAATGAAAAACAAAAGGGCT
This sequence comes from Poecile atricapillus, assembly GCF_030490865.1. Lineage (NCBI taxonomy): Eukaryota > Metazoa > Chordata > Aves > Passeriformes > Paridae > Poecile > Poecile atricapillus. Next base: position 23,766,886 of record NC_081250.1, on the reverse strand, counting down.
GAACTGATATATCACTTTGGGATAAATCTTTCTTTTTTCGTTCTCTGTTATCCTGCTATTGCGGGGTTGGGCTTCTATGTGAAAGGGTAGCAGGAGAGAGAGTAGGTGTCCTGCACAAGCTCTGAAGGAACTAAGCATTAAAAAATGGATATTCTCCAGAGTGGTTGTTCCCTCTGTTGTAGGTGGTGTAATTTCATTGCCATACTGTGGAGGCATGTGGAGGCACAGCCACATCTCCTCTGGCTGGTAGCAGGTGGCAATGTACAAGCTGACCAAGGGGTTTAGAGGAGTCATGATTCTGTGAATAACGGGACTGCAGCTCACAGGATGTGAGGCAGTATAGTCTGGTATCTACACAGTTACTTCTTTAGCTTCAACCTTTTTACTATTACTGTATAGCCACTGATTTTAATTATGGTGGCGTTAAATATCTTCTAATTCCTACCATTTCCAAATACCAGTGCAAACTTTTTCACTCTGATGATAATGTATAGTTGTTTTTTACAGCGCTGTAGCCTAGAACTGCTCAGACCTCCATTGCTTGCAAACTGAGAGCTCATAAAAATGTGAGGCACTCCAATAATTTTAAATCACTCTGTCCTGACTAGAGTGATTTAAAATCATTGGAGCGCTTCACATTTTTTCAGTTGTTCCAGTTTGGAAAGCAGTCAAGCAACACTGGAGCATAATGCATGAAAGCAACCTGCCTGAAATAATAATTTTAGTCTTTAAAAACAATGACACTGAATTAGAAATGTCACTGTGAAATGATGTCTATCAAGGGTTCTGTAAATAGACATCTCAACCTACTTCTCTTTTGTAGTCCCTACTCTCAAGGCAGCATTGCAGTCCAGTGGGGCCCTAAGGGACACATCCTTTTTGAAGTCAGAAGGAAGCTATTGTTTTCAGTAGATGGAGGGCCAGAAATCATCTTTATTCAGAAAGTCAGAGGAAATTAAGAAGCTGAAGAGATTCTGAATTGTGGGCAGGGAAAGAGATCAAGCCTTGGTAAGAACGGATTTATGATCAAGTCATTGCAAAATCACAGTATTACAAACACTGGAAGTGAAATGTGGCTATCAGCTCATTGCAGTTCTGTTAGTTCAGCAGAGCTGGACATGGATGTGATGCATAAAAATGTTTATGGGTCCTACTGCTCTCAATTCCCTTGAGATGCTCTCAGATTATTAATCACACTGGTTTTTTTTTTCTACTGATCAGTGTGGTACCCATTGCTATGTGAAATGCTTTGATGACACTGAGAGAAAGGGAGGATGTGGTGGGAATAATTGTCCATCAGGTACAGGGGCTGAGCTGCCAGGCAGCAGGTCAGAGACAGTGCCACCCTATTCTGCACCCAGCCAGTGATAGTTCCTCCAAGTGAGGAGTATTTTTGAGATGCTTTCCTTTGTCTCGTGGTGGTGGTGCACAGGCACAGCTTGCTCTGCAAGCACATCCTGCCTCAGTGATCAGCAGAAGTGTCACTCATGTTTCCAGAGTGTTTCTTTGCGTCAACATGATATGCCACATTTAAAGCAATTAAGAGAAAGCCGTTGCAGCTGACAGTGCACGTAAAGCAGTCGCAGAAAAATAGACTGAAATGTTTGGATTTAACCATATTCTAAATTTGCTTACAAGCCATATGCTGCTTTTGACAAGTAATTTGAAAGCTGGACTGCAGCAGATGTGAAGTAAAGAGAAGACGTTCAAAGAGCCATTCCTCACTTTTGCAGGGGCAGGTAGGAATCACTTTCCTAATAGTAGTTTCTGCACTGGAAGGAAATCAGTCCCCTATGCAGTACACCCACAAAGTTGTACTTCATCCCAAAGCAAGCACACAGAGATAGGGAAGGGTAGACAGTAGCACAAATTGTGACAAGGTAGATATTTGAGAAGATTGGGCGACATATTTTTTCTTTCTGAGCTCAGGATTCTAAGGGTCGAACTGAGCTGATCTGGGACAAGAAGCATTGTAGCAAAATACATTTACCATCTCAGTCAACCCAAGTTACTGCAGTTCAGATTCTCTAAACTAGAAGATTTATGAAGTGTCTATATTTACTCACAGCAATTATAGAGCCATAGTGTAAAACAATTCAAAAGTTGGCCACAGATAACTCATAGCTAATAAAAGATAACAGTGATCAAGTAAGTTATTTTTCCATAAAACTGTTTTCTCTATTCCACCCCAAGAGAAATTTAATACTTTTGGGCTAGCTGTATGCACTGGTTTTATGCCAGTGAATAGGCAGGTTATTGTATCCCACAGTAAAAATTAATTTGAAGTGTGTTACTTTAGTGGCATACTGATTTAATCAAGATATGTTTTGTTTGTTTCTTTTCCTCCATAGCAGATGTATTTAACTTATGCCAGAAAACAAAGTTCCATACAAATGGGCAGAGATGGAGTTTTTTTGTATTACATGTTTTTATATGTGGAACATAAAGTCAGCTTAAAGAATCTTCTATAATTTATGAATACATAGGCATCTAAACACATCCAAAAATGTATATTGTAAGGTTCTCTAACATATTTGCAGAAAAAAAATATTGCTATTTGAGTGAGAGAAAAGGAAACTATGATCATCACTTTACTGTCTCCAGAGTTCACTTTCTCAAAATAGGTGTGGCCCAGAGAAGGCCAGAACTGGCAGCACAGATGCTTAAAGAGTACACAGATACATGAGGGGTAGCAGCAGTTCTGCTGTGCCTAGAGAGTGCTTGGGTGTGTATTGCCTTTACATGTATACACATGAAAGCACACCACACACACATGTGCACACACGTACGTGTGTGTGTGTATGTGTGTGTGTGTGAATATATATGTGTCTATATATCTATGTGTGTGTATATACAGACACATACGTGCTGATTCCCAGAGTCCATCCAATAGCTCATCACCCAACACAGCTGAGCTGTTGCATTCATAGGGAAGGAATAAAAGGAGACCCAGCTGAAGCCATGCCTCTCCCTCCTATTCAGTGTGTCAGATGAGAGACACATGGAGAGCCCCCATCCCACCCACCCCTGTGGATACCAGAGCAGACACGGTTCCACCCTGCTTCCTGTCCTCGGGCTATCAGGCATGAAACTGCAGAGAAGCACCAGCCAGGGGCATCAGCCAGCTACACTCAGCTGCTAGAGCAACCAAAGCCAAAACCTCTTGACACTCAGAGCTGCTTTCAATGATTTCAACTCCGTGTTCTCTGCCTGTGCAATTCCTAATTTTTGATCCCTTTTCTCTTTCACTTTAATTTTTTCACCTCACTTTCCCTTCATATTTGCACAGTAAAGTACTCTTCTGTTCTTTGCCTTCTTCCAGAACTTATCTCTCCATCACTTTTCTTGCTGTTTTGCCTGCATCCTCCAGACTCTACGCCCATCAAAATGTAGCATCATGGAACTTCTGTTTCTCCACCTGGGGTCTGTCTTGTCTGTTTTATTTGTAAGCTTTTAATGGAAGAGGCTGTATGAAAAGCCTTGACTTTGGTGCCCACCACAATAGGTCCTCCTTTTTGACTGGTCTTCACACAATACCTTGTTAAACATGAGTTGTGATAGTCAGATCCTACAACAGCATTATTTGTGTGAAACAATGCTTCTCCACAGCATTGCTGCTGTTCCCGCACCGTGGTCACTTCACACATTTACACAACTGCTTCCTTTATATATCAGTGCTCTGTAATCAGCATATGGTTCATGTTACAGGTTTCTCGAGTTTCAAAGTGAAATAAAATGAGCTTCCTTCCATTTTGAGAATATCCTTTTTAAGAAGTCCAAACAAAAGACACACATTATTAGCAAATTCATAAGTAGCTGCCAGAAGACAGAAAATTCAGAATGGAAACACAAGTGAAGTAACAGCAATACCATTTGTTGTTTGTTCTTGGTGCAACAGCAAGGGAAAATATTTAGAAATTTAAATTACTAATTTATTTGTAGTTTTAATAAATCAGATGTGGTTTTGTAGCATTTTCCAGTGTCGGTACTTCAGAGCACAAATCCTTCACAGAAGATCAAATCATTCTGTGGTGTAATTGTGGGATTCTCCAGGTTCTTCTAGGAGTGAGTGTAGAGCAATAGTGTTAGTAGCAGTGGGCAAGCAGCCTTTCATTTGTTGTACTGCAAAGCCTGAATAGTTTGCCATTAAGAAAGAGCAAATGACAAAGGTTCAAGCTCCTGGATCAAATCTGTCTTTCATTTTTGGATTGGAAACCTCATCCAAAGACTTATAAACATCACTATTTTAGTTTCTTTTTACTTCTCCTTTACTGTTACAGCTATACCGTGTATACACATAAAACTTTTAAACTCACGTTGGCATATATACTTGCACTTTCTGGTTCAACTTCAATCCCAAAGGAAAAACCCCAAAAGGGAGCAGAGGCTCTGCTTCAACAAAGCTCTTAAGCTTCTGCTTAATTTTATGTCAACAGATTGCTCCAGTATTAAAAATTAGGTTGAAAGACTGAATTAGAGGAGCTAACAGAGGAGAATCAGTTGTTATCCTATGCCACTGACCTGGTGAATTCTAAGGTTGGAACAAAGAAGAATTGAAACCATTGTTTCCTTAGTCTCAGATTAGTCATAAAACATGTGTTTTGCTTGTGTTTAAATGCTTTGTCAGAGCAAAGAAGTAGTCTTCTCTCAAAAATTACGCGTTTGGAACCAGACTCTTGACGACTCACAAAAATGTGTCATAGCTGGTCAGCATGGTATATTGACTCAGTAATAGCAAAGGGCTCCAAGGATCACAAGATTTGGTGGACTGGTTTGTTTATATCTGTTTTTCATTAATATCATAGCTGTTGTGGCCACAGAATATCCTATTTGCCTTCTTTGAAAATAATGACCCTTGAGAATACCCATTTCCAAGACGAAGCTGTATTTTATCATTGTGACCAGTTCAACAAATGCCATCACATTCTGTCTTTATTAATGTTGAGCAGTGTCTTATACCTTAAAGGGTCCTTTGAAATTAGTGGCTTAATTGCAAATAAATTTACTGCTCAACAGTTTTCACTGTTGCTAAATATGTGACTTTAGAAACAACACCGTAAAAATGGTAAGTATCTTAAAATGTTCCACATCTTTTGTCTATACAATAGGAAGCATTGCACTGTAACTTTAAAATACCAAAAATAATCAAGAAGACATGTTAACCATCTCTTAAGAGTGCTTAATTTCTAAGCCAATAAACTCAGCTGCTGAATTTGTCCTTTGTTTTAGGCTGTGATAGTTCTGTTGCATAACTACAATTAGGAAACATTAGAACACTCCAAAATGTTACAATATTAAGTGGATGGAAATGCAGGGTTGTTTCTCATTTAGTTTTACAACAGGGAAGGGGCATTGGAACGGCAGCATGTTACCTTTTTTTTTAAACATCTAGTTTATGATTCATTCTAAAATATTCTTTCATTTGGAAATAACTTAAGATATTCCTGTTCTGACTAGCAGGGTAAATATTTTAGTAAGGACTTTTTAGAGAGAAATTTTGACAGTAACATACTCCTCCCTTAGTGTTACAAAGGAAATACTTGCTATCCAAACCCAGAGTTGGCATTTTAAAGGAAATGGTTCCAAAAGAATATGCAGAACATTACAAATGTAAAATGCAGTTAATGAAGGAGTATACAGATGTCTTTCATGCATTTAAATAAAAATGTCTAAATTGAATTCTGAAAATGTCAACAGTGATCTCTGAGCCATATGCTTGTTATTACAATAGTATGTTGTGTATAGCTGTCATTTAGTGAGAAACAAGACAGACCAAAAGGGAAAATACAGATAAAAACATTAAGTCAGAGGAGAGACCATGTTACAAAGCATTTTGTGTTATGTTTTTGCCTTGCTATGAAGATACCACTTTTTCTTGCTTTTTGTTTGCTCACATAATTTCTGCTGATATCTAAAACACTTACTGAAGACTTAGGAAAAGGAGAATGGAGGCCAAGCTGCGTGGGCTATAGCGAACCAAAACTGCAGAGAGATGCATGCTTTACAGAGAGTTTAATATGAAAATAAGCCACAGTTTCTTTGCTTGGTTTCTGGAGCAGAAAGTCGCAAAACAAGCAGAAAACTTTTGGTTCTTGATGAAATGGTTAGTTTAGCTTCCTTACGTCATCTACTCTGAGTGTTTCAGACCTTAACTTCTTTTTCAATTTAAGGAATTTAGACCTAGCTTGACTTAGTTTATCTCTGTGAAGCTGGGGCCTTGGAAAATATTTCAGAAGTAGATTTAGCCTTATGTTTGCATTTTGTTCTTTTGCAAATGTGGTAGAGGTAACCTTGATTTGCTAATTAGTGGAGTCACGCTTTATTGTGACAGAAAACTAAGAACAGTCCTTCAGTGAAAATAACAAAGACCTACCCCATGGTGATTGATGAGAACGTTGTACAAGTGAAATGAGCTGGAAAGTCATCATCTTGTCTTTTCCTTTGCCACAGGAAAAGCATAACAGAGAGATTTCTTTTCTTCTGGTCCTGATAAGGAATCTAACGAAGCATAAGGAGAGGTTACAGAGCATAGAAATGTGTCACACCCAGCTGCTCACTAGCTTGCAAAGCTGCAGTAAATAATACAGTTGCTATTTAATAAACAAAAGAAAACAGAAGTCCTTTGATAGTGATCCCTAGCCTCTCTCATTTGCCCTTCTGATGATACAGTTTGCTTCTACTTAATCAACTGTAGTTTTGGAATAACATGGAGTTTGATACTGGATTTTATGATTTGTTTTTGTTGACAGGGAAGACAAAGGACTTAAGTTTCTGGGACTTGATTCAACAAAGTACAGACATATGTGGTCCAGGTTGTCTGGATCATAGCTACTTTTTTCTCATAGGTTCTCCATGAATAGTTACAGTAAAGACACGCAGGAATAGATGTAGTTTTATTTTCCAAATTGCATAATTAATAGCGTATTTTTCTGCTTGTCACAGGCTTTTGAGAAGCAATGTTGCATTTGACACAAGCTGCATTTCTCACAAGGATTATTTGTAACACTTCACTTTCAAAAGACATATCTTCATGGAAGCAGTTTGTTCCATTGATCGGCTCTTTTTGCGCACTAATTTCTAACATACCACTGGCCTTTTATTAAAAATGCCGTAGAGTTTGTTTTGTTTAATATTTGTGAAGGTGAAGGGAGGAAATATCCTCTGCCTGTGAAACATCAAAATCCATCTTCTCCCCTCCCAAGAAGACCATGAGCTCTCATGTTGCACCTTTCCTCTCAGCTGATTCTTTTCTATTGTGTTAACATTAGGAAATAAGTAGGCTCATCGCTCATTGTGTCACTGTGAGTTGAAAATACCTACTTTTTTTTAGAATCAGTCAAGTGTTCAAAAGAAAACAAGGCAAGGTTTACACTAATGTATACTAATACAAATCAGTGTTATTTTGCTCAGAACTGGTGGGGCTGTGGCACATGTCACTTTGGAGAGGCTCAGCAGATGTGTGGGACCATCTCCCACCACTGCAGCCACAGCAGACCTCACAGTCACCTCACTGCCTGCTGCAGTCTGTTACACCTGAGGTCCAGAGATGGGCTGCTGAGGAATGTTAGTAGGTGGCATCTTCCAGTGACCTACCTTACCTGGTTGTCACCCGAGCTGTGGCAGGCAGCAGCCCAAAGAGATGGAGTAGGGCCACAGGCCCTGGCAGTGAGTGTGAAGTGGAACAGCGCAGTGCAGGCACAACAAGAGGGGTAAGAAATGGGAATGGGGAAAGGAAGGGGCAACAGGACTTATAAAGCGAGGAAAGAGAGACGTAAAGGAAAGGTAAGAAATACGAAAAGAAAGGAGAAAGTGATAGACCATGTAAGTGCAATGGAATGGGTAGCCATTCCTGTAGTCTGGTCTAAAAGCAAAGTTCTCATTCTTTCAGTGAAAACAAAAGTCTTCGTGTATATGCTCTATTCCTCTTGCAAAATGTCTTCTCTTTGCCTTGGCTGTAGTATGAGGGGCTTGTCTGTTCCCTTTTTAAAGCTGTTGGTTCAAGAGCCATTGTTTTTTTAATTCAAGTTAATAGAATTGCAAATTAATTGCTGCTGTAAACAGGGAGAGCAACTTGATTTGCTGGGTGCCTCCAAGAACCGATTGTCTTGTTCCTACTTTTAATTTAGGTGTAGTAAGGCATCAGTAAGATGCTCACCCTGAAGACTGTTTTGAGAGTTCAAACAATGCTATAGCAGCATTGCAAAACTATATGCAAAGTTCTTACATGGGACATCCTGGGCAAGCTGATTCCAGTTGGCCCCTGTCCCCTCTCAGGTTTTTTTGAAGCCTATTTTTTCCCATGAATTGTATGAAAATAAAATCTTTCCTCTTTTATGTATCTTTAATTTTCTTCAAGCTTGTTAAGCCTTTATAACTGAAAGCAAACTCCAGTTCTTTGGAGTATTTAACAAACATTAACTAGTTAATCTGTGCAACGCTCATGGATTAGTTAACCATTATCTCTGAATTTATAATTCAAGAGAGGCAACAAAGTTAATGTACTCCTGTAACTAGAGCTGGGGTAGTAATAGACCCCAACACTGAGCCATTTTACAGCACTTAGGAGTGTCATGATTCTTCTGCTGTGCCAAGTACACTACAAGCAAAAAAAATATAATATTAAAGTGACTTTTTAAAAGTGCACAGTTGAGCTTTATTTATTATGTATTCCCTGAAGATATTAGGAAGGGATTTTCTTCTTACTTTCCTCTGTGTTCACATCTTTAATAAAAGCTGTTAACTATTTATGAAAGGAGTGTCTAAAGAATAGTAGTATTTTGATGCCTGGTGTCATGATGACATTTTTCTCTCAGTGAAGGCTGGTTACATCTCTCTGAAGGTGCTGTTGGTTCCATTGACTGTGGGAAGAAGATGGGAATAATAAAAAGCAGTGGGACCAGCTTAGGTCTTTGAAAATTGACAGGTAGTGTCCCAATAACTTCACTGGAATGCATTGTGCCTACTATGAGGCCATCTTCTTCCTAAGCATGCAAGCCATTCACAGCTATGCTGAATTCCTCAAAGTTTCTATGATGGAAGCCCTCAAAATTAGGTCCAAACTCTTCAAGTAATCTTAGTTTCTAATCCAAGAAAGTGATTGCTGTCCAGCCACCTCCTTTTACAATGCCTTGAGCCTTGATGTGTCTGTATAAGCCACAAGTATATTTCCTTATATATCAGGAGATTGATCAGGCCTGTGTTATAATAAGTTTAAACAAGTTGGAATGAGTTTGTAACTGTAAAGGAGCACTAGGAATTAAGTGCCCAAGTCTTTCTGATTTTAAATGATGGTTGTGTTCCCAGTCTCTAGGATCCTATTGACTATTTTTTTCTCAGTTTTAAAAAAATCGTAACTTGTTTTCTTGTTGCCATTAGGTGTTTCAACAAGAGACAAGAGCATCTTTCTTTCAGTGGCTACTATTTTAAAAAAACAACTGAAGAGAGAAATTAAAGGAACAATCTTGAGCCTTTTGTGTCTAGCCAAGGATCTGACAGTTTTCAAAAAATCTGGGCTGAAAGGTACAAAGCTGCCTTGGTTGTATGAGATCTGATCATCCAAGTCCCTTGGGATGCTTCTAAAGGCTCATCTTTTGTTGTTATGTATCAGCGTATAAACAAATCAGTATAAACACTGCAGACAGATTCAATGAGACTTTCTGTAGAAATGTCAGTAATGTTGCCAAGGTGTTGATAGACCATTAGGAAGAGTAGTCTGTCATAAATCTCTATATATTTACATAATTTGAGTGCTCCTTTGGACCAGAATCCATGTGGTCTGAGCTGTTTGCACATGATTTTGAGCACATCAAGATGTTAGTCTTTGTTCTGAGATTAGTCCTTCTTGCACTTAGGTGACAGTGTAGGCCAGTCATCTTCCAGGGCCTTCTGCATTATCTCTAACGTTAGCTTAAGCTAACAGTCCCTAAGATAAATTTACAGATTTACTCTTCTAAGATGTTTTACCACCTAAGTCCGAAGCTGCTTGTAAAGCATTTTTCTTGATGTATGGGCACAGCGTTGTTTCAGCTTTCTAATCACTGACCAGCTGGCTTGTTAGTGAATAGAGCTGTGGGCCCCTTGCCACATTTCATGTGAGGTCTTGGCTGGGTGGCCAAGCAGGCAGCCTGCAGCCAGTGTCAAAGCAATTCAAGAGGTATTGGCACAGCAGTGTCCCCATTAATTTCTGCTTGTCACATGCTGTCATGCAAGTTACACCAGAGAGGAAATGACCGTTAAAAAAAAAAGTACGCTTGTGGCACTTGGTCCCCTCCAGACGTTATCCCCGAGGTAAAACAAGTGGATACAATTAGCTGCTGTCCACAGACAGCTGCAAGGAAGGAGAAGTCGAGATCTGGGCCCCACAGCAACATGTCCTTCCTGTTAGCAAGGAGTGTCATCTGTCAGCATATGCCGTATTTTAACCCTTCCTGGAGTTTGAGGAAATTAGGAAGAGCTGTTATGGCCAATGGCATTAGGAAGGTGCTGGTAAAGAGCTGTAGTGCTGCTGAAGCAGCAGTCTTCTTAGAGAAGAGGGTTTGTTTGTTGATACCTTTCCTCATAAGGACTGGTGTGAGAGGCGCAGGGGCACAATCAACTCATCAGTGATTGATAATTTATTGTAATTTGTAGATTGGATTGTGGCAGGGAGCGAGACAGTGATTTCAGTGTGCTCCTCCCCAAAGCATAGTGAATTAGTTTAAGGAAGTCACATCCAGCTTTGTGGATTTTTAGGGTGGACTAATTTCTCTGATTACATCAGGAGAACTTCCACAAGGATTGCAGGTGTTGGTGTCCCAAAATACAGATGGGTACTAACAGAAACAAAGACTCTGAAGAGGAAGAGGCAATGAGAGAAGGATTAGGAGGAATCAAAAATCTGTTTTTAAATTTGAAGCACTAAGGTGATAGAGGTAGGGGTGTATACACAGTGTTCCAGAACAAATAGACTTAGTCAAGATAAAGTCTGGGTTTTACCTCTGAAGAAAGAGGCTCACAGCATCAGCTAAAGGAAAAATGTCACTTATCCTGTTGAGAAACGTAATTAAAGAAGCTGTAATTATATGAAAAGTGTGCTTCAGAATTCAAACTGCAGTGTGACCTGCTGTGATGCTTAGATACCGAATTTGTGCTGGTGTCAATCCCTAGATCTGTGCTAGAAGGGTCTTCACAGTGGATGTATATGAATCACAGGTGCTATTTCAAGTCATTTGTATAGAACTTTACCAGCTGGGTGAGGCAGTAAAGGATTTGGGGGATTTCATGGTACATTTTAGTCCTCATCTCTTTTTCAGATAGTATGAGGAATAAAAGAACAGAATAGTAACAGCTTGTCAAACGAGGAAGCTGTGTGAGAAACTGCTGTTTCCAGTACAGTTATAAAAAGCTTGTAATAAAAGAAAGGAAGTTTCCCAGAAGTTATTTGGGGATGTACAAAACTGTGATATCATCATCCAGAGATACAAGAAAGAAACACAAGTGTTTTGCTTATCCAGGCTCAGATCCATAAAATTCTGTTAAAAGCTGTGCCTTGTGTTTTTTCTGCAGGGCACAAAGAGTGGAAGGGTTTGAGCACTGAAAAAGGCTGTTAATCACAAAGTTACATTTACCTGCTGTAAAATTTTCCCATATGGGACAAGTCTTGCTAACAGTGCCACATTTGCCAGTTTCTGTCAGAATGTTAAAAGAAACTTCCCCTCTGTTAAATTCTCATGTTTTTTATCTGACAAATACCAGTAGCCAGATGGGAAATGCTGTGTGTTTCATTTGCATGTCTGGTAATTCCACTTCAACAGGGATTTTTGGTACACTGAATGACTGAACTTAAGTAGAACAATAATTATGTAGGTGTCTTTTCAGTCATGCATATTCTTCTCATCAAATATGAAAAATGGCATATAAAAAAATAAAACTTGAAAGATCTAGATTGCAAACTAACTTGACAGGTGTTGAAATATAAAAGTAGAAATTGATGTGGAAGGACTTACATAAACTTAAAATGCATCCATGTGTGTGCCCAAGCATGTGTATATACATACGTCCCCCAGAGATGTTAAGTAGACATGTTATATACTGAATTTGGTTTTTGGTTCTGTTACTGAGGTCAGCATGGGAATCTGTCAGCATTAAGGTTCTGGTAAAACAGACATGTACTTAGATTGAAACTTTTACCAACCCTTAAAATATGAATCCGTGTCCTTATTTTAAGGGGGGTAGACAGGAGGTTACTCAGGGCAGTTCCTTGAACACAGTCAGGTGCATCTTGTCATAGTCTAATCCTACTTAGGTTGCCTTTGCTGCCGGTGAGCCCTAGTGTTTGTGAAGTGTTTGGAGCACTCCAAGATAAGTTTGGTCAGGTTCTCTTGTGGTGGTAAAAATTCAGCAGTTCTTTTCTAACTCAGAAATAACAATTGGCAAGTTTAAGCAAAGGGACTAGAACATATTAAGCCTGATGTGGTGGCTGTGAATTGAGTTCATTTATGTGTAGTGCCTCAGTATACTGAAAGTTATGATACACTTTCATGAAATTCAGTCATAAGCTTACAGCAATGCAATAGCATTGATGAACCTAAAAGTTTCTTAAATACTACTGTGGACCTTTGTAATTTAGCTAAAATTTTGCATTTTTCCTGAATCTTGTGCACAGTTGCAGTACTGTGATTGGGACTGGCATATAATGATCATAAGATACAGGCAGATCTATGCGTAATAGTGACATTTGCCATTTTTACTAGGCTGGCTCTGAACTAATGGTCCAATTACTGTATTTCAAAGTAACTTATTTAGGAGTTTCTAATCTTGATTTCCTTGCTGCTTTCAATAGCAACCAAAACAGTGTTCTATAGACTCTGCTCCTTCAGGTATTTTATCTTTTAAATTGCTACACAAATAATTCTGGCCATTAAAAAAAACCAAAAAACCAAACCACAGAAAACCAGCAAAACACAAAACCAAACAACACACCCATATTCATTTCAGTGTTTATTGCAGTGCACTACTGTAGATAGTATTGTCTTCAATGGGATATTCAAAACATTATAATGTGTGTATACATACATGCATACTTCTGTGAGTGTGCATGTCCGTAGGGGTCTTCATCCTAGCAATTGGATAATCCAAAATGCCTTGTATGAGCTGTGCTTTCTTTCTTAAAAAAGCAGTTTAAAACAGATTAGGGGCTGTTTATCAGAATATATTTTAACATATCTTTTTATCTATTCTTAAGTGCATTAAAGTACCTTTTATATGATTAAAATAATTTTACAGTTCCAAGATAATTATACAAGTACTTTATTTTGTGTTTAAAAATATATGTTATTTAATTATTTTTCAACAAATTATTTACCTTTAGGGTGTCAGCATAGAAAATACCACCAATTAATAGACCAATTCCTTGCATGTGCTTATCAGATATTAATAATACACTAAATAAATTGAGTGTATCTTTCTCTGCACAGTATTTTACTCTATGAACAGAAAATGAATATGTTAACTTGTATAGTAAGGTTGATTAATAAGGCTAAATGATCATCTAAATTCAAATTTAAAGGATCATTTGAATTTATTGTTCTCTTATCAAAACAGTAAACATACTTAAATTGAACATGCTGTGAAGTTCACATTCTCTTGGTATTTCCTAGTTAATCGATAGGAGTATCGCAGCAGTCTTTCTCTTTTGAGGAATGACCCTTACCCTGTAAATACTTTTATGGAAAGCAGTAGGACTACTCTGAGATAAACAGTTACCCAGTGTAAGGAAGATGGAAGAACTGTATATCCTATATATATTTGGGTGGATTGTGGATGAGTCCTGAGAGGCTGTGATGTGGCTAGAAGGCAAAGACAGCCTCCTCATTCCCCTTCTGAATGCCCTGGAGGGAGACTGATCAGAATAGCTTTCTTCTGAGAAAAGGAACAGGGCACAAGGGCAGGGATCTGTCTGTGATCTTACTGTGTCCCAGCCACTGCATCCAGCCAGCTGCATGGAGAAGAATATTCTGCAGCTCCACAGACAGTGGCAAATTCCATATGCCCCATCACAGCCATGGCATTCTAGATAGGCTGGTGTGATGGATTCCCAGCCCAGTGTGAGGACAAAAATAAAAAAAGAAAATCACTGCATTTAGCAGGGAATCACTACATTATTGCTAATGCCTTTGGGATTCAGTGTAACAACATTAATCATGTCTTTTGCTATTCATGTATCTGTACTGTGTAATTCCTCAGGAATGCCATTGTTTTTTTGGCATTAATTAATGTTGACTGTTTGTTACAAAGTATAACCATAGAAGGGCTGTAATTACTCTGCTTCAAAAATAGGCCTCAGAGAATGGGACAGCTCTTTAAACTTTCATTCCAGCATGTGTAAAATTACCCTTTAAATTGAAAGCAATTCAGTGGTTGGGGATTCTATATAGCTGAGTAGATTATGGAACAAGCATCATTCTGCTCCCCCTCTGCTCTGAGGAGGTCCTATTCCAGTGAGAGGCAGTGAGGCTTTTAAGTGAAACTACCTTGACTGATTCATCACACACTGCTGTCTAAAACTCATCCCCTTTGTTTACACTTGTGGTTGCCTTTTACGCAAACACTCCTACAGGAAATGTTCAGGATGAGTATTCCAACACCTGCCATGTAAAATAGGGACATTCCATTCTGCTCAGCAAAAAGAAAAATGAGTTGCAGATAGAAGCTCTGGGTGAAGGATGTAAGTTGTGAAGGTGCATGAGATATTCCACAGGAGAGTAGGAGAAGCATTAGGAGATGTTGAAGGATTGTTGTGCTTTACAAAATGTTAGTGTAGAAATAGAGCAGGAAGAGGAAAATAGGCAGGTCTTAAAAAAAAAACCTACAAAAAAAACCCCAAAAACCAAAACAAAACAAAAACACCAAAAAACAAACAAAAAACCATGTAAAACCTGTGTGGTAGTGAAATTTAGGGTCTGTTGTAGTTTGCAAGGCTCTGTACTGTGATGCTTTTGTGGGTTTTTTTGTGTCACAACTGATTATATTTGTGAGTTTCCACTGACCCCACAAATACTCTGATATTAGGAACTCCTGTTGCTGTAAGAAAGGGCAATCTGCTTTAAGCTTTTTTCTTCTTCACATTGTAGCCAGTGGAGGAAAAGCAGGAGCTTCATATAATGAGCAGGCAGTCATAAGTGTATGTTACCTCAGGGTGCATATCTTCTCTGAAGATGTATTACTCTTGGTGACTTACTTCAGGTTGCATCTCACTGTGTTCCCCTCTACCATCTAGCATCCATACTTTACCATGGCAGTGGGTTAGCCTAGTCCAGCACTCAAACTCCCATCCAGGCACTCTCTGACTTCTTCTGCCTCAGCTACAGAAAGCAGAGAGCAACAAAGAGCAAGAAAGCCCATGGGCTGAGATAAGAGAGGAAGATTGCTTACCAAGTACCATTGTGGGCAAAATAGATTTATCCTGGGGAAGATCTACTTAGTCCAGTGCCAGTCAAGGTAGATACTTGCTAGTTCAAGTGGTGGGCAAAAAATGGGCAGATTTTCAAATAACACCTTCTCCTGCCTTTTTCCAGGCTGTACATCACTGCTGACTCTCCCCAGCCCAAGCAGCATAGGAACAGCTCCTCTCTCCTGCTCCTTTCTCCTCACACTTTGTGCTCTACCCTAGGTCATCTCCACAGGCTGCAGTTCCCTCAGGAATATCTGCGTGCTCCATGAGCTGCAGGGTGGATAACTGCTCCACCGTGGACTACTTTTTCTTTTTCCTCTCACTTCCCTTCCTCCTCTCACCTTGGTGTTACCTGTGCAGTCTTTCACTCCTTTTGTTCTCCTCTTTCCCTGCAGCCTTTTCTGCCCTTGAATATATCTTCATGGAGGCACCACCGTCCTGGCCCAGCCGTGCACTGTGGTGGGTCCGTCGGAGCCGGCTGCAGCTGAGCGTGTCTGCCAGGGCACAACCCCTGGTGTCCCCTGGCTGAGGGCCCTGCAGTCCTGGCTGCTGGTGCCTAGGCACTGACACTGAAAACAACTCCATAATTTCTTTTGTCTTTGAGTAGATACTTGAATGCTTTGGTTGACAGCCATGCCATCCTCTTTTGGATTAGGCAGGCAGAATCCTCCAGAGAATCTGTCAGGTCTTAAACAAGCAGTAAGTTGTTGCAGATAATCGACAGATATTTTTGTTGTGAGTCAAGATGGTGGGTGACTCATAAAGGATCAGAGCAGTATTTGAAGCCAATGGCTT
Source organism: Poecile atricapillus (assembly GCF_030490865.1). Lineage (NCBI taxonomy): Eukaryota > Metazoa > Chordata > Aves > Passeriformes > Paridae > Poecile > Poecile atricapillus. The sequence goes on along the minus strand of NC_081250.1, from coordinate 23,750,661 downwards.
GGAAGGGATTTATGGATCAGATGCTGGAGGAGGGTTAAGAGGGGTCAGTGAAGCATAGAGTCAAGAGAGGATAGGACAAGGTGGAAACAAAAATGTATAGGAAATCAAGGCTTTGTGTTCCCTCTGCCTGAGTCGGGAAGTGTGAGCCCTGAATATTGCCTTTGGCAGAGGCAGCAGAAGCAGCTGCTCAGCCTAGCCCAAGCCCAGCCCCATCCTCACTGATGACAGAGGAAGAATACGCAGGATATATTTCTGTGTGTTATTGAGACTCATGACATAATATGGTGTTGCTTGAAAAGTTCATCATAATTTGGTCCTGACATTCAGAGCTGATAAATTCAGTAAATGTCAAACTGAGAAATCATTGTCAATACCTTATATGGTGGAACAAGCGAAGATGTAGCATTTCCATAATAAATTTTACTCCCATTTTCATTATGAGACTTCTACAAGATTGAAGCTACATATTTTCCTCTAAAGAAAGTGCATCCCGAAATACCTCCGTTTTCAATTGAGTTACAAATAAATATTTTATATTTGCACATAGATGACATTGAAAATGTGGCCTGACAAAGAAAAAAAAATTGTAAAGCTGTGATTATCTGAAAGTAATTGCAGTGGCATAATGTGTGCATGTATCTTCAACTCAAGCAACAGCCAAATATCATAGGTGTTGTGATACCAGAGCATGGCAGAAATCTCTAATCTGAAACAACAGGCACATACTGTATCTTTGTTTGCAAACATACAATATCCAAAGAAGATTGATAGACATCAGTAAAGGTTTGATCATGACTCATTAGAGCTTTTTCCTTCAGTCTCTTAAGGCACAAAGTTCTTGTTTGTTGAATAGAATTGATTGTTTTTCAATTAATTTTTGAAATATGATTCTCTCTGTAATTCCAAAGTTTGGTATGCCTATCTACTGCAGAAAATTTCTCAGGGAAAAGCCGACATGGAAAAAACAAATCCTTGAGGCATATGAAGACTCTCTTGCAGTTATTTTAGAACTTGGTAATTTAGATAATACTGGGTCACTAATAAAACTGGATGCATTTCCGTTAGATGAGTGAAATTATACTGATTTAATTAGGTAGTGATCTGGCTTGTGCATGTTTACAGCCTTTATCCAATTTGCTAGCAAAGGTTAGTGTCTTCTGATGTTAGTTACAGTGTCAAAGAAAGCGCAGAGCCCAGACCCTGCCTTATGTTTCTTGCAAGTGGCTGACCAAGTGAATGAAATAATTTTCCAAAAGCAAGGCCTAATGGTTTTTGACTAGGCTTACGTGCAGCACAGAATTTTAATCTGCCGCATGTGTTATTCTGTATTTAAAGATGATAAGAATAAGCCTATGTCGTGATCTTGGCTTCTGCTCTTTCTCTAATTTGCTGAGAATTTAAAAACAGGGCAATAATGAATCACAAATAGCAAACAGTCTTTTTACATCCAAATGCCCTTTACACACACTAAACTTTGGGCTGTTCTTCCAGATAAATTTGGACTGAAGTCAGTTACTACCTGTCATAGTAAGTAATAAGCGTAATCAACAGTCCAACCTGAGTACTAGAAAACAGCTTATATGGACTAATCCTGAATTTCCTGGAAGATGAGATACAGCACTTTTTGCCCTCCAGTTGCTCTTCTTCTTTCTAATACCTTTTAAATTTACACTTTCCCAGTACACTTTTCTGCAGCACATTTTCTTTTTTGTGTGTGAAGAGCATTTCTGTAAATGATATTCATCTTTTGAGTCTGATGGGTAGAAAGAAAGATGTACCAGTTTCCATTTTCAAGTATTTTCTTTTTTTTTCTGTGGCTGGAAGAAGACTCTGAATTTAGGACTTGAAGATACTGCATGCAGCTTGAAATGAGCAGAGCAGAATTGTGTTATGTTGAGCTTGAGGAAGAAAGTTGAAACAAAGCCAGCATCAGTTGTTGGAAAAAATATTCTTGATATGTTTGGTAAATGCCTGAATGAGTTTACAGAGTTGACAAATGAATAGGATGCATAAATGTCACCAAAAAGGGACTTACCAGGGTCTACTGACTAATACTTCAGTTCTTTAAATCGTTTTCTTACTTGATACTATGTCAGCCTGGAACAAAAAAGAAAAAATGGGTCCAAATTCAGTGAAACAACTGTGTTCATATTTAAAATCACCATATGCCTTGATGTTGTTGGCATGTTCTTCACATCTGCAAGACTGATCCAAAGATTTTTCGGATTTGGTAAAAGTTAAAATGGCACAGAGTGACCAGGTATGACATATATTAATTCTACTGATGACTGAAACTTGCAGAGCTGTAGCCCAAATTCTTAAAAATTTCTAAGCTGCTAAGAAAAGTTGTCTTTATAGAAGAGGATTCAATATACTCTGTGTATTTCTTTTGAAGGTCCAAACTGTATTATACCAGTTGTCAAAATTATCAGTTCCCCATTTTTTCTGGGGGAGCAAAGGAAATGGAGTTCTCAGTTCGCCACCTTCCTTCAGAGGCAATAATAATTTAATACTGTCACAGTGTCCATAATTTCATGGTAAAATGTCCATCATTGGGATCTTCAAATAAAAACTGATTGCTTTGTGAGCTGGTTGTATACAGAAATGGCCTTGTTTTATCAGAGGTCAGGTGAGAGCTTCCAAACTTAATATCTATATATTTTATAATATTTTATATATAAATGATCAGGAAACATTACAAGAAAATAATAATTTTGTATTAAATTATTTAGCAGTATTTCTAAAGCGTATCTTAAAGATGCATCCAACTTAACCAGTATTATCAAGCTGAATGTTTTGAGCTATTTTTACACCCATGTTCAGATATAAATCCTTTCAGTAGTGTGCCTTGAATATTTACTTGCAACATGTCCGAGTCCATAGAGAAGAACAAAAGCAACCAACCTCAAGTTATCCTTCCTCCCTTTTCTTTTTCATGCCATACCCTTCTCCAAGATCATTTTGGTTGCTAACAACAGGATTGGAGGACACACTGCTGCATGGATTATGGAAAGGGCATATGCCCCAGCATCCACTAAACGGCAGTTTCATGAGCTCAAGTCAATTGCATGCAGAAAATAAGCTTCTTTATCCATTTTTTTTCTTCCTTGTTGCAGCATCTTCTTGTAACTACCTGTTCCACAAATACCATTTTCAAGTTGACAGTATCCTTCTAATTTGGAATGCAGGGGATTTCTAGTATTTGGTTTTGAGTCTGCTGGTTCATTCTTTTCACATTACTAAGATTGTCAAAACATGAGTACAGATAAAACAGTTTCTTCAGCTGTGGAAATGTCATGGAAAATTGTATCACTATAAGAAAACAGAAAGGAGAATCAGAATTATGATTCTTACACTGTTTTAGTGCTAAACTTCCCTCTAAAGGTAGTTCCTGTCCTATTTATTAAATGCTATACAACAGGTTTTGCCAAGTGAGCCTTATCCCTCTATAACATTAAATAAAATTATATTTGTCATTTAAACAGTTTTTCTCTTTGAAACAGGTTCCTGTGCCTGTCAAAATAAATTAAAAAATTACACTTCACCACAGCAGGACAAAGCATAAGCTAGTGAGAATGCAAAGTGGCATGTGGTTTAAAGTTAAGAGCAAAAAACTGCTATGTATTTTTCTTATTTGGACAGCATTCTTTTGAAGTTGTTCAGGGATTTAGAGACATACTTGTGCTGGTTTTTTAAAGTATATTGATTAATCTTTATGCAACTGTTAATTAATCTCAGATAATTAAACTAGAAACCATACATTAATTTGATAAGGACGTTGGTCAATTCCATTTGTTCTAGCAACATCCTGTCCATTTTATATTAATAGTTGGTTTTATCTATGTAATAATATTTGTTAAATTGGTTTTTCAGGTTATGACAGGGGATTTACTTGTTTGCCTGCCACCTTGTCTTGATAACTGCATATTGATTTCTTTTTTATATATAGGATATGATGCTTCAGCTGTTTCGGGGACTGGATTTTCTGCATTCTCATCGTGTGGTGCATCGGGATCTGAAACCCCAAAATATCCTTGTAACTAGCAATGGGCAGATAAAGCTAGCTGACTTTGGCCTTGCACGAATCTACAGTTTTCAGATGGCTCTTACCTCAGTGGTAAGTTTCTGAAGGCTTTTATTTTTCTGTTAAAATAGCAGTGTGAACCATGTCTACAGTTGAAGTTACTTGTGTCTCTGAAAACAATTGCTTTCCAGGCAGGATTAAAGTTGTGGTGATTGCATTGTACAAGTAATCAGTTACTGACTGCTGGCTCTAAATTAAATTGTGACTGATTGCAGAGAGATAAGTATGTGCTAGTTTTCTGAAACTCCCATCAGTCAAGCTTCTCTAGTGATACTGACTTCCTTTGTAAATTAAGTCAGACAGGTATGGTTAAAATTTCTGAAGTACCATTTTAAGATAAAGCTCTTGCTGAATCCCAGGTATTTTGCCTGAAAAAACCCCCAGGTACTTGTGAAAATGCCACACCATCGCGCTCTGATTTTCCACCTCTGTGGATATGCATTTGGTGCTTCCTTCCATATGAATGAATTATTCCAAATAGGGTTATGCTGGAGGAAGCTCAAGCTTTCCTGACAGCCAAAATCACAGCTGTTTCCCAAGCCAGCTGCTAAAGGGCACCCCTAGTATCACCAGATTTCCTGCCAGTGTTGCCCCCCTCCCACCAGCTCTCCTGGTTATCCTTGGCTCAGACATGAGCTCGCTTGCAGATTTAGCTCTCTCTGCCATTAATGCTGGAGAAACCCTGCCAGCTCCTTGCTTTTTGACCCCATTTCCACGCTTGCTGGCCCTGCCCCCAGAATCAGCTGCTGTAGCTTGGCACAGCATCACTGGAGCATATTGGGGAGCTGCCATGCTGTGTTCATGTTGGGTGTCTTTGGGATATGTTGCCTGCTCATGACTTTTTTTTTTGTTTGTTTCCTTTTTCTATTCTGAGTGTTCCAACTGCCATGACAGTAACTCTTATGATAAAGACAGAAAAGGCAGAACTGCTGAAAAGAGAAACTGAAAGGATCCACTTTGCATTTTACATCATGTTGGTAGAAGCAATTCATTCTTATTATTAGTTTGTGCAAGGGTCTTCCCATTGTGAAGTGATGTAACTATGGACATCTGGTTTCAGAGTGAATGAAGGCAGGAAGCAACAGAAAATTATATCATCTTGCTAAACACAGGGAAGTATCCTTGCCACATAAAACATATGTAAACCTGTGTCTTAGGGCTAGTTTTTTTCATAGTCTGTAGGATGTAGTCTAATTCAAAGGTGAAAGAATCTGTCTGGTGACATCAGGGAACATAGGTCATGTAACTCAAAGCAGAAGAAAATGAGAGAAAGATTGTTCCTGAATTGCTCTAACTTTGTTTCCCAGCTACTAGTCAGCAGCAGCTTCAGTGAGTGTTTCTGTTAATGCGCAAAGTCATTTAAGCTAAAACTGCAGAATGTTACAAGGTTTCCAGCAGGACATTTTTGAAAAGTTCTGCATGGAATGAGGAAAAAATATCTACAGAACTGAGCGGGAGTTTTTCCATGATAATGTAAGCCTTCTTAGGAAGGAAGTTTAAAACTTCCAAAACCCAGAAGTCTACCACAGCAAAAGAGAACATTGCCAGGACTGCTTTGTAATGTACATTTGCGCAAGTATTTAATACTTGTGTGCTAGAGATCATGTGTTAAAACCCGTGAGCTGGTACTCTTGGTGCTGCTCTGAACAAGAGGTGTTCAGCCTAAGGGATTATCCACATGCAGGTTTGTACTGTGTTCACATAAGCATCCAAGTGTCATTGCAGCTAAGCTAAAGAGTATTAAAACAGTTGAATTATTCTGTGATCAAGGATAAATTAACTATATGGGCACAGACACAAGTAATGGCTTTCACACCTAAAACTTAGTGTGTTATTATTTTATTAAAAAAAAAAAAAACAAACTAAAACCAGCGTTTCTAGGTTAAAAAAACTAATCGTTCAAAAGTTAAATTAAAAGTTAATAAATGTTTTAAAACAGTTTGCAACATCTTTGCAATAAACTTGTGTCTGGGTATGTGGGAAACTATACAAACTGATTGCAGGTTAGAAACTTTTATTAAATGTGTCTTAGTTATCAGTTTTCCTTTTCTGGTTTTCTACCTTTGGTTAGTTTCTTAGGTGTGCAAATGGTGCTTTCTTTTTTACCTCCTTTGAAACTTAATACAGGAAGCACAGCTAAACAAAACAGCTCCAAACCCCCAAACTTCTGGTTTTCAAACATAAAGACATTCTTGAATTTACCATCCCTAAAATAGTCTTAATTGCAGTAATTCACCAGACAATGAGTAAACTTTCATGGACTTCAGCAAGACCTGGTTGTTTTGAAGCATTTGCAGAAAAAAAAGAGTTGCATTATAAAAGGCAGAATATATCTATACATGCATGAATTAATAAAAGTCACAGCTTTCAAAGATTTGCTTTGGATAGTGATAGTGCAGACAGCCCAGTGATAAAAAAGATTAACATTGTGATCAATACCAGAGCTCTTCAGCCTTTCCTTCAGAGGAGAAACTTACTGCAAGATAAACTACAAGAATCATCTTTTGAAGTATCAGACCATTCCCAAGCTGTGTCCTCATTCATTTCTCACAAAGAAACTCTTCAGATGGGACAAAAAGAGCTTGCCATGAAAGTAGCCCAGTAAAAACTGATCCAGCCCAAGTGCTGTGGGTGCTGCAAATAACTTCAAAGCAGTCTCTCTCTAACAGCCAGTTATTTACACAATGCTAAAGAAACCTTCTGGCAGACCAGTAGTCCAGGCATATTGCTGTCATTTAAAGAAACCTTCATATTTCTGTCAGGGAATGAGTAAAATATTCAAACTAATGTTATGCAGGCTGGGGAGGCAGGGTGGAGATCACTGTTCCCAGCTGTGTTCCGTCTGAGACCTGATACGAATCTAAAATAAAAGCAGTAGAAGGAATGAGGTTGGCTGGGGGTGTCTGAGATGGTGGATAACAGGGCATGCTTTTGGTTTTGTGCAAAGTCAGACTCTTTTCCAAGCGTTGGTCATGGCCCTTGGGGAAATTTTGAGTAGGCTTTGTGATAACGGAGAAGCTCCTTAGGACAGAGGAGGTAGATTGATGTGACTGTAATTTTAGAGCTGGTTAGCAAAAAGCTAATGAGCTATCACATTTTTCCTGGTGCAGAAAAATGGGCGCTCAGTTCTAACTTTTGCTGAGCAAAGGAGCAGTTGGGTGTCTGGAAAATCTGTAGTTGTATTATCTAAAAGGAATAATCTATTTATCTATTTCTGACGGCTTTTGACTGCATTACAGAAAGGAAATGAAGCTGAATCATGGCATACAAGAATGTTAAGTGAGATAAGTGCATGCAGTTGGGATGAGAGCATTTAGGTGGAGCTGAGGCTATCCAGCTCTTAAAACCTGGCCTGCATTGAGATCTTGAATGAAACTGGCAAAATGTTTGTGTTTGTGATACACTTACAATACTCTCTTTGAAACCATATGGGCTTTACCTTAGATGTTAGCACTACTGAGGGGTTTTTTCCCCCATGAAATGCCAACAAAATTGGTTTATGTCTTCCTTTTTAAAAAAACACCACTTGTTTTCAGATTTACTGAACACAGAAGGGAAAATACATCAATTTCACTACTAATGCCGTAAGTTGTTGAGTATTAGACCTGACTAAATAGATTTTCTGAAAAGAGAGGACACAAAATATTCTGCAGTTACTTTCAGTAAATAATTTTAGATTTGCTAGCCTTTTATTTGATTCTTTCTTCAGGATAAAAGCTTTCCATCCATTTCTGGCAGTCACTTCAGCGCAAATGGTTTACATGTCACATCATGCAAGAACTTGGATTTCATTTTGTTGGTATAGTAGCAAGGGAGCATAAAATAATTTTCACTAAAGGGGCTTATTTTGTAAAAACAAATACGTAAGTTAGTTACAGCAACAAAAACAGCACCCAAAAAGTGACAGAAAAGCTCTCTTCTAAAGAGGAATGAGTGCTTCTTTGTCTCCTTCCCACTGTCGCATTGTAATTTTCCAGTAAATGCTCACCCTTAGTAAATAATGTAAAATTAGATGCTTGTCTGAGGCAACATGATTGATAAGAACCCAGACAAAGAATTTTTTTTATTTTTCCTTGGTTTTTGTTATTTTTTCCTCTTTTTTTATGGCCATCTCTTCAAGTCTTGCAGTGTAGCTTTAACCAGAGATCCATTGAGGATCCCTAAATGGACCTGATTCAGCAATCTATTTAAAGCTCACAGTTACCATCAGACATTACAGGAAACCTATGGAAATTAGGCAACCACCTGTCACTGGTTAAACTAAGTGTTAAAGAGTGTCCTAATGAAATCAGTACAAATCAGTACAGTGATACTTGATTTTATCTCATGCATGATTGAAGAAGCTCATAACTCTTCCCCCTCTGACAGGCGGAAGTTGCATTGTTTTGGTCTGCCCTTCACTGTTGTGAGGAAGCATGTCACCTGAGATCTGAGCCTTTGTCTCCAGTTCTTTCATTGTGGTGCATTTGAAAATGAGACACAGACAGCCAGTGGATCAAAATATGTGGGTTTGAGCTCGTCAGTGCTGCTGCTGAGAGTTTGTGGCTGTTTAGAAGTGCAGTAAGATCAAAATTGTTGTCTTAGTTAAGGAAAATCCATCTTCCCTACTAATACATAGTTCTGCATAAAAAGTCCATGTGTCTGGCTTTGTGAAAAAATTAGTGAATTTTTCTGATATTTTAACATCTGGTGGGATCTTTATTGCATCCTCCCAACATCCTCTAGGAAGGTTATTTCCATCACATAAAGTAAGTAATTTATCTCTGGAGTCATCTTAAGAACAAAAATCATTACAGGCACATTGACTGTAAGGTCTGCAGATGACTAAAAGCATTCTAAGATATATTTATGATGACTTGACTCAGATAAGATGTTTGCTAAGAATACTCAGATTTATATGGAAATAACGATGACAAAACAGATCATTCAAAGGCACAATATTAATCAAAGGGCAGTATGGAAATGCACATTAACAAAATTGGAAATTAGAACTTCCTTATTCATCTACATTCTAATCATATGGTAATTTTCAAAACCAACTTAATTTTTGTTGCCTATCATGAGAACCTTTAACTTTTTAAGGTTTGCTTGGAAGAGCTGTACTAGCTGCTCTCACAGAACAGAGGATTTATGGACAGGGTTGTTACCTCTAGAGGCATGTTCTAGAAATGATCTACAGGTGCTGTCTCAGCATAAGTAGATGTAACCTTTCTACTGCTGCTGAAAGGGTGTCTTTTTGACTGCACACTTCCATCACTTCCCTTTCTTTGGCATTAGTAGTTGCTCCCTTGCAGTCTGACTGAAAATGAGCCCTCTATAAAGTAGTTATTAATTTTCAGGTGGCTTAGTAGATGCAAATCACTGCGTGGCCACATGACTCAAAGCACTGACACACAGGAGAGGGTGAGCAGAAAGGTGGGGTCATCCACTCCCTAGACACCACCAGCTTAGATTTGTTGGAGTCAGCTATGAAACCACATCTGAAGTGTTCAGCTGAGGCCTCAAATAACTAAAGTAACTCAAAGGCAGAAACGTTTTTCAGAATCTTGCAGCTGATGCTGATTTATGCTGTTCTGAAGGTGTTAAGTGAACCAGTCAGCTGCTTCATTTAAGGCTATTACTGTATCTGACTGTAGCAAAACTTCTAAGGGCATCTGTATCAGTGTTTGAAGTATTTTTTTGCCCGCACAGTGCCAAGACCTGCATTCGGTAGTCTGTGCTGTTCCTCTGCAGCTGATGCCAGGACTTACCCTTGAGACCTGTCAGGAATGCAGAGAATGCAGCTCTCTACTCTGATTCAGACCCAGGTTTATCATGAACCATAAAAAGCCTATCTTTTAATCTTTCAAAGAAAGTAAATTATTTCACAGTAAACAAGCAAATTGGCTTCACATGAGAATATTTTCTGTGCCCTTTTCCAGCAAATCCCTTTCCAGAGCTGCAGACACTAGGATATATGATCTGTGAGAGGAGAGGTTGTCCACACTGATCTGAGCATGTTTTGCAGCCCTGAAGCTGCACCGGTGCAAGCCTGCAGAATAAATTTACCTCATCCTGATTAAAAAAAAGGGAAAGGGCAACTTTGAGCACAGTTTATATCGGAACAAAGGACGTTTCTGCTGGGCTGGACCAAAGGTTGACTATGTGCTCTATCAAAGAGTAATGTTTAAGAGAGGATGCTTAGGAGAGAGAGAAGAAACAGTTTTCAGCAATCAGAAATAAAGCAATTTCCAATGCTGGAGCTTGTATCTAGATCATTGTCTATAAAAATTATTGAAGTATCCATCTTTTCATAACCTAATCTTTGAGCCATTTCTACTCTGGGCTACAGTTAACTTCAGCACTGTGAGAAAAGCTTTTTATTTTGTTTTAAATCTGGCACCTAATATTACTTAGGTTCCTCTTAATTCTGCTTTTGTGAGGCATTGCCTTTTCACCTCAGGGTGAAGTTGGTGTTATTTTGTAACAGCACAGTTCCATTGCTGCAAGAAAAATGCGCTCAGTGGAAATAGGCCTTCACATGTTGATGTGAAGATAAAATGACATGTTTTTTCTTCTCTTCTCTTCTCTTCTCTTCTCTTCTCTTCTCTTCTCTTCTCTTCTCTTCTCTTCTCTTCTCTTCTCTTCTCTTCTCTTCTCTTCTCTTCTCTTCTCTTCTCTTCTCTTCTCTTCTCTTCTCTTCTCTTCTCTTCTCTTCTCTTCTCTTCTCTTCTCTTCTCTTCTCTTCTCTTCTCTTCTCTTCTCTTCTCTTCTCTTCTCTTCTCTTCTCTTCTCTTCCACTTAATAAGATACAGTAGATGTTAGTAATGGTACAGTACTGCATTAGAGGTTTCAAAGAAATTTTTGGTGAACAGAGTGTAGGATGTAGAACTGACTTTATAAGGAACAGGCTGTGCTTAGTCTGCTAAAAAAATCAGGGCAGAGGTTGTAAAAGGGAGAAAGGAAGGGAGAAAATTCCTACTGCATATTTTCTCCATATTATAAAAGAGCATCCTGCTTTTGTGTGACCATACTTCTGTCTCCTGTTTTCAGATGTAAAAATATGTGGTGTATTTCCCCCACCCAGTGATTTACATCTTCTTTGTACTATTTTTCTGTTGATTTAAGTGGCTCTGTTTTTACATCCACTCCCAGAGATAATTGAGTGGGTTGGATTGTAAAAACAATTTGATTGTTTGACAAGGTCTCTCCCTGTGTATTTACAAAACTGTTCCCACATAATTTCAAACCATCCTGAAACACTAAAATACAGCCTCAGGTTATGCTCTTAGCAGAGCACACTGAATAAGCAGGCATGGGCCTGTTTGGTACTTGAACGTGAGACACCCAAAGAAAGAGGAGCAGACCAAATAGCATGCTGTCCTTGGAGCTCCTGCTAATGCAGAGTGAAGGCAGGTGTCTGTACAGTGCTGACAGAAATGCTCTTAGGGCTTAATGTGTAATAAAAATGAATAGTTGGCACTTTTTTGCAGTGGCAGGGAAGTCACTGTAAATGTTCTCTTCACACTGGCCGAAGTCCTGCTGTAGAAGGCATTTCTAATTGAGAATTCCCTTGTAAAGGTACAGCCCAGGAAATCCTCCTTGCCTAACAATGTTTAGTACTTGTTTGGCATTGCTGGTATGGAATTCTTGAGCTCAGAAGGAGAGGAGCTGAAGATTCATCTAGTCCAGTGAAACAAGTAAGATTGTTCTCTGATGGATTTCTAATGTTTTGCTCATAACGTTAATGTGCCCAGAAAATAGGGTTTCCATCACTTCCCATGGGAGCCTGTTCCAAAACCTCTGTATACTCACTTTCAGAAAGTTTCCTTGGTGTCCAGCCTTCAATGTCCCATTCTTAATTTAACTCCATTTATATTCCTTGTTATTGTATGCTAAATGGTAGCAGATCACCAATGCATTAGTTGCATTAAAGAGGTCAGTTACCTATGGCTGTAATACATTCGTCCTTGCAAAATGTGGTAAGATACCTCATTTGATAAATAGTGGAGGTATATTAGCCAGGAGGGAGCATGGCAAAGTTCTCTGATACAAATTGGCAAATTTTGATAACTGTGGTAGTCAGTTACAGTTCCATATCTCTGGTTTTGCCCCTTCAAGATTTGATGTGCATTATATAGTCAGCTTTTTCAGAAATGCACTCCATGAGCTGCACTTGTGGAGACAGCCGTCAGCAGGCCAGTGTTACCGCTGAAGATGAACAGATCACACGGACACAGGTCGAGGTGTGGTGAAGAGAAGAGAGAGTTTATTTTTCCCTCCAGGATTTATAGGTTTCTGACCACGGCCAGAGATTGGATGGTCAGGATAACACTTTCTCACAGCACTGGCCATGAGAGATGTCCATCACAAGACGTGTAACAGAAAGAATGTACACATATCTATGTTTACAGTTACTGTCCTGGGAAAGTCTTTAGAAAACTATGTTAGCAAGCTCAGAAGCTGAGTTTTCAGGGCGACAGGCCAGAGGGATTGGCATAAATGTCAAAGCCAAATTCATTTTCCAAAGAGAGAAATCATGAAACTTCATTAAGATGAGACAGAGCAAATAATGGAGATGGTCTTAAAAACCAAAGGAGGCTACAGTTTAAATAGGGCTATGAAAGAACAATAAATTAAAATGAAATGGAAAAGAGAAACCCTTCACTAAAGAAGCAAAAATACAACCTGAAAATTTCTCAGGTAGGGGTGAAAGATGATCTGAAAGCAAGAACTGAATCCTTGTTGTGACAGCAAGTTGAAAAAGTCCAGATGGAGTGAGAAATCTGGTTGCAGTGTTCCCCATCTGGAAATGGGATGAGCAAGTCACGTCAATAAATGACAACCAACCTGGTCTGACCTTCCATGAAACATGGGATGCCAGAAAAGATTGGATAAACTTGGAAGTAGCTAATAAAAAATAACCTTCAAAAAGGACTTGAGCACGCAAGTAAGCAGGAACATAAACACCTGGACCTAAAAATGAACCCATCAGGAGACTGTTTATAATTTTGTTACTTTTTGTTCATCCTGTAGACTTACATTTTCCTAGCTCAAATAATAGAAATCCCTGAAAATCCCAGGGACGCTTATTTCAGCATTGTACACTACATGTATGGCGAGGAAAAGGAACAGAAAGGAGACTTCTGTTTGTGGTTCAGAATTTATACCTGGCCTCAGCTGCTTAGGTCCACTATAAGGCTATGGTATAATATGTCAAGGACAACCATCAATCCAAGCAGGCTTGGATACTGAAAGCTTCAGAGAGGAAGAAGAGAGAGACACCCAAGGACACTTGCATTCTTACAACACACAGATACCACAGAGGCTGCCAGTGATGGGGATTTTGTAATCAAGGTAAAGCAAAGAAGCCAAAAGGACTCTGGGGATCTGTAAGATTTGCCATGGAGATAGAATATTTTCTTATTGAAAGGAATCAGAAGATGATACAGTTGTAACAGAATCTGCTTCTCTGAAACTCCAGAACAATTGTGTGTTTAAAAGACAATGGAAAAAGAGATTCTGATCAGATAAACTACATTTGTTTGTAAGTTGTAAAAATACTATGGTCTATAAACCAGGAAAAAGTCACATAAGTGCCAAGATTAAGAAATAATTCACTTAAATATAATTGTCATGAAAGATGACTGTAGAATGCTTTTCAAAAGTAGAAAACCAGCCAGGACATCTTAGTATATATCACAAACTCCCAGTATAGTTCAGTAAATTGCATCTGACTGGAAGTCAGACCTTGGAGGTACAAGCAGGGGCTTAACTTTTTGTGTAAGAGGAGTAGCAGTAGTTAAAACTGGTCTAATAAAATACTGGATCTATGAAATATGCAAAACTGTCATAGATTAGTTACTGAATGAGACATGCTAAAAAATTAAGCAGGAGATTTGAAAATAAAACTTCTGAGGGTTCAAAAACGCACAAAGTTGTTGTCTGCTGCAAAAGTCCATAGAATTCAACTGTAAACCAGAACAACTAAAGGAGCAGATAAATTAACCATTGCGTTGGATTTTGCTATTTCTGTAATGAATGCAAGGAAAACTTGTTCTACAGAATGTAGTCTATGAAAATACCCATTAAACTTGTGATCAGCATGGAATAGCTGATCTGTGGATAATTCGTTTGCAGTCAGCAAGTTGTTCTGTTCTCCAGGGCAACTATCGCAATGACATCGGCATCTTGGTAGTAGCTTTCCAGTAAAGAAGAAAAAGATAATTTAAAAATGGAATGACTGCATACTATTTGAAGACTCAGTACATTTTTGCTTTTAAAGTAAAGAGTGATTTGGAACAGGATCAGAGTTTTCATCATTTACTGGGCCTGAGTGACAAAGAACAAATGATAAAACCCCAAAACATACTAGCATTAAGAAACATGAGCAATTAATCTACTAAGCACAGAAAGAGGAGAAAACTGATGCAAAAAAAAAGGAGGGAAAACAGCCACCTGCAAGTTCATCCTGATTGAGTTCTGAGGTCGTGTGGATTTAAACAAGCAATAACGAGAGTAGGGACTTTCTGCTTAGGAAGCAGGAGATATTTTTTGATTTAACAATGATATAGGTTGTACCATGTGGGCCCCATGAAAGATTGTAACCATGGAAACCTGCCATGTAAACAGCTAGTTCATTGTTCACCAGCAGGAAAGAAGAAATAAGTTTTGAAGAAATATGTAGAAAAAGAGATGTGCTTTCAGCTAGTTCTTGGGTTTTACCCTTAGCCCTGATTCTGAAATGACTGCACCATATTTTTTATGGCTATTACCATCCAAAATTAATAACCTTATATTAAAAGAATTGTTTATTACAGTGAATGAAAAATACCCTTAATGCTGTACTACTTGCTTTTCATCTTAACTAGTATAAGTATATAGTGTCAAGCAAGTCCAAAGGATGGGGGGAAAACTATACTATCAACAAAACTTAGCAGGCAATTCAGAGCAAGAGTTCCTTGGCTGTGACAGGAGCAGTTCAGTACCTAGTGGAAAAGACAGCCCACAGTATTTCTTTCTCCTGTACTGAACTGATTCTTCTGTTATACTTAGGGTAAATGACCTGGTTTTGGAAGAAACATTTATAAGAGCTTTATTCCTAGCACAAAGGATCTGAAAAAGCATATATTTTGTTCTGCAGAACAGCAGGAAAAATGCTTAGTGACCAGTGAAATGCTTCCAAAAGAGGTCTTTTACTTTGCACACACAATCTGTGACTGGGGAGTTTCCACTGAAGACAAACTTGCAGCTCTACAGAACTGTCAGCTCCACTGCCACTCATCTGTACTGGACATTAAAGAACATTTATTTACGCATTTCAAGATTGCAAAATTATTTGAGCTAAAAAGCTGTATAAGTTACCAAGAGTCAGAGTTTTTGATTTCCAGTGCTGGATATTAGTTCTTTATGAGTCCTTCTCCTTTCACCTGTCACTTTTCAAAACCCTTTCTGAACTGTTTCTGTTCATACTGGGTACAAGTCCTAGAGCTTACAGTTCCATGGAAGTATTAACTCAGAAACACCATAAGTTTGGATGATGATTGTATCTTATGCCACTCAACAAAATCCAGACATTCAGACTTGTGTAAGTCTCTACAGTATCTTTCCTGTAATTTGTATGAGAGAAGGTTTGAGGACAGGACAGATTGAATACCTTGGTGAAGTTCTGTTTACAAGTGCAACATTAAGTGGAACCATGAAAGATCTATTGGCAAGAAAAAAATACATCCTGAAAAGAAATTCATATTCTCTTTTCATGTAGTTTACAGAGGGATGGATGTTTATGGCTTATCCAGTGGGGCAGCTGGAATGATCTTCTGATCTATGAGAAGCTTCCAGACAAGAGCATTATGATACGTGAGATGAAAAGTTTTTTGGCATTTGGAATTTAAAATCGTCTTTGGATAACATGGTGATGATAGCACATGGTATTAGTCTGGAAGTTAAAGATGAGGTACAGAATCTACAAGGAGTGTGGAGAAACATCAGGTGACAACTACAGGTATCGGTGAAAGAAGGATTCAGCTGTGCTTTTTAAATTGTTCCACATTTTTGGACTGGGAAATCCCTTCTTAATCTAGAAGAAGAATTTTATTCAGTGAAGGGCAGGGAGAAAATGGCAAACAAGTGCAGAACAGGTGTGCCATGGTTGTGCAGCCACTAAGTAGCTTCCCAAAGGACAGATCCAACTTGCTACTGTATCGCTGAGAGCCACAGTGAAGCAGGCAGCTACTGACGTGTTTGGAGCTCGGAGCAGGGGAGCCCATCCCATCAGCAATGCTAGATGGTAGCCCTAGGCAATTTTTTGAGACAGCTGAAGGTTCACAAAGCAAGGAACCAAGAGGCCCGACAGTAACAGACTGTAATTGTAATGAATTCATTCTTCACTAGTTATGGGTTCCCAGGCAAGCTGCCCACAAACATAAGGGAAAACTTACATCAAGAATCTGCAGTTTTGAAGCTTTTCATACAAAACAAGAGTTTAGCTATGTGCTTTTGCAGACAAGCACAAAAGGGACTGGAATCAGCATTCTGATAGCATATAGAAGTCATTGAACCTATAGTGTGACTAAGAATTCATTTTGTCTAGGTATGAGCTAATAATCTACATTTACGTCATGTACACGCCATGGATCTGCAGGGACCGTGATTCACCTTACAGGAATTAGATGATGAGATTTCCTTTTGCTGAGGAAAAATTGGTGAGAGGAGCAGTGGGAAGCAAGGCACAAATGCAGACATTAAAGTCACAGACATCAACAGGAGCATATACAGCAAAATTCTGAGAAAGCTGAGAGCTGCTGGTGGAATATTTGGAATAAGTCCTAGAGGAAAACTATACCCTCCTGTTTGAGTTTTTCAGGAAAACAGGACTTTCTGCACTTCTTTCATGAAATAAAACAAATGCATAACTTCCATCATCAGTTCATGTCTTCTTTGCCCTTCTCACCTATCCTGTAAAAATTAGTAAGTTCCCTATTTTGATTAAATTTTCAGGCTATACTATAAATTAATACAGCCTGAAGGTGTTGTATCTTTGAAAAACAAGGGAAGTTTTATATATGTATACATTGTGAAAAGATTTATAGAAGAGATTTTGAATTTTGATTGATTGGGGGGAAAGGGGTGTGTATATTTAAGGTGATGTGTTGGAAACAAATTATAATTGAGCACACTTTCCTGTACCATGTTTTTAAACACCTTCAGTGTGAATATTTGAGCTCATTTCTTCTAATATTCCATAAGAATAATGCCTACTTCTAATGTCCATTTGAGGCAGAGCAGTTTTGACTACCTTAAAAGTGTGTTACTGATCACTTTGAAGAATGTATTCTACCACTGGTGTTGTAATTTCATTGACAGTACATCTCAGAAAAAAAAAGATGTAGCTGATTCCTTTTAACCCTGTTTCATTTGTATGTACATCTTTCCACACAATTCTTCAAAGTTCTGCTTCATACTGCATTTGCAAGGACAGAAACAACCAATTAATTCATAAAACACAAAAGGAGATTACTAGAAAATTTGAAAATCTTGCTTTGAAGCTGGATATGCTGGGTTGATCTGTATGCTATGATACATTAAAAAAACACATCTCAAAACTTGCTTATTGTAGCATCTAAACAGAAAGGATCAGAGGTAGATATATGTCTTCTTAATGTAATGGTGTTTTCTTTAATTTTGTTTATGCTTTTATGTTCTTGCTCCATAAAATGAAAACCAGGTTGGAAGCATAGCTTAAAAGTTGAAAATGCTTTACTGGTTTATATTTTATTATGGTTATTGCAGTAGGTCATAATAGCCACATACTTCAGCTAATGTAAATCAGCAAGGCTTCAATGAATTAAACCAATTTTAAGGCAAATAAGAAGGCCTGTCTTTAAATCAACAATGAATTTTGCATTTGGTTTATTTTTTCTTAATATTAAAATTTTTACTTAAATGCCTTTTAGTTTCCATTACTGTCTGATAATGCTCAGACAGCATTGCTTTGAAATGAATAAAACTACTTAAGTTCATAAAGGCACAGCTGGCACTACAGACTGATAGATTTAAATTATTTGGGACACTGAAGACATTGTGCACCTTATGTAATTTAATCACTAAAAGAATTAAATAAGGTGGGGCCTGTGCATGGTATCAGTTCTTGTGGGAAAATATGCTTCATTGACTTACTGGCACTGTTTTGGAATGTGGCATTTAAAAGTACCTTTTTACAGTGGGAAAGAATTTGGTCAAGAATAAACAATCTGACCTTGTTAAATGGACCAAAGTCACTGCTAGGCTCAGAAAACTAGTTTTCACCAGTCTGTGGGGAAAAAAAAAATCAGTTTATGAAAAATGCAACTAGATTTTCTAGAGAAAAAATTACATTGATTGAACAGAGTGGGGGAAACACCCCCTGTTTTTCCAATACGGATTTCTCTGATTTGTGGGAAGTAGGCTTTGAGGTTTAAACATGATTTGAACTGTAATTTCAGAGGACACTAAAAGCACTTTACATTGTAAAGTGTCATACAGTGAAGCCAGATGGATTCAAATAATTTATGTGATAAGTGAATAATTTTCAACAGAAATCAAGGCCATTCGTATTACTATCAATATCCAAAAATGTAAAAACTTTGAGGTTTTAGGAAAACTGTATTTATAGTGTGAACTAAGTCTTAAACACAAAGCTTGGTATTTGCAGAGAAAGTAATATGACTTCCAAGGACCTTTTGATACAAATGAAGAAGAAAATTATGCCCCTTTGATTATAGCTTAAAATTATTTTTGTTGGGAATCTAGCATGGTAAACTGGTACAATAACAGCGAATCTCCATGTTGTGAAGTCCTAGCTTCCATGCAGTTGATGGAAAACATCCTTCTAACTTCACTGTAGCCAGAATCTCATTCCACGTTTTCATATTCTGTTTGAAAAATAGAAACACATTCTGTGAACAAATACTCAGGCTGCTTTGGAGGAGTGGAGTATACAAAGAACAAAAACTTTGGGAAATGGTATTGATATTAGTGCCTATCCAGTTCATGGTTTTGGCCACAGAGTTCTCACTGGTACTTTGTAGAACTCAACCCCTTTTTTGTTTTTGACACAACAGTGACAAGTTAACATACTAAAATTCTTAAGGCCTCTCCAGTAATCCGTTTTTTAATGCAAGAAAGAATGAAAAATCTTACAATGGCTCCAGAATGTGAAATAGCATTGAAAGACATTGTTGAATAATACTTTTGGGTGCATCATTTAAAACTGTAGTAGCCAGCTGAGAATTATTGCTGCATAAAAATGAAAATGTATCCATAACTTCAGTTATCAGCAAAACTACTGAAATGGTAGCATTTCCATGCTATAAAATGAAATTTGATGCAAGCAGTAATAGATGCAACTGTTTAAAAGCAGTTTACATAAAACAAGTGAATTTTAGAAAAAAAAATGTTTTCATCAGCTAAATTCAGATTAAAAATTAGGAGGTGTACACATTAGGTTTTGACAGGTCTGATTAAATAATCTGTATTAAACCAGAAAAGAAAAAAGCCTGTCTCAGTGTAAACACCATTTTCAGTTTTTATAGTCAATGTAAACATCTTCTGAAGTTAGCCTGAGTTTCCTGCATTCTGTCTCGCTCCACTTTGTGTTTACAACATCAGCTATATATTTACCCTGCAGAGATTTTTTGAGGCCCTCGAGGGGGTGGAGTTCCCACCCTGCTGTGAGGAGGCTCTGTGAATTTTCTATGTATAGTCACATGTGCCATCGCCTTCTCTACTGCTTCAGTATCGAACTATCAAATTCTGAAAATGGAAGTCATACACAGCTGAATGGGTGCACAGATTATCCCATTCTGTAGTTTTGGACATTAACTCACAGAAAAGCAAGGGCAAAATCTACAGCTGTTCTTAGAATTTACAAGCTGTGATAGATACTTTCATCCCCCAACTTTGGTTTTTTTGTTTGTTTTTTTTTTTTTATTTTATGTGTACATGTTCTTGTTTCCCTTCTGTTCTCAGTGCTGTTTGTCAGCCGAATCGGTCCGATAGCTCTGGCCTTCATCTTTTTAAAGAAATTCAGTTCTTAAGAGTGGATTCACCAGGAAAGGATTAAGGAGCTATTTTTTACTCTTGTCTCTGTCATTAGTTTGCAGCATAGTGTGCAAAGACCAGGTTGTCTGAGATGGGAACTGCTGTGCTTATTTAGGGCTTAGTCTTCCTGCAGCTGATGAACTGCAACTGTAATCTGACCCTCACGCTATTAGCAAGTAAAATGCATAAAAATCCTTCCAAAACTCCTAGATTCATACTGAACTGAGGAAGCTATTAGACTGACTAGAAATAAAAATGTCGGTGATAAGTGGATGCTAATTCTTCCTTATATTGGGTAGCCTATATCACTTT
Organism: Poecile atricapillus; assembly: GCF_030490865.1. Lineage (NCBI taxonomy): Eukaryota > Metazoa > Chordata > Aves > Passeriformes > Paridae > Poecile > Poecile atricapillus. Next base: position 23,730,206 of record NC_081250.1, on the reverse strand, counting down.
ATCTACTATTACCCTTCATGCTGGGTACTCACGAGCAATTTTTTCTTATTATTTTTCATGCCAAGTGATGAAATGATTTTTTTAATAAGAGGATTGTTAATATCTTCCCATATCATAGGCAGTGAAAACTGTACAAAATGCCTGAGGTTATCCAAGTTATATTAAAAACCAAAGAGTTTTTACTTTCCCCTGTGCCCTCAGTAGCTTCACAAGCAGTGGTAGTAGGCTACAAGATAAGGAAGGTGTTTTATTATCTTATAGAACAGCTTAAAGAGATGGAACTGTATATTTTGTATTTCACATGCATTGAAATAGGCTTGCTGATCACTTGCTGCTTTCTTTTAAGTCAAGATTTTTATACAGCTGATATTCAGGTCTTATTTTTCTTTTTCCATGTTGCTGTTCAAATCGTCATGACAGAGAAGCTTTCACCTTGTACCTTGAGAAGATATCCACATTAGCATTTCTTTTGGTGCTCTGCTCTGCACTGATGTGATCTCACTTTGAGTCCTGTGTGCAGTTTTGGACAGCACAGTATAAAAAGACATTAAGCTATTAAGGAGAGCCTCAGAGGTGGTGAAAGGTCTGGAGGGGCAGCTTTATGAGAAGTGACAGAGGTCACTTGGTCTGTTCATCCTGGAGGAGTGGAGACTGAGGGACACCTCACTGTGGTCTTCAGCATCCTCCCGAGGGGAAGCAGAGGAGCAGGGTCTGGTACAGATCTCCTCACTCTTGAGACCAGTGACAGAACTCAAGGAAATGGCATGAAACTGAGCCAGGAGAGATTTAGGTTGGAGATTAGGAAAAGGTTTTTCTCCCTGAGGGTGGTTGAGCACTGGATCAGGCTTCCCAGGGACATGGTCAAAGCACCAAACTTGACAGAGTTCAAGAAGGGTCTGCACAATGCTCTCAGGCACATGATGTGACTCTTGGTGTGTCCTGCACAGACCCAGAAGCTTGACTCAATGTTCCTGATGAGTCCCTTCCAACTGAGCATATTCCATGATTCTTTGATAAACATGAATAGCTCCATTGACTGTAGTTGCAGTTAAGCCCAGAAGTCTGAAAGAATGGCGTGGGTACTAAATAGACAACCATACCTATTGTCTTTTTGTTGTCATTTTCTTCTGAGGATTCCCTACATGTCTCTTAGGCTCTAAACCTGTTCAGAGGTATGAACACAAACCTCCCAATAATTCCTGGTGACGCACATGCTAAGATGAAGAAGAATGGAAATGATTGAACATTCATTTCAGGACTGAAATAGCTTCTCTGAACACTGCTTTGGGTATTTCCACAAATTAGTGGGTCTGTATAAGCACCTTGTCAAGGTGAGAAGCTCAGCAAAACTGTTTCTGAATGCTTCCACCACAGTTTTCAGGTAGAATAGGTTTGGTTTTTTCAGCTTTACAGTTTTTACACTGTAAGAGATTTCAGATTTGGTCAGTGGAATGGGAAGTTACAGCACTGTCCTATCAGGCTGTGGTCATTTGGAGAAACTGTGGATTTCTGTTGTGACATCAGGAAAGAGCTTATCTGCAGTTAAGCTTTTGCATTATAAATCCCTCAGCAGAGACTATTCCTTTGAAACTCTGTCGTCATGGCACAGAACATCATTGTGCTGCAAGCTGTACAAATTTGAGTCAAGATCTGTTTTTTCTTGAATCAAGATCTGTTGTCTTTTTTGGAGACATTTTACCATGTTACGTGGCCAAGCATTAATTTTTTCCATTATGATAAATTCTTAGTTAATAGACTAATTTTTTCAATTAGTAAACATAATTACTTTGATCAAGAATTTTAGCATTATCTCCTATTCTTCTTTAGAAGATTTCTTCATGGGAGTATATTACTCTCCTTTGATATTTGTAAGCATCTAGGTGTAGTTACGCATATTGCTTTTCGTTCTCATGGTTTTATCCTCTGAGCAATGTCATTAAAATTCATGTAGATTTAATTACTGAGTTTTTACATTAGCATTTAAGCTTATTTGCTCAGGAAGTGAAAATAGGGAAGAATCTGGAAATCTAGGAGGAACTTGACCGCTGTTAATGACTTAAATGACTCATCATAAGTATACTGCATTTTTTTTTTTTTTAATTGTAGAGTTCAAACTGTAATACATCCTAACTCTTTCTCTGAATCCAGCATCCTGCCTCTTTCTTTGAATTCAGCTTAGCACAGTTTCTAACAGCTTTCTTTCCCACAAAAATTGTATATTTTATGATACACCCATAGGAGTCTGTAGAGTACATGCAGGGAATTAGGAGAAAAGAGAGCAAAAAGAAATTGAGGAAGCATAAAAAGATGGTCAATGCATTGACAGGAAAAATTAGGCCATACTAAGTACAATAGCAAGGACGTTTTTGTTGCATTATACTTGGGTTTTTTTAATTTCTTGTTGCTTTAGGCCAAGGAGTGTTTGAATTCACTTTTATTTCCAGTTGCTGCTTTGCCTTCTGGACAGAAGATGCAACTTTTTTATATGCAAGCAGTTTAATTTGACACATAACTGGAATTCTTTCATAGTGAATATGTGAAATATTATACTCTGAATATGCAATTAATATGAAAAACAACATCTTTTTTGTTACATTCCCTGCTAAAGGTACTGAACAGGCAGAATTGTTCCAACTCAATTAGGTGCTATTTTATTACTAAGTGAAAAGCTTTTCACTTTTAAGTCTTGTCCTCACCTAAAACATTCTGACTTGTTACATTATTTTTTGCTAAAGTGACCACAACAGAAAATCTCTTTACTGCTTTCCATTCCTATGGGTTGATGCATGAACTAATCAAACCACTAACATAAATGTTGATCACTTGCAGACCTAACATGGCAGTATACCTATTTAATAAAAGAAAAATGAGTGAAGTTCAGTAACAGTTCCTCTGTTGCCATAGGAACCATTGCATCTTATATAGGATACTTGACTGCGTTTGGGCCCCCGTCCTTTGATATGCCAAGTGGCTGTGAATCCTTAATGTCCTCATCACCTATTTAAACTGCAATCAAAATCAGGCAATAAGAACTTAAATGCTGCCTTGAGGAGAGGCAGTTTCTTACCTTAGCTTCATTTACTCAAGTTAAAACCTACTACAGTTGGATTCCTTTGAATGGGCTGTAGCAACTAAAAGGTGAGCTGCCCACATGGAAATTAGGGCCCCAGTTCAGTGTGCTGAAATTAACTCATATGATGGGACCTTAAAGCATCAGATGCACTTACAATCAAATGCACTTTTTGAATTGTAGGGAGCAAACTTTTGCATCGTGATAGCCAGTTCAACATTGGTCTAACCTAAGACAAAAATGCCACCATTTTCCAGGAAAGCAGAAGTGACAAAAGCCTGTGCACCTAACCCTGCACAGCCAAAATCCCAGCTGACACGGTATTTTGAGTCATATGCTGACCTTACTGTGAAAAGGAACTTCAATTAGATATCTTTGTGTTTTAAAATACAGAAGAATGGCTTTGTGTTCAATGGATTGCTCCACGGATTAAGACAAGGAAGCAGATGCTGCAAGGGTGTATAGAGAGAAAGAATTTAATTTCTCCCATTTTATTATAATTCAGGATCTATTCCATGTACCAGACTAATTAATACATAAACTAAAAGCCTGCCAACATGTTCAGGCCATGCGAATTTCCCAATAGACAGAAGTGCTGGTACCTATGTGAAATGAAACCAGCACCTTCCATGTCCCAGAAAGCAGATAGAAAGGATGGGGGAGGGAAGAGAATCATGAAGGGAAGTCTTTTTATTTTCTTCTTTTCACGTGAAGGTTTATAATTAAAGGGGAAAGTAAATTAATTACATGAATATTAAAAGGTTACTCTTCTATTCTAACATTTGGTCACAAGTTGTCTAATGAAAAGGAATGCAGGCTGGAGGGCTGCCATGCCTTTGCTTCTTTCTGCAGAGGGCCACAGGCTGAAGCAGTGATTGTGCGTGACAGATTCTGGGAACAATGAGCCTGCGCACAGATCATCCAGATGGAGCATGCTTTTCTAAATTACACCAACAACAGGGTGGCCCACAGGCAAACAAAATAGTTAAACAATACATAATAAAGTTTTTATTTGGTATTTCCTGTGAGCCTCTGCCAGTTGCCAGGGAGTGTACTGTATTTTTCTTTTGCTGTATTAATTGTTGACCACAACTGGCAAAGACCCAAACTAGCAGGGACAGATAAGGGGGGGAAAATGGCATCTGGACACTAAAGCCTCAAGTGTACTGGGAAAAAAAAGCACAAAAAATTACAGCATATATCTGGAATTTTCCAACTAACGATGTGCGGATGTGGTAGCGCTAGGGAAAAAGAGCCAAACTGAGCCTGCTTTGTTCACTAAGAGAGGCCCCCCTGTAACATTCCATTTAGCTGTGCATATTTTGGCTTCAGTTCTGCAGTTTTAACTATATACTGTGTATGGAGCAGTTCAGTTGTTGCTTCATGAATCTAATGATTTTGTTACAAGAAATGAAACTACATCAATGCATATGCATTGTTATTGTTGTGAGGTGTTTGAACAGAAGCTGGGTTTTAAATGCTAAATCATAGGTGTTAAGTTTTCAGAGAGAAGAGGGAGAAAATTTCATTCAATACAACCCATCACAGCAACAGCTGCAAGAAGGAGACCCCCAGTAGCAGTGAATGCTGCCTTTTTAAACTCATCAGTGAAATCAGACCTTACAGTTATCTGGTTTAGGGAAAAGCCCACAGTATAGCATTAACACTTCGATAAAAGCAGAAGGCTGCATAAACATGCTAGTTTGATGCCATTCTTCTATTTTCTTTGTCTTTATAAACAGTTACGGTGTTGGCATCTTCTTAAGGAAGTTTTATACTCCTGATTTACTATATGCAATGTTGTAAGTCATTTTGCTCTACTAGTACACAGCAAAGAAAAGAAACAAGAACAGATTGCAGGTATTAGGCCAGCTCTTCAAAGAAAATGCAAGTTGGTGTGAAGGCTGTCAGTTTGTATGGAGAGGAGAACCATCTGCACTAGCCAGTGACAGGATTTGCAGCTACAAGTTCAACTGATGAGAAATAAGTTATTGTTAAGAGCTTAAGTTGTCATGTATTTGTACAGCGTTTTTAGATGTACTTGCACCATCTTCCAGTGACCAGTGGCCCTTGGTGCAAAATTATTCATTTTTAACTAATAGTTGTGCTGTTTCCTATGCATGGATGCCTCCTTCATACCCTTATAACCAATCATTGTGTATCCTATCACTTGTGGAAACAGATTCTTGCTCCCTTTAATGACCCTCAGACATTACAGTCCCTAGTGGAATCTATATGTGTAATTTATTCACAGGGATGTCTGTTGGAAACAACTATCAAAGTTGTGTAAAAGCAGCAGATGAAGAAAAGGGTCAGATCTATGGGAGAGATAAGTATAGCTCACTCCTTATCCCTGGCTCTCATAAGTCCCCTAAGTCAGCAAAGTTCAAGAGCAGGCCCATGCTTAGCAGCAGAAATGTACCGATACCAAAATCACCTTGCAAATTACAGATTTACCTTTTTTTCCTCATAAAAATAAAAAGTTGTATATTTGCATGTAGTGAGCTGCTGTTCATTACAAAATGCTTAAAACTTCACAGGAAGTTGGATTAATTGGAATAAGCATCATTTCTCCTAAGTACACTGGTTCCTTCTGCAGTCAAGGACAAGGAAAGTCTTTCAAACTTTGAAAATTAAGCTGATTTATAGATCCTTTATTATGGGAGTGGTATGTAATCTACTTTGTACTTGCCTGAGATGTAATTGATTAAAATTACACTTACGCCTGACATGTGAGATACAACATATAGATAACATTCTTATGTGCAGGATTTCCCAGTAAACTGTTCATCCCAGGTCCTACAAATAGGAATGGCAAGATGGTTGAGAGATCATCTCCAGTACTCTACATTATTTTTCAGCCTGATGATTATACCCCAGACTTGTATTAAGAAGTACTGTTAGTCTCCACATAAGTGATTTCAAGGCAAGTTGCTAGACTAACACTTCAGTTATTCAGAAGACGCACTAAAAGCCTCTTTCATTGATCCCAATAACAGCTTCACTGTAACTAAAAATCCATTCAGATTTTTTTCATTAGTTGTGCTGTTCACTTCTGTTTTCCTTCTCCTGGATTGCGCTCCTAGGTTTAGTCATGTTCCTACTTCTTTTCAAAGAAGTTTCATTTTCAAATTTTCATGCAGTAGCCCAAAACAAAACAAAGTTTATCTGGCATTTAAAGATGCTTTGTAAATAAAAAAGCTTAAGGAGGAGTCATTTAGACCCATGTTTTGTAAAAGCTTCATATTACAAAAACTAATGCTAAATTCAGCCTGAGCATATCCTTCTAAAAACAATAATACTCTTAGCTCTTTAAAACACTTTGTTTCTGATCTCAGGATCATTAATGATTTTAAATAGCAGTAATAAAACCTCATATTAATAAAATAAAAATATTCCAAGTTAAATAATGTTCTTTGTTTGCTATCATCAGAAATTCTTTTCCTTGCAGGCTGACATTTTCCTTGGAAAAAAAATTGTATTTATTAGCTGCAATTGTATACTTTTTTAGAAAACATAGAGTATTTCTAATTTTTGGTTTCTAAAACTATTTTCTAAAGTACTGACAATTGAAAACAAGCATAGATCAAAATATCAATGATTTCACTGCCTGCAGATGTCTTCCTCTAACCACCCAGAGCTTTGACTGAAGTTGCTCAGAATTACATGCATATTTAGAGTTAGGTAGGAGCTTTTTATGATATGTCCAGTTGTGTTTTTTGACACAGCCTAATAACATTAGCCTTCTCGTACAAAATATTTTCTGCTTTGAGCAGCTAAAGTCCTACCAGCTTGTCCTGTTCCTCTTTGAGTTTAGAACCATAGACAGTGCAACAGCTTTAGCGGCTGTTAATCTCAGAGCTGCTGATGCTTGGGCTCGGTGTCTCTGCAGAAGCTCTGGCTTCTCATACTGCTTCTCTATACCCATAGAAGTATTTCCTGACCACATGAGGATGTTATTTACAGAACTTCCTTTGATGGTTCAAGGAGGGCATAGATGTTGCTGTCTCTGCGTGGCTGCTAATACTGTGAATGTCTTCTGGAGATGGCAAGCGCTCTTATTCCCATTCAGGGAATATGTCGAAAAGTTTTTGTGTGCAGTGATTGTTTCTGAGAACAGATCTTTGTGGGGAAAAGACTTAGACAAGTGTCAAAGATGATGGGAAAACATATTCCAAGGCTAACTGGTAGTAAGGTTGATGTTTTCACAAAAGCACTTGACTCTGTCTCTGTGACCATTAAAGCATCTAGGCTAGTGCTTGAATATTAGTTGCCATTGGATTTACTCTCTTATTGTCAAAGATGGGTATATATTGCAATAAGCAGTTTAGAAGGCCTTTTTTGTAAGGCTGTTTTATCTTTTTTTATAAGGACTCTTCCTGAACTGTTAGGAGCCATAAGTGATTTACAGAGCAACAAAAGAGATGTGATACAAGATTTTTTTTTTTTTTTACATTGTCAAGCAAGAGAGGGAAAAAATCTTCCTAAGCAGTACATCTCCTTTCCACACTGGGTGTTCTCTTGTGTATCTTCACCCATGGCAGTCTGTGGTTCAGTCTCTCTTCAATAATCATTCCTCTTTTGAGGAGACACCAAGAGGAGGTATGGCCCCTATCAGCAAAAAACATTGCTACTGACTGGCCAGAGAGAATTAAAACATATCTCTATAAATTGAATTTTTCCTTCTCTCCTGGAGACTCATTATGCTCAGTGTTGGGCAAGCTGCTGTGCCTGTAAATTGATGTACCTTCCCATTAGCTGAGAACATTCACTTTGTAACATGCAGAACACAGCTAAGCGTGGTTCTGGAGTACTAAAATTGTATCTCAATGCCACACTCCAACAGGAGATGCAGAGTACACGTTAGTCCACCCCTTAACCACTGTTGAAATTGGAGTCTGTCAAACAGATGCCTCAAAGTGGATTTGGACTCTCAGGGAAAGCGTTTCCTCTCTAAGGCCTCTCTGCACACAGTGTTCAAGGAGTTAACAGGGGAGCTACTTTGAAAATAGAGGCAGAAGGTCATTATCGGCAACAGCAAAGACTCCTACAGCCTGCCATGGAGAGCCTTTCACCCGTCATTTCCCACCCAGGGGATTGTAAACATTGGC